>NC_045478.1:95386003-95698503 GCF_009650955.1 Corvus moneduloides
ACTCATCAAAATGACTCCCCTCTTCCGAGGGAGATAGTATTGTAAATTATGGTAAAAGTACATCCATTGGGTTCCCAGAGCCAGCAAGCTCCAAACTACGAGCAAGAACTACCTTCAACACTTTTCTCCTAAAGACTCCCAGGCACAGCCGATCTGCCTGTGACTTCATTCCCTGCTCGTCACAAGCACCCAGGCCTCACGGCAGCTTCTCCCCCCGACACCGGGGCCGTGCCCGCCGCCCGTCACCTTCCACCACCCCCACAGCCCGTCTGTAACACGGGCCCCGGCCCGACGCTCCCCAGAGCCAGGCCAATGCACGTGCGCGGGCCCGGCCCGCCGGCCGTCCCCCGGCCCGGCTCCAGCCGCAGCCGCCGGCACACGCCGGACACCTCCGGGTGTGCCGGACACCTCCAGCGCATTCCCCGGCGCCACCCACGCGGGGCCCTACCTGCCGGCTCCCCAGCCCCACGGCCGTGCGGGGCCTGGGCCGTGTCAGCGCGGCCCCGGCCCTCTCTTCTCCCATGGCGGGAGGAAGGCGGCGGCCGGGCCTCGCGGCGCCCGCTCGCTCCCCAGGGGCGCACCCACCGCACGCCGGGTTCGCCGCGCCCCCGGCGCCGCAGCCCCGGCCCCGGCCCCGGCCCGCCCGCTCAGCTCCTTCCCCCGCTCTGCCCCGGCCGCTCTCTCTACCTGTGTGCCCCGCGTGCCCCGGCGCCCGGCGGCGCTGCGGGGTCCGGCGCGGGTGCGGGCGGTGCTGGCTCGGGCTCAGGCGCGCGCCGCCCCGCGCTGGCCGCCGCCGGCCGCCGCCGCCGCCCGGTCGCGCACTCGGAGCGCAGCCAGCAGCGCGGACATGTTGGAGCCGCCGTCCCCCCGCCCGCGTCACCGCGCTCGGGAGGGGCGGGCGGGGCCAGGCTCACCCCGGCCCACCCTCTCCCGCCGGCCATTGGCAGTGGGCCCGTCGGCACTGCCCTTCCTCACTGTCACTGGCCGATCCGTTCGCCGCTCACGCGCAGGCCCCGCCTAAAGGCTTTCCTCTGATTGGGCCTCCCCCCCCTGCTTTGGTAACTATTGGCTGCGGCTCTCGTCAATCAAGGCTACAGCGCACGGACTCCGTCTTTCTCCGCACTTTTTTTTCCGGCCTCACAGCCTCGGGCAGGACTGACGGAAGCGGCTGTCAACGAGCGCCCTCGCCCCTCCCAGCCTCCCTCCCGCCGCCACATCCCCTCCCTCCCGGCGGCACGGTTTGCCTGCAGGCCATTGGCTCCCACCACCGCCACTCCCGCAGCCTCGCTCGCCCCGGCCTCCGCTTCGCCAAGGGGGCGTGAATCGACCCGCGGCTGCCTTCTTCTGATTGGTTGCCGCCTCTGCCAATCAAGCGCGGCCGGCGGGGCAGCAGAGCGCGGCCGGGCCCGCGCGCCGAGCCGCTCCGCACGGCGATTGGTCGCGGGGCGGGCGAGAGGCGCGCGACCTCCCCCATGCCCCACGGGGGGCAGTGGGGAGTACCCGTATGTGCGCGCGATTACATCACCGCCAGCCAATCAGGCCGCGCGGGGGCCGGTGTCCCGCCCGCGGGGGGCGGGGCCTCGCGACCCCGGCGGGAGCTGTTGCGCTTCGCACGCCCCGGGAGGCAGGAGGCAGGAAGCGGGCGGCGGGAGCTGGGGTTACCGCTGTCGTCGGTCCGATGTGCTGCGGCTGCTGGTGTTACCGCACCAAAGAGCGAGGCTGGAGGTGTCTCGGTCCTCTGCGTTCCCGTCTGCCCGCGGGGCTCGAGCGCCGTGTCCTGGCTCAGGGAACGGAGGGGCTGCGGCCCCGCTCGGGTGCCCGATGGAGGTGTCTTGGGCCGCCCTTGGTACCCCACCGAGCCCTGCTGACACCGAGGCCGCCGGAAGAGTAGAATCACTGAGTCAACAGAATCGATTAGGTTGGAAAAGACGCCTGAGTTTATCGAGTCCAACCCGTGACCGAGCACCACCATGTAACTAGACCATGGCACTGAGTGCCACATCCAGGCTTTCCTTAAGTACTTCCAAGAACAGTGACTCCACCACCTTCCTGGGCAGCCCGTTCCAATGTGTAATCTCCCTTTCTGTGAAGAAATTCTTCCTGATGCCCAGCCTAAACTTCCCCTGGCACAGCTTAGGGTTATCTCCTCTCGTCCTGTCACTACTTGCCTGGGAGAAGAGGCCAAGCCCCACAGCTTGTAGAGGGTGATAAAGTCCTTTCCGTGCTTGTAGAGGGTGATAAGGTCACCCCAAAATCTCCTCTTGGCCCTGAGTCACGGCAGGTGGAAAGTGCAGGAATGGGCAGCTGCTCCCACCGCCGGCCACTCCGGCTACAGCGACAGCCTCGCTGCGGGAGGCCGTAATGAACACCCTGTGTGGGCTTGCCTGCCCTTCAGCTTCTTTCGTACCCCAAACCAAAACTGTTTATTCAGGAAAGAACATGAAAATCTGTCTGAGCCCACGTAATCCTGTGTTATTCCCACCTTTCTCACTCAATGGCTGGCTGAAGCCAGCTGCGGTTCACTTCGCAGGAGAGGGACCCGTTCCTGCCCCTACAGCTCTGTATGGCGGTTCAAATGCTGCAGTCATACCCTCTAAGCTTTCCTTGAAAGCTGGAAGAGATATCCTTGCCTTACACTCCCAAGAACCCAAACTTTAATGTGCTGTCTGTAGAAATGGTATACCAATTCCCACACCAAGGTCCGCTGATGCCCTTGTGCCTTTCCTTACTCTGAGGTGTTTCCTGGGCACAGCCTGGATACATCAGCATGAATGAACACCCGCTACATGTAGGACTTGAAATCACGGCTATACAGTTTGTATAGCATTTTTTATTTATTCATCTGTTCATTTTCTGGAGTGTTTTCAAAAGGAACTGACCCTGAAAAAGAGTTGAAATTCTCTCCCAGTCTTCCACATAGGCACATGATGGGATTATTTTTCCAGGGCCTCCGGAGTTACATCCACAGTACAGCAAATACTGTGCAGCTTTTACCTTTAAGGTCATCAGCACCACCACTCACATCAGAAAATCCTTGCACAGAGCTCTGAGGGCGCTTTTTTGCCCAGGTGACTGATGCAACTGCAGCTCTAAGAGCTGAAGCTTTGCTTTCTGTAGTTTCAAATGCATCCACACCACACCGAGAAGATGGGATAGTTCACTCCTGTGTGACAGTGCTGCTTCCCACAGCTCCCTACCAGCTGATGGAGCTGAATGAGAATGAAACCTAGATTGCCTCAGCACAGGCACTCGTGAGCCAGTTCAGAAAGAGCCAGAATGCTGAGACTGCGGTTACCCTTCTGTCATAGAAAACTTGTTCACAGATAAGCTAATTTGAGTGCCCAGGCCCAGCTGCCAATCAACCTAGTTAACTTTGCAGTGTCCACATGATCTGGGACTCAAGATACTTTTATATAGCTAGGGATCTTTTTTTTTTTCCTCAGGCTTATATCTCATAGTCATTTAAATATAATTCATGTATTATTAAAGCAATGACAAATCTGGCTAAAAATTGCTGTATCTTTGGGTTGATGAATGCAAAATTTATTTAGCCTAGATATTTCTTGGATTTTTGAAGCTGTTTTTATTTCAAGAGATTCACCAGGAATTTTTTGAGAGCTTGACACTCTTTAATGGTATACCCTGCACGGATTTCAGCAGGTATGGAACTGGGCTGTAATTTTATCAGGTCCCTGTTTGCACCCCCTACTTTGCTTCTTGGCCACCTGCCAGGGAAATACCCTAGGTAGCAATAGGTAATTTTGCTCAGTATGAACATTGTATACTCAGCTACTACTGACTCTTCCATCTAATTTACTGTAGCAGCCACTCTTCCCCCAGTGACAACTAAAACAAAAATGTACAGAAATACCGCAAGAAATAGTAAATTAGTCTTTCAGTTGTCATTCAAGCCTTCTGACCCTGCCTTTCTCCTTGCTTCTCGGTTTTACAGGGGTTCTGATCCCCTTCATTTTACCTTTAGCTCTAACTGCATATATAATTTTATAACAAACTTAGGAAAAATAAAATAATTCCTTTCCATACAATCTCACTAGCTGTACAACCTTTACAGAATGGACTTCCTAAAATAATAAATATTACCCTACATTTTCTCTAAAGTAATAAGTGATATCCCCTACTGCTTTTCAAACATGACCTGCTTAAATGTTAGAGATTAACTGAAAACCTACACTGTGCACGAGTCCGTAACCCAGCGTAAACAGCACATTCCTAATCAGTAGAAAATGTGCATATCTGGCTGGTTTCTGTGGGCTAAAACTCAATACTGGCATTGCTCAAGATGTATGTGTGGCAAGAAGCAAGCAGCGGTGACAGGCAGCAGGGGTGGGCGGTGAAGTAACTAGTAGGTGAAATAATGGTTTGTATGTGGCAATGTGGAGTTAATGGCTAATCCAGGGATTTTGTGCCATTTCATGGCTGGCCCCAGTTAAGCTTCGTTTAAAATTACCAAGGCAGGATATTTGTGGGAATACATGTGTGTTGGATCGACGGTGATGTGTGCATGCCTGAAAGAGTCGGCATTTTTTAATACATGCAATGCCCATTTTATTCTTAGTGGTGATGAAAATAACTATGAACTACAGAAATGATAATAAATGGGAAATAGATAGTATGGGATAAAGGTAATTTGCAAACAGCTTTGATGGTGCACTAAAGAGGAATGAAGGTGAGTTCTCATGCACAGTTTTTAAAATTCCCAATTTTTACTGTTCTATTGTTGCTGGTGAGGAGATTCATCCTTTTAGCAGTACCTGTCAGCAAATCTCAATAATTAAATTTGTTTAAAGTTCAAATTAATGAGCTTTAAACCAGGTCCTGCCAAAAAACAAGTACCTTTGGGAAGCTACTTGATCTGACAGTGTATTCATGTAATTTTCTCAACTTTTACCTCTTTTTAAAAAGTTAGCTCTTAGTCTGAAGCATGCGTACATCTAGTATTTTAACTGGCCTTCATACTGGTTTGACAAATGGTGACTGTTCTGGTTTCACAAGAAGGCATTCTCAGACACTGACAATATTCATGGTACATGGATACTTTTTTATCTGCAAAGCAAACAAACTCTTTCATTTTCAGCTGAGTAACTTCCCATGGAAACTAATTCACTAAACAACAGTAGTTAGTTCTTCACCACTTCCCTGTGTACCCCTTCTAGATTACACCATCTGTGAAGAAAGGAAGGAAATCACCACAGATAATAAGGTCATCTTCACATTAAGAAATGAACGGAGAAAATTTTGAAAGATTCATGTACTATTTCGCCTGGTTTTGCTCAACAAAGAGGAAGATTAAATATTACTACAGCAATGGGGAATAGGAAGAATGTAGGATGGGTAGCAAAGAAAAAAGGACAGATACAAAGGCAAAAAAGTAATGTTACCGTGTCAAAATGAAATAACTGAAAAGTGTATATACTATTTCCAGCATTTTGGGAAAAAGGAGGAATTTTAGAAAACAGTTCAGAGCACCCTCCTTATACTAAAAGAAAACTCAGTTCCTAACCAGACCACGTGGATTAGGAGGACTTTGTGGCTGAGCAAACACAGAATTAAAAATAAATGTGTGTAGTAATATTCTATGTTAAAGAAGCAGTGTTCTGGAAATAAAAGGCAAGTAAAAAAACAACTCAAAATTTAGTTCCAATACATTTTTGGAAAAGATGGTTGCAAATTTTACTGAGAGAAGAGGGCCCTGAGATCATTACAGACCCTAAGTGGAAGGTTTGGAGGTAGTTAGAAAACTGCATATTGTTAAAGAGATTGTACTGCTTGGTTCAAAAAACAGTGAGATTTCAAATTCTCCTTTAACAATTTGGGAAATACATGCTACTCACAGTTGGAGCCAGACATTCTGGACTGTGGTAGTAAATTAAATCCTCCTCCAAACTGTCACCAAGCCTCTAAAAAGTAGCACTTTTGGATGGTTCAGGAATATGCCTTCCAAGGCCTGATGGTAAATAATAACCCTGGAGCAGGTGATCATAACTTGTGTGATGAAACGTAGGGGTGAAAGAAAATAGAACATTGACAACTTCAGAAAGGGAAACTGTGATAAGTGAAGGGATCTGGCAACAAAGTCATCTTGTATAATGAAAACTTGAACTTGGAAGTAGCCTTAGGTACCTTGAAACCAAATGATGGGATCCTGTATCTCACAGAAGACAAAATGGTTTTGAGGTAGAGACTTCAAGCCATAAGAGGAAAAGAAGTGGCATCAAGAGAGGGGTAAGAATTATAAGCACAGAGCATGAAACAGAAAAAAAAGTCTGGTTCAGGAAGGATCTCAAACATCAATAAGTGTGAGAATGAAGGCAGAATTTATGTGGAAAATCAGGTTGATTTATGGTATATGGCATCTGAAAAAACAGCAAGACGTTATCCAGCTGTGACATTATATTGTAAGAAGGAAGTGATGTTGCTTTCCGTTAAGGAAGAAGTGGGGTTTAGAAACAGTCTACATCTGATTCTAAAACTACATGTATATTTCTGCCTCAATTTTCAGTAAAGATAGTGATCTCAAAGACAGGGTTAGAGGGCAGGATGGCTAATAGCTAGGAGAGAAAGGAAATTGCTAGTATTACATATAAGATGAAAGTAAAACACAGTCTACAGCTTCTGAGCAGAAAGAACAGATAATGCCCATTCCAGAAGTCAGAAAATCATGTCAAATGAAATCACTTGTCTGGTAGCAACCTTTTTAAAGTAAGTATATCAGGAAATGAGAAAGTGTAATGTTTGTTTACTGAAGGTGGGCCTTACCAGATTAACCTAAGATCTTCCTTTGATAATATCATTCAAATTCTAGATAAAGGAGGAGATGACAGGAATTAACAGAGCAATACCAGAGACTAATGGAGGTGATGGATTATCCACAGAGGATAAAGCAAAATCTCATGATCAGAAATGAGGTGTCTGGGTAAAGGTTGTTGGCTTTTCTTCCTACCATCACAACCCCCCACACTCCCCCAGTGCCCAGGATAAATATTTGGCTTAAACCTATTAGATATTGTCCTTAATGACACTGATACAAGAAAGTGGTGGGGAATAAATTTGTAAATGAACCAGTGCTTAGGGGTACTAACAGTAAGGAAAACTCGGAAACCACATACATTTAAACTGATGGAGAAATAGAAATGCAGCTAACCTTGAGAGTATAAAAGCAAGACCTTATTATCAGAAATTTCCTCTAGCTGCTGGGAGCTCATCACTTCAAAAAGATGACAAAGAAGGACAGAATATTGTAGTTTATCACAGCATGATATGAAATGTCATTCAGCTTCAGCATTAGAATGACAAATGCAGTCTTAAGCGTGGCTGGGCAACAGGTTAAGTGCCTTCACACAGGCACTTAATTGGCAGTGTGGAAGTACTTATTCGGAGATGCACACAGGCAGCCATGAGCTGGCTTTGAGATGTAACAAACTGAAGGGGTTGATGTGCCATGATTATATCTGTTGCCTTCATTTCAGCTTTGTTCATGTTGTTAAATTGGGTAGGGACAGACAGCCACAAGCTGTCAAGCCAGTTTGTAATTAAGCCATGACTTTGCATGGCTTAATAAGTTACTACTCCACAGACAAGCTGTAATAGCTGCCTGTGTGTGTGCTCCCAGCTCACCCAGCTGCCGGAGGAAAACATGTTCATTTAAGCTATGATAGGCTGCCCTAGCATCCTTGCTGATAAGGAACAATTTGCCTGGGTAACCCAGTAACTTGTGAGCATGTGCTCACACTTTTCCTCTCTGCCACTGGGAAGCTCAGAACTCAGTGCAGTATTGTAGGTACCACAGGACACAGATCAGAAGTGTTAGTTTCGTTAACTTCTTGCTGAGATGTCTCCTGTTCCAGTCTAAAATATTGCTAAACATTTTGCTTTGATGTTAGAATATCACTTTTTGCTTAGACTACTCTTGTCCACCATCCCTAATGTGTCTTCATCTTTATTACTGCCCTGGTTTGTTCTTCACTCACTATCCAGACTTTAGATTGTCTTTTCTACCTTTGACTGAAGTATTTTAAGAGAGCTTAGTGTGTTGTAAGATAGTCCAAAAGCTTATGCATGTCAACTGTAAAATATTTATGTTCTTATCATCTTTTAAGCTTATTTTATTGAAGAAGTCAATCAAGTTTGCCTAACAAGCTTGCTTTTAAGCTCCATAAAATAGATGACTTCTGGTAACAATATCCTCTCAATTTTCAAACATCTTTCAAATGCTACATAGACACAATGTTTTATAGCTGAGACCATTCGAATGAAAATTTAAAAGTAGGCATGAGAGTAAAAATAAAAATAAGCCTGAAGAGTTTATCATTGAAATTTGCAGCTATTAACTGAGATCTCTTACTGTCAATGCAATTCTATTGCTACTTTTTGCTGGCCACTTATACTTCTTTCCTAACCATAGTCTCTAATAGTAATCTAATGATAAGTTAACAGCTTCCTATTTAATCTTTGTAGTATTTTCTTAATTCATTTGGAATTATTATTACTGTTAATTCATTATTTTACCCTTCCTTGCCATAACTATGAGAAGTAATTACCTGGGAGAGTGGCAAAAGTTGCTTCATAAAATCACTGACATTTTAAAAATACCTTCCCACATAAAATCAGTGGCACTTTAAAAATACCTTCCCACATTTCCATTCACTGTCATCTCTCTTTATCCCCATTGCTGAGGAAGAGTAACAGCTTGAGAACCCCTGTGAGAGCAGGGGCTTGTAGCACACACTGTTCTCATGGGTAAGTGAAGCTGCTTGGAATGGGGCAACACATCAGGCAGAAGCAATCTGATCTATGTGAGTGGTCTGTATTATTCAAGGATGTTTCTGGTGAGGGCATTCTGTTAAGATCAGAGGAGCTGTTAAACTGGAATAGATGTGACTCACCATCCTTCTGAGGGGAAAAACACCAGCAACCAAAGTGTGCAGTGTGAAGGGGAGCCCTAATATACATTTGAAACTTTTACAATGAACAAAGCAGGTCCTGAGAAGCCTTTTTTTTTTTTTTTTTTAAGACTAAGGGGGGAAAAATGTCTTCTGACAGAAACTTCATGCACGTCCAGTAGGTCACTGAACCCTTTCCTAAAGAGCTGAACTGCAGCAGGGGCTGTTGAGTAATTTGTACATGCATGCAACTGATGAATACCAGTTTAAGTAGAAAGGAGTAGTGGCAAGAAATCAATCAAACTACAAAAATTAAGCTCATGGCAAGGGAAGGGCCTTTTTCTCTTAAATCTCATAATGTCTAAGCAGTGCTGTTGGTATCCATGCCAGGGGTACACAACCCCAGAAGTGGCCCAGCAGGCCAGAGCTGCAGATGGGACTGTTGTGAACTTGCTACTGGAAACACTTGGTGGTGACTCAGTCAAAGAGTTGCCAACAGCCAACCCTTCCAGTAAGATTGACAGGCTGCGCACCAATTTGGGAGGTAAAGATAATGAGCATGATTGACTGGAAGGATAACAGTGACTCCAAATAGAGCCCCTCATGCAAGAAAAAAGAGTTAATTATTCTTTTTCTGTATTTTTGTAGGGTAGTGTGATGGGTGCTGTCCCTGACCATCAAAGCTGCCCATGTCGGACTGTCACATTACAGCTATTTCAGTTTTAAGCTCTGAGCAAAGAGCTTTGCCTTCTGCATGCAAAATCCAGGTACATTCCCTGTGTTGTCTTGCAGTATCCACAGTTCAAAAATTGACAATTTTAATTTTAAAACATATAAGCATATAATGAATCTTCACAAAGAAAAGCAAAACAATGTAGGCCAAGTTCCATGTTGTTGCTTATTAATGGGGTTTTTTTTCAATTAATGGTGATTGGAGGTTTTTTCCAACTATATACCAACAAAACAACTGTTTTGAGATTTTAAAAGTATTGTCAAATCCTTTGTCTAGTTATTAAATCCCTTCTAAAAAAGAAAATGTGTGTATTTCTTGCTAGCATATGTGCATGAAGATAATTCATGACAAGGATAATAATTTATACAAGCTATTCTGGATTCTAGAAATTATATTAGTGTCTGGACAGGAAAAAAACCCAACACTCAGATGCATTCTCACCATGGTGACCTACGAAAGAACTGTCACAACAGAAGCTGCTGTTGCCACTACAATTTCCAGAGCTCCTGCTGTTCCTGTTGCTTCTGAAGAGAAAATCCACTGCCCTTCACTGCATTTAAAGCTCACTAAGATCAGATTGCAGCTTAAAGATAATGCTTACACTTTACTGTACATCAGTATCAAAGAGAAAATGAGATGATCAAAATATGCCAGCCATAATAACAGTGTCAACATGAAGTGTGCTGTATATTTCCTTTGAGGTACTGAGCTCTCCGACTCCCTCCTGTTACAGCAAAGACAAACCAGCATCATGATCACAGTCTTTGGGGTCAGCTCTGCTCAAGCTGAGCAGAGGGCCACCAGTCTTGGTAGGAATACAAGCCAGGTAAGAAGGAGAGGATTGATTCCCCTCAAAGGAAAAATAAAATGTCATGGTGTTTTTGAAACACAAAAATAAATCAGTAGTCACAGTTATCTGAGAGAAAATATCAAATAAGAACAACCTTGTTATCTCTCTGCATAATGAATGTTACAAACTCTGTTTCCACACTCCACCAAAGGACTGTCAGTTAAAATATGCATGTTGGGAACATCTTTTTTGCCAACTACAGAACTACTAAGTCAGCAAAATGTGTGAAGCACACCTTTTTGACAGGCTAACTATCACCCGACTCAATAAGTGTATTTCAAATTATTAGACAATATTTTCTAATTTCAAAGATAATAGAAAGCTAGTGACAAGGGGACATTGGATTTTAAATGTGAATGTTCCACTTTGCAGAAATGAGCCGTTTCATGAATTTCATACTCTGCACTACAAAAATTTAAAAAAACAAAAAAGCCTTGATGATAGGACTTGACATTTTAAAAGCAGTATTTCTGAAAGTGAAAGGGCCCCCAGAAAACCTCTGATTAGCCCACTCATGATCAAGAAACTCTGGACTAAATAACTCTGCAACTGCCGGGATATCTATAATTAACAATGGCTAAGGGAATTAGAGTTAGAAATTACTGTGATAGTTCTGATATGATAAAGTAGGGAAGTAAGAGGAATGAAATTATTTGAGAAAATGCTTCAGACTCTAAACTGAGCATCATTATTAGTGGCATCTCATGTCTGAACCTTATGAATAAAG
The DNA here is from genome assembly GCF_009650955.1 of Corvus moneduloides. Classification (NCBI taxonomy): domain Eukaryota; kingdom Metazoa; phylum Chordata; class Aves; order Passeriformes; family Corvidae; genus Corvus; species Corvus moneduloides. The sequence goes on from NC_045478.1 coordinate 95,397,214, forward strand.
CAATCCATTATTCACAAGCTGTGAGGTTAGGGTCTGAGGCACAGCTGATAGTTTTATTATATGTAATTTATGAGATCTTAAAAAGGCATGAAAAAAAAGTTCATAAAAGAAGTTACACTGTCTGGGAAATGGAGATCCAAATCAAGTTATAATTCAACTGACTTTCTAAGCAGGAAGGTAAATCTAAGTTTGGAAATCAGTGTGTCAAAGGATATCAGAGATTATTCCATTTGAGGCAAGAGAAAACAAGATTTCATTTGCATTCACCTAAACAGCTCTGATTGGTCAAAACTACCATACCATACATTAGAATTGCCTCTAAATTGGAGGAAGGAAGGGAAGGGAGATGGTCCAAAGAAATGTTTTGAGGTTTAGCCTCTCTTGCAGTTGGGAAGTCCCTCATGCTTTGGGCGGAGGCAGGCAAAAACCCAGCTGAGAAATAGATCCTGAAGTGTTGTTGTACTGGCTCCTTGATTCCTGGAGGCAAGCTGTGAGCAACTGCCAGAACAATTTATGTTTTGAAATTGGATTTTCTTGTTTCTATGCTTTTTGTTTGTGTGTTTGTTTCCATGTTTTAATCCTTTGCTTTACTAGGATAATTTTTTTCCCCTTTTTTAGCTTTACTTTTTTATAACAGTGATTTCAAGTAACAGAGGCAAGCAAAAGGAATGTTATTTCTAAAGAAGCATCATGTCCAAATAAATGACTTGGCACACAAACCTTTAGGATACCCATAACCTTGGAGAAATTTGAAAAATCAAGGCATTTCTTAACAAATAGCAAGAGTCAGCGTTACACTATGGGAGAAGTCTTTCCAGTGGGGTGTTTATTGAACACATGAGATTGCACAATTGCAGGTGCCCAACTGAGATTAAATCTTTTAGAGGTTACACAGTGCTTTAGCTCTGCTGTGGATGCAACAAATCACAGGGAAGGAGGGGCGAGGCAGAAGAACAGGTGGAACTCCAAGACAGTCAAGTGAGAGTGCCACAGGGAACTGCAGAGTGTATGACTGTCAGGAGAACTTAAGTGAGTATCTTACATCTCTAAAAAGATTCAAGAAATGTAAATATTACAGTCCATTTCAAAAGGGTGTAAGAACAGCAAAATTCTGAAAGGTGGAAAAGAAAGAATAACAATATAATAACTGGAGACCACTACTGCACAAAACTGACATGGTAATAAGGTCAATTTTTTCATAAAGTGTTCGAAATAAAAATAATTAAGAGAGGTTCCACAGCTGAAACGCAATAAGCACAGAGGTAAGTACATAGTGGACACTGCCAAACACACTGCTGGCACTGACATATCACAGTATGGTACTTAAAATTGGATGCTAGCAATGAATAAGCTACAGAGGTACAGAAAACCTCAGTGCCAGTTTATTCAGCTAGAGAGGGACCTTTGGATACAGGCTTTGCGATCATGTATGTTTACCTAAGATAGGCCAGTATTAGCTTAAACACCATAAACTGCTTTTTTGCATTGCTAGAGGGGGCTTGGGAATTTTCACTCCTTGGAAAAAGTGTTGCTTTCTTTCAATTACCAGCACATCACTTTCACATTGTCATTATATTTTTTGCAAATCAGGAGTAGAAGAAAGGAAGATACAGTGTTTGCAGAGACATCAAATAGAGCTGGGGCATCCAGTGGCTATGACCTCTAGGTTTATTTATTTAGTCTGAGGCTCTCTGGAATAGGCTGTAGGCAAGATGACTTGCTCTGGTACTAGCAATAGCCTATTTCTTACACCATTCTTTCTAGAGGCCCTTTCCCTCTCAGCAATAAAACACAGGAAGGACCAGAGCCCCTTGAGAAAGAGGGATTTTAGAAATGAGCTACTGTCAGAACAATTAATCCAATAATCACTCTTTTCTCCTCACAGGTCTGTAGCAATGCTTGGAAAGCAGAAGACCAACAGTGAGCTGTCTGAATTACTTGGTGATACTAATCTACTTTCATCTGCTGTATTTCTTGGGCACTCATCTCTTCAGTGTGGGAAACTTGCTGCAAGCAACCTGTTGGATATATTCAGTAATTATGGCACTTTCAGGAAATTGCTGTGTCCTGCAGGAAAGGATGGAGTACAGTATATGGGCCTCTCCTTTCTTTAGAGAAAATTGTAGCATGTCAAAAGTGGGCAGCTCTGCTACAGAGCATCCCTCTCATAGGAGTTCAGCAGAGCTGAACTTTGTGCTTGTTTGATAGAAATCATAGATGGTCTCAGACCAAATGAGGCTGTGAGTGGCAGTGCAACAGCGAGAGAAGGAATGTTAATGAGCAGAACATGTGGGGACTCAGGGAGAAACACATATTTCAACTTCTATTCAAACCTTGTCATACAGCTGTGTGGTTCTCCTTGTATCATGCTCCATTACATACAGAATCTTAATGATCACTGAGGGTTGAAGTAACAAAAAGAAGTAGTTATATTCTGTTTTCAAACACATTTAACTCAAAGGACAAACCCAACAACTTCTGAATTCTAGTGACAGAATTACAAGAAAGCCCTGTGTGAACAATGATGTGGGCAGGAAGGTGTGACTAAAGACTTAAAGTCTGGCGGTTTTGTTCTCGAAAAGCGAAACAAAGGACTGTATACTCAAAGTACAAGGAAGTCAACGAAGCAGAAACCACTGGGGATGAAGTGTCCACGCATCCAGCACTTCCAGATTTAGAGGACAGGGCAATTTAGTAAATCCCAGAGATGAGAAGACAGAATCATGGACGAATTCTTGCAGATTAGGAATCATGCCTGACTGACTGCAGGAGCAAGAGAAGTAAAACACACAGCCCCAAAACACTGTCAAAGCTGACATACTTTTGAGAAGTGACATAAAATCCCACAGAAAGAGGGAAGGGTATGTGGCTTGGGGGCATCAACTGTTCTTTCAGAATATTGGAAAGGTGGAGAAAAGTCTAGAGACCTCAATCAGCTTACTGAAGAATTTGATCTCTTTTTTTGCGGGGGGAAAGATACATACATCTCATTTTCTGTTGTTTGAACATTCATTAGTCATTTGTCAGAAGAGTTTAAAAAGCAAATCATGCAGAAGCAGCCCAAGCAAAATATTTTTTTCTCTCCCTTAGCCTGTGTGGTGGGTAAAGAATCCTGGAGTCAGGATGAGACTATAGTAAATCCTGATTTAACAAAACATATGAGTCTTCATCAAAGAGTACAAGATTGAAGAGAAGCTTTTATTTGGTTCTAAGAGAGAATCTCAGTAGGGCAGTTTTCTCCTCAGTCACTACAGCTCATACTGTAACAACAGGAATTACTTTTCAGGCTGCTATACCATACCAGATTTTGACCAGAACTTGGAGAAAGACAAATAATTGGACTGATCATGTTTCCATTAAAATTTTCCACGTAATTTCTATTTATTTCAGAAAAAGTAAAATCACTCTGAAGATATCTGCATTTAAAGAATTGCTTTCACACCTAGTTTTATACCATTTAATACTTTTGACTGCAGTGGGGAAATATATGGTTTTAAGTCTTAAAAATAAAAACAGAATCAGGTCAATTTGTCTTTTTTTTATTCATTATTCATTGCCTTAGCCTAGGGACTTACCATAGCTGAGGCCCACAAGCACTGCTGCTAAAGCCATAGCAGAGAGGCAGTGATTATGTATTAGGCCCTTGGGTCCGTGGCATCAGTAGATTATCAATGCTTCTACCTCCAGTGCTTTCAGACAGACCTTCATCTTTGGAAAGCACAGTTGCACTTATCCACATTATTTTCAAAATTGATTTCAAAGGATTCTGCAAAACATAATCTGAACACACATTTAATAAGACATAAAAACAAATTAAGGCAACTACTGAAGAAGCGTATCTGTCTCTGTAGTTAAAGCCTACTAAATTAAATTTTAAAGAATTCACTCAGACTGGAAATCATATCACTGTGTGTGGGCACAGAAGAAGGCTCAGTAAATTCTGGCTCAGTGGATGAGTCAGCATGAGTCATCAGCAGACATACCATCCTATGGTTATATGAATCCACAAGGTACATTTAGAAACATGTCACAGTAACAAAATAATGCCATCCTCCTGCTTTTTGTCTAGATGACAACAATGACAGCCCCGACTTTCCTAAAATATTGTAGGAGTTCTCAGCTCAACATGTGGGGTTAGAAAAAAAATCCCTCTGTTTTGCTATTTTCATTAAGCAAAGCTAACACAAATATGATAAGCTAGTAGGAAAGCCTCAGGTTGTAAATAAAATCATTTAGGTAGTTGCATTACACTGACAAACAACCAAGCAACATCTGCTTATCAGTGGATTTCTCATTACTTGATTGAAACATGAGGAGGTTTTTTTCACTCTTCCAATTTTAATTGTTTCCATCACTCAAAATTTCAAGTGGGTAATAAGATGCTATGACAAATGAAGTTATGTAGCTGACATCACCATCTGTGTAATAAGGAAAATCGTGTCAATTTTGTTCCAAAGGAGTTTTTAATTGTGGCATCTTACTGAAAGACTCTAAATGCAAACCAGATGAGCATTTGTAATGCTGAAACTATCGCTGTTTTCTTCCCTTCTACTTTTCTTAATTTCCAGGGAAAAGTTAAATTGTATACTCTGTATTTCATTTTCCTCTGAAACAGATTTCATTTTCTTCCAGCCTGTCATTTTGTATAGGATATATAATTACCCAAAATACCCCAACTTGTACAGCAATACAGGAAAAGCACATTTCACTCCTTGTCGTATTAATTTTTGGAGCTTTAATATATAGATTTTCATTAATTTTGCAAAAGATTAGGGAAATTTCACCAGTCATACGTCTGCACTTAGGATGTAGTGAATGGACTAGAATTGCTCATGGGCATATCTATACACAGCTATTTGGCTGCCTGACCACCTCATGGCCCAGTCTGGAAATCCAATCCACTGCCACGATTAGTCATCCACTTGGATCCCACTTATTGCAGTGATGCCACACAGATGCAGCCAGATTCACATCAGCTAATCTCGTTACAAAACAGAGACTCTGGTTCTATCAGATATGTTAAAATCTGTGTAAATAGAAATGGCTTAACCTCTTAGTTTAGGCTGCAGACTCTTGTTTCCCGCTCTCCCAACAGCATGGTAAATGCATTCTGAATTTGTTCTTTCATTATTCTTAAGTGAAGGATGTTTCCTGGATTTATTCCTGTTATGTTTTGGTTCACTAACTAACTCCTTTCCAAGGTTATAGTCATCTCTGTATCGTGTACTTAGTATTTCAGGCAATTAGTGCTGCTCTTCATTTGCTATTGCTATGTCCTTGTAGGCCTAGTAAAAACTTGGGGTTTTTTTAATTCTGTGAATTATGTATTAATTCCTATACACTGCACAAAGGAGGGTTCCCTTGGCAGTGCTGCTGACTCTGCCTGTTTTTATAAGGCTTTAGCCATAGCTGGAACTTCTCTACTGGCTTGGGCCATGCTGAATGGAGGAGTGAACGTGAGTGTCATTAGAACAGGTAACCTTTAGGCCCACCTTGCAAAATGTCATACATGAAATCCCTAATTGTGCTTGGTCTTTGCATATTAAGTGCTTTAATTAATTAATTCTGAGTTAAATATTTTAAATGTTAAAATTAACCCATCAGCCCAGGTACAAAAATCAAGTTCCATTATCAGTGTTTTCAATTGTTCAAAGTAGTTTATTAAGAGAGTTGCACCCTTCCCAGTTAAAAATTCCCCAGTTAAAAAACCCCAACTTATGCTCTCTTTTCAAACTTCAAACCACCTGTACACCATAAGAGTTATCTTTCCTGTGCTTACTGTATACTTTTACAAGTGTTTTAAGATGTGTTAGATGTATTTTAATATTTTTTTAGGTGTTTTTACTTGCACTTTAGTCCAAGGATTAACTCCAAAACCCCAGTTCTAACAGCCAGCAGCTATTTTTAGCCCCATCGCCGTTACCCTGCAGGCAAGCTCCGTGGCAACCTGAATTTTAATGAAGGCATTTTAGCACCCTTATCTCAACTGATACCACCCCTCTGACAACGACGAGCTATTGGTGGACGGAGATGATCTGTCAAAGGGAAAGCACCAATCACTTTAAACTGAAGGGGCGGGCTGTGGGCGGGCTGTGGGCGGAGCAAAGGCACTATAAAACAATGAGACAGGTCTCAAAAAGTTGAGAGACGGTCGGTCGGTCGGTGGGTGGGTGGGTGGCGTGTCCCCTGCAGGTTGGCTGTGGTGGACGTCAGTGCTGGGCATTAAAAGCCTTACTCCTATTAAGGAGCCTTAAGTAACTTTTTTTACTTTTGGACCAGCCGAAAGCCAGCTCAGCACTGCAAGTCCTTTTTCTCTACCTGAGGTCCAGTGCTGTCTCAGCCAGAACATCTCAGATCCCTGCGCTCCTGGGGCATACCATCTATCGAGCCATAGGATCCCAAATTTTTATATTTTTCTAATTTCTGTAATTTTTCAATTTTTCTGTTTTCAATAAATTATTTTAATTTTTTATTTAACTAAGAGTTGTCTCATTTCTCACATGAAAGAATGCAGGCCCCTTGAAGATTTTGCAAGGAGCTCTGAGGGCAGAGTGGTTTTTGAGTGTCAAAGACACCATAAGGCTGGACTTGGCCTTCCAGGCTTTAAGTACAATCACAAGGACAAACTCAAAGTCACATTTACCAAACATCAGTGCTGTTTACTCACTGGGCAGGCAGGGTTGCCAAGTACCCACACACAGCCCAAAGATTTCAGCACTTAACCCAGGCTGTAAATGAGATCATTTAGTAACATATCTGTTAATAATGTTTAGCATGTCGCAAAAAAGCACACAAAGAAAATCAGAAATATTTTTCTTCAAGCATGGTCATTCAAAAATACTATTCAGCAATAGCTTTACTGCACACATTTTACTCAAAATCAAATTGTGCAAGACATTCCTGCTTTTTAACTGTAAACACAGGAGAGTGGAAAACATTTTCTCCCATAAAACTCATTATTGTACACGTATATATATGTAGTGCATATATATGTATATGCAATATAACCTTATGCACGTGCATATACGTATCTTTTTAGAATATATTCTCAGCATGTACTCTTTCCACAGAGAGTCAATATTCAATATGCTTCGTATATTTTATTCTGTATTTTATACAAAAACGTAAAGTAGTGTCTATTTTAGTAAACTCATTATCAAATGTTGCTGGAAGCAACACTCAGTCTTCTGATAGATTGCTCTTTCTTCAGTTTTCCTTACAGTTAAAGTGGGTTGATGAACACTAGATTAAATTATCAAAAACGAGGCAAAATCCTCATTTCCTTATGCTTTCTATCAGCTATTGAAATTTTCTGTACTTTTGGGGGAGTTTATTTCCAAACTTGCTATGAGTAGGAGAAATCCACTTTGGTAACCATACAACTGGTTCAGAACAAAGGATTTTTCAAAGATTATTTAATACTTGACTGCAGCAGATGACATAACAAACAATAGTTCTTGAGTCACCTTTGAAAAAGGATCTCTCTGCCAGCACAGGCCACCAGAACCTAGAGGAGGTACATGGAATTTCTTTTTCTTTCACCACAAGCTCTTCCAGGAGGAACATCAAAACTCGAGTTCAGACTCGCACCAAAAAAAATTCCAGTCCGACCTCCAGAGATAGAGACCTTGTGAGTGAGTAATCCAGTGAGGAGGCCTACAAGAGGGAAAACCACAGGTTTATTTATCTCCTTTCGGCCCTTAAACACTTTTTAGTGCATTTAAGAGCAAATCCTTGATGCACATGGAAGAGCCACTGTCCCAGCTCAGCATCTCACCTGCCTGGGCAGTGGAAACTCCCAAGTGCTCTGGCAGTCTCTGCTCACTCCCATTTAGGCTGCCCGGAAGGCTGGGATGGCTTCCTGTCCTGGTTTTTGGTATATCTTGGGGTAAGGGCTGCTCCTCACTTCAGCTCCATAGCCACTGAATGTACCTGACCTGAAAAAGCATCTCAGTACCTCAGTCCCCTCAAGACCACACACAGGACTCTGAACAGGGAAATTCCAGCTGCCGTGACTGAGTAGCAGGATGACAGTGGAAGTGTTCAAGAGGGCCTACTCCAAAGGGTTGGGATGCTTTTTCTTAAAATTCTTTATAGCCTGTGTAATGTTTTTCATATTAAGTAACTCATGAATGCGCTTCTGATGTCACTCTCTGTCTAAATAGACAGTGGATTAATTCAGCTAAGGAAATACGTGGTTGTTGTGTATCCTTGTATTCTGTTTTCTTGCTGGAAAGGGACTAGCAGAGGCTTTCCCTATTCTAGCAACAGGCAGATTTCCTAAAATGAAACTGCTGAGTAATCTTGGTCATTTTCCAGTATATGCTGCTTCATTTATTATAGTTTAGGGCATCTTTTTCATGGCTGTAGCATTTAGGTAATCATTAGCTAAGAGTTGCTGATAGCATCAAACAGTAAGCTGTGCCATGCAGACCTACTGCTACCTTTGATAAATTGAATGTCAAGATCAGGCACAAATGCTGATATTCCAAATAAAAAAGAAAGAAAGAGAGAATGAATGGAAGAAGAAAAGAAAGGAAAGAAGCAAGTAAGCTCCAGAGAAAATGACTGGACCAAAGTTTTTCATTTAATTAATTTGTTACGTATAATGACTTTTAACAAACACAGAAATATGTTACATTATTTATCATTCTTTATTATGTTTCTTTATTCTTTATTCTTTCTCTTATTTATCATTTAAGTATTCTTTAATTTTCCCACTTTGTTGATTTAAAAAAAATAAAATATCTAAAAATAAAACTGAAGTATGACAGAATCAAATTATGTTTGTTCATTGACAGTGACCCACATAGTCTAGCAATGCTTAATGCTACTTCAAGTTTTTTGCACAAATATATTGAGAATCTGACTCTCTTATAGCTCTCTAAATAATTTGTTGACTATATGCATATTTATGTAATATTTATTTCTATCGATATATTATGTATTTATGTAATTGTGATTAAAATAAGGACCATTGATTTGAATTAAAACCAGTCAATGCTACTTGACTTCATTTGTATGTATAACTTTCCCCCTTAAACCTATGGAAGTAGCTACTGCTTAGCTCAGGCTATTGCATCTACAGGCAGAGAGTGTGGAGGGCTGGAGTTGTCAGGGCACCGGAGATTTGGACATGAGACAGAAGTGCGTGGGAGATGATGAGGCCTGCAGGTCTGCAAGTCAAAAATAGCCAAATAAATGCCAGTTGTTTCATTTTCTCTTTCTGCAATATATAGACTGACTGTGGGCAGTGCTACTATCTGAAAGAAATGTTTGCAAGTGGCTGAGCTAGCTTTTATTGGGCAGGAAAGTGGGAGGCAGTGAGGAGGCAGCAGTAGAAATTGTGGATTTTCCATGCTTTGGAAAAACATCACATCAAATGTGTGTGTAAAAGCTGCTGGGTGACACAGTGCATAGTGCTGAGGCAATATTGTTCTCATTTCTGAACTGACTGATGAGCAGATTTGACATCTAGCAATGTCAGTCATGGAACATGGTGAGCAATTTTGGAGCAAAAAAAAAATCCAGTAGGAGCAGGGGAAGAGGGAATACTGGCTACTCAGCATGGTCAGGTTAAGGCTCTGGCTCAGTCAAAGGCATATCTCTGTTCTTCTCCCACTGAGAGTCTGATAGGGAATTGCTCTATCGTGTAAGCACCATCCTTTCCTTACTTGCACCTTACTAATGGTGCAAGCCAGCTAATGAAGGAGCAGCATGTGCTGCAGTTTTTGCTTGGAAAGTGCAAGGGCATGGGAAACAGTGGGAGGATATCTGTGGGGTTTGTGGCAATGGTCAGATTGGCACAATGAGGTGCACAGGGTGGCAGAACTGCTTGCAGGACTGTCCTGCACTGCGCTGCTGGAGCTGAGCAACCCTGAGCCTTCCCCTGAATATGGCAATGCAAAGGATCTCCCACTGAGAGCTTGAAAGCCAGGAGAGGGTGGGCAGCCATGGAGCAGAGCTGGGGACAAGGACTCTAAAGGAATTGCTGCCAGAAGACAGTGCAGTGGAAACCAATGCATGTAAAACTGCTTAATTATACAGTGCTTAATTATATATATTATATCTAAATGTAGAGAACAATGAGTAGGAGTAGCCCATATGAGTTGGTTGCCAGCAAAGTAAAAAATTCCCTAGGTACTGCAGTTGGGTAAGAGAATTTCATCTTAGATGTTTGTTTCTTCTTTTCTTTTTTTGGAAACCTGAAAAGCCTCTCTGCTAAATTTGCATAGCCGTCAAGTTGCTGAGGGTAATGCTACTAACTATGCTGCTGAGAGAAGTCCTCCCAAAAGACTAAAACCTGTGGGCTTTATTTCTTTTCACATTACTGATTCATCGCTTGCTCTCCTCCCTCAAGACTTAGAGTACGTCACGACCTGACTGGAGGAGCTGCCTGTCATACTTCCAGTTAATCAATGACCTACTTTATTATTGCAGTTAAAGTATGGGCTTCAAGAGAGACTTTCTGCATCCAGTGAAGATCTGATCAATAACGGACATGAACACGGCACGGAGCAGGATTGTGGAAGAGTGAGTAATTTTTATCAAATGTCGTTTCATGGCACCTCCCCTTGGTAGTCCGGTCTATTTTAGTACAACAGGATGTCATCATTCTGGTTATTCTTTCAAATACAGATGTAGAGATTGTGGAACTATACTGAACACTGAACTAGGAGACTTTCATACAAATACTAGCACATCAGAAGGAAACACAACAAATTTTATTCTCATTCCATGACATTTAACTGTGTTCATCCTCTTTGAGATAATGGCAAGGACAAAGCAACTCAGCTGGCTTCAGAAACCTAAGAGGAAGAGTGTGTTGAAAAAAAATATTTTCTACTGGACTAACAAAGGGTAACCCTGTCACGAAACTGTTTTGTAAGACTGTGACCACTTTTGGGAACAGACCTGTTCATTTGTGTCTTCTATATCACAAACATGTAACTTCATTACAGAAGTTACCACCTGTTACTTTTTAAGCACCTCTGCAAAACTGCCAAGAATAGAAGAGAAATTAATTGGGTTCTGCTTCGTCTCATGTATCACCAAGGGGATTATTATTATGTATCTATTACTTATACTGGGCATAACTAATATATATGTATATATATGATAGATAGATAGTGTAGCGGGTTCGGTTTGTAACCGGGCAGAAACACCAATTTAGTGTTTTGGTTTGGTCCAAAATACTCATTAGTGTTTACCTTCTGAGAGATAAGAACTAGGAGAAATGCAAAGCAGGCACCAAACTTGAAAGAATATAAAGAAGTTTATTAACAGACCTAAAAGAGGGAAAAAGAAAAAAAAATCATACCACACCTTCAGAACTCTTCTCCTCCCTCCTCCCACCTTTCTCCCTTCTCCCACTGACAATGTAAAAAGACAACCCTTGAGATGTTCAGTCTGTTTACCACTTCCATAATAACCTTGTTCAGTCCATTTAGGAAGAGGAGTCTCTCTTGCCCATGCTATGAAAACATTATCACAACGAGACAGCCGCCCGGGTTAGTTCTCTGCTTGCATGTGAGTCCCTCCCACGACTTGGCAGCTTTTCCCACAACTGCTTTTGAAGGTCCACTCTTGAATTACTGGGGTACAATTTTAAGGTTGAGCCGTTCAGAAACAAAAGTTCTCTGCACCCATCTCTGGGTGCAGATGCCCTCCTCCTTCCCTGGGAGCAAAGGGTCCTTCTCATCTTTATCTCTAGGACTATCTCTGTGTGACCTTGAACAGGCTGCAAACTGCTTTGAAAAAGTTTTGCTCAGTTTTTCCTTCCTCCTCTCAGGCTCAGTTTAAAGGCATAGAAAGGCACAAGAATTAATTTCTGGGCATAGGGCAGCGATGTGGGATACACATCATAAAGTCACCCCAAGACAGACAGACAGACAGATAGATAGATAGATAGATAGATAGATAGAGTTATGCTTCTGAAGCCTTATTTAGCCAGTAGACTCAGTGGAGTCTCACCAAAGACCAAAACCACCCGTGGACAGGCACAGCTGAAGACTGATTTGACAGTCTCTGTTGCCACTTTGTTGTCAGGACAAGAGTGGAAAAGGTGTTGAGTTTGAAATCTGGGCTAAGTTTGGATGTTTCATAACTGAATAATATCCTAGGTCTCGATTCATCTCACCTGGATGTAGGCAAATGTTTGAGTTGATCAGAAGGGTAAGCAGTAACCCTCAAGTCTGCATAGGGTTAGCCACCAGTGACTGAGTCAGTGCACCTAAGAAGATGCACTTCCTAAAGTCTTTCTCCTGATACCCATATTTAGGCAGGGTAACATGCAGTCCTGTCACAGGTGACAGAAAAATGCAGGTAATAGCTGTAAAACAGAGCATCAAAAGTTTTGTGTACTACGACAAATGCCAATACCTTAGGCTGAGATCCTAAACAAGCATCTCAGTTTCAAGCTCTTGCCAACAATGGGACATTTTCCAAAATAATATTTCACAAAGAAGGTGTTGGTATATAAGAAGGGTATGGTTTTAAAATGCCACATTAAGCTAAGTGATAACAGGAAAACATAGGAGTACAGTAGTGGAGTGGTTAGAATGGGTTGCTAGTATGTTACAAGGATGACTGAGATTGTTCCAAAAGAGTGTCTCCTCTCAAAACTGTAAGCATGCTGTTGGGCTGAAGAGTTAAAAGCAGATAAATTAGATGTTAGCCACGTGGCTCTCTGGTGTGACAGAAGTTGATACATTTTAACTGTTGTAGCTCAAAGGGTTCCAAAGATTAGACAGGCCAAGAATGCTGATTATAATTAAATTTATAAGACTATGCAGAAAGCAAGCCTATTTATTTAGTTGCAAACTGAATAATTAGATATGGAAATTAGTAGCCATGGGTCCTGTAACACCATCATTTTGAGAATAACCCCACTGTAAGAGCTGATCTAAACTGAAAAACACAAGGAGCTGCTGAAAAGAACATAACAGCTTTAAGAAGTAAAATTACAGTGAAATGACTACATTCCAGGGAAATTAGAATCTGCTCCCAAACTCTCTTTGTTCAGACTCTAATAAGCTAAATCTCCCTGATTTTTCCTGGACATTTAAGATAGTTGAACTTCTACATTGCCAGCCCCTCTTCTGTCACTGCTGCACAGAGCAGAGGTACTGATGACCTGCTTCATTCACCCTGCGTGTGGAAAGTCTTGCAGGAATACACAGTTCCTTCCAAAGAAGCAAGCTTACTAGTTGGTTCCTTAGTTAAGTGCAACCTAGTGGGCCTTTTTGCTACTATTTTTGCCCATCTTCAAAAAACTCTCCTGTTCTGTGAATGAGGTATCTTGCACTGAAGTCATGCAGTCAACAAAATGTGATGTCCTGTTTCCTGTTCCTATTCCCTATCTCAGTGTGACACAGACCCTGCAACCCCCAAGCACCTCTGAAGCCTTTCAGTCTGATGTTGGTGTCCCTGAGTCTCAGCCTTCTCCCTCTTCTTGCTCTTTAAGTGATTCTCACCTCTACAAGCGAAAGAAGGACTGAAAAGTCCTGTATTAGCAACCAAACCTTCAAGTTTCTAACAACTCCTAAAGTGCTGAACATCCTGAGCACTCACTGGAAATTGAAGCCCCTCTGCATTTCTACAGCCAGCACCAGTGAGCACCATAGGGAACTGAGATCCATGCCTCACTGTACCCATGGGGAAGAGGGAGGAATGGAACTGCCTTCCACACTGCTGGTGGCTGGGGAAGGCATTGCTGCGCTTCCTCAGACCCAAATTGCTTTCCCTGTACCAAAAGCCTCCATGACCAGCTCAGAACAGGGATTGTGCAGCAATGAGGAAAACATTCTGTCAGAGTGAGGAGGATGACGTGCTTCTGGGACTGCTGTTCACATGCTCAGGGTGTCTCACAGCACTTGCCGGTGCTTTTCTGGACCACAGCATCCAGAATCCCACACCAGAGATGTGGCCATAACTGACCTAGTTTAAGCTGAAAACCCGTCAAAATTTTAGGAAAGACACCACCTTTTCTTGGTGCTTGTGTCAGATTCTGCATGAGCCAAGAGCTGAATCTCCACCCTGAGGATTTGCCTCCATTTTCCATGGTAGTGATGTTAATCCAAATGGTTACTTTGATTCACACAAAGCTGCCGAGTTACTCTGTTGTAACGTTAAGCAAAAAGATCCACTGGAAATGCACCAATAAAAATTACAATAAAGGACAATTAGGTTCTTTTTTTCTCTTATTCACACAAAGAACATTTAAAAAGGTGAATTGCTGACTGAGGCACCACTCCAGCTGGGATGAGGGTAATTTGGGGTTGGTAGCTGTAATAGCTTCTAAGTGAAATTCATTTGCTGCCAGTAGTGCAGCTCTGACTGATTTTCATCTGCACTTTTATTAAAGCAATTACAAAACAGTGTAGTCTGGTATGTGAAAGTGTCCAAAGCTGGGACAGGAATTAAGAATGTAGTAAGGCAAGGTGCCTAGCATTCAGATAAAGTGTCCCAGGATTAGAAGTGTTAAGGGCTTGTCTCACAGATAACTGGCTGGGTGTAACACTGGGCGCAGTGGCCTGCCACAGAGCCTACCCTGCACTTGAGTCACTTCAGAGCCTGGGAGCCAGCTCTACCTCATGCCCAGGTCTTCCCAGCACTGCCAACACTTTTACAGACGTGCCAGAAGTAGGACTGCTGCAGCCATTTCCCAGTGATGTATCTTACCAAAAAGAGTAAGGTTGAGATAAGGGAAATCTTTTGCTGTTGGCAGGATTTAGTGATTCAAGACTAGACCTAACATTTGAGCTGAGACTCCCAGTGTCTCAGAAAGGCTGAAAAATCTGATTACAGCTGAGATGAAATGGAGAAAGATTTCAAAACGCCTTGCAGTTGTGAGGAATGTTTTGTTGATCAGAAAGATCTATTTCAGCCATCCACAATTCCATAGAGGATAGTAACTTATAAGGAGGAAGAATAAGTCAGAAGGAAGGCCTAAATGAATTGTCACTTAGGAAGTTTCTGTTGTGAGTAAACATTTCTGGAGAGATCTTTGCTTCTAATAAACTGAAGATCTCAGAATACCCTTCCACTATTTCATAAAAAATACATTCACTTATTCATAGCATCACAGAAGCATACAACAGTTTGGGTTGGAAGGGACCTTAAAGATCACCTTTTTCTAATCCCCCTGCCATGGGCAGGGACACATATTAGACCAGGCTGCTCAAGGTCCCATCCAACCTTAAACACTTCCAGGAATGGGGCATCCACAGCTTCTCTATGCAGGGTGTTCCAGTGCCTTACCATCCTCACAGTAAAGAATTTCTTCCAAATATCAAATCTCAACCTTGCCTCTGTCAGTTTAGAGCCATTGTCTCTTGTCCTATCACTACCTGCCCATGTAAAAAGGCCCTCTCCACATCTCTTGTAGCCCCCTTTAGGTACTGGAAGGTGCTATAATGTCTTCCTGGAGCCTTCTCCAGGCTGAACAGCTCCAGCTCTCTCAGCCTGTCTTCATAGGAGAGGTCCTGCAGTACTGAGAAATTTTGCTGTGCTCTAGAGTACTGTAGTGGTTTGGTCCAAAATACTCATTACTGTTTATCTGCTGTGAGATAAGAATTAGGAGAAATGCAAAACAGGCACCAAACTTGAAAGAATATAAAGAAGTTTATTAACAGACCTAAAAGAAGAAAAAAAAAATTATACCACCTTCAGAACTCTCCTCCTCCCCCCACCTTCCTCCCTTCTCCCACTGACAATGTTCAAAGACAACCCTTAAGATGTTCAGTCTGTTTACCACTTCCATAATAACCTTGTTCAGTCCATTTAGAAAGAGAAGTCTCTTCTTGCTCATGCTATGAAAACATTATCACAACGAGACAGCCGCCCACTTCCAAATATTGTTCAGTCCATTTAGGAAGAGGAGTCTCTCTGCCTGCGTGTGAGTCCTTTCCCCCCGACTTGCAGCTTTTTCCGCAGCTGCTTTCGAGGGTCCACTCTTGAAGTTTTTTGGGGTACAATTTTAAGGTTGAGCCGTTCAGAAACAAAAACAGAGGCCCTTCTCCTTCCCTGGGAGCAAAGGGTCTTCATCATCTTCATCTTTAGGACTATCTCTGAGAGCATCTCTAGGAACTGAGGTTTTCTCCTTTCCCGTTTGGAGCAAAAGTCCTCATCTGGTTCATCTCTACGGACTGAGGTTTTCTCCTTTCCCGTTTGGAGCAAAAGTCCTCATCTGGTTCATCTCTCCCTGTCCAAACTTCTCATGAAATTACAGCTGCGTCAGCATCTGCCTATCTCAGCGCAGGTGCTTTTGCTTACGAGTTGAACACTCCACCCCCCATATCTTCATGAAATTACAACAGGATACTCTGATATATCATAGCTTCACAACAGACTTTCAGCTTTAAGCATCTCCTCTCTCTCTTCCCTCAGGTTTTCAGCTCTTCACAGCAATAAAAGGGTTAGTCTCACCTCGGCCTTGCAGCTTTACAGCTGGAATGTTGAATTTTTCTTATCGCAGTGGAGAGGGGGGAGAGCCGAGCCGCTCCGGCTGCCCACGGCAAGGCAGTGGGGGGGGTTCCACGGCTGGAACAGGTCCATGGCTTCAGGATGGCCGTGGCCCGGCCCGGCCTGGCCCAAGCAGGGCCTGGCCGGGCCCGCTGGCCCCCACACGGGGCCTGCAGCCACCTGTCCCAGCGCCGGAAACGAGAGAGAGCTTGGAGGGGGAGTTTGCCTATTCTTAAATGTGGATCACAGAGGTGATCACAACTTTAAGTGGCTTAGAGAATTGTCCATATTCAAACTGGCCAGCTGATAGGTTCTATCAGTTCCCAGAGGAAACTGTAAGCACCCCTTAGCAAGGACGTCCCTTCCGGGACTATGCTTGCTAACCTATGACAAGTACTTATTTGTGCAAGCATCCTACTTGCACTATGCGAAGTTTTTTACTAAACACATTGGTTTTTGCAGAACATTTAAAATACTTGAATGTCAGTGAGTCAGAAACTAAGACCATTTGGTGTTAGTTACATCCTATGTTCTTTCTCTACATATTTTAGTCATATAATATACATGTAAAAGAATAAAAGCAACAGGCATTGCTTTCCTTAAGACAAGTAAGTCTTCCTTCCAGCAGCTCTCAATCTGGCTCTGCAGCTTTGGCTGTCTGCCAGAAGTTAGTGCCGGTATCTTGTAGGCTAATGTAACTCTTGAATCACTCGACTATATTTAGATGCTTGTCTCAGAATTGCCTCCAAACATTTAAATAGACCTCACAAAGATGCTTTTGAGGTTTTGTCGGGTTTTGTTTTCTAAATGAGGCACACGCTTTTAATTTGGCTTTTTTAATTTCTTCAGCAAAATTAAATTAATATTCACAGTTACTCATTCAAAATATTAATTCTAAAGAATGCTCTTCTAGCATGGTGTGTGTTTAGCAACATAGATGTTTGAGGAGCAACATGCAGAGCCATTGGTTCTGGCAGCCCCCAGCAGAAACACGCACAGCAAAAGCTGTGCAACTCAGCATTATACAACCCCAAACACAATGGCCGTGGAGGTATTGTCTCTTCAGGGCATGTGTCGGGAGCTACTCATCAGGAAAGTGACTTCAGGCCAGAGGGAAATCAAAGGCACACATCTGTGTTATCTTCTCTCTATCCTTCCCTCCCTGATAGTGCAGGAGGTGTGGGAAGTGGGAACGGTCCAGCAAAGCATGTTTGCAGTCAAGTCTCACCACCCTTTTCAGTGACCCCACACTTGGTGTTTGAGCTGCCTTTCTGAGTAGTTGATGATATAGTTGTGTTACAATGAGATATAACTGTGGACAAGTCAGCAGCCATGATGAGTGGATCCCTGACAGAACTGTGCCAATTCACTTTTAGGTGGCAGTCAGGTCCAGTGGCACATCTGACAAGCAGAGACTGAAGCTTGATTCGCACAACCGACTCACTGTTGGGAAACTGTAGGCTCACAGAAAGTCCCAAAGACTCGCATGAAACACCAGGGAAAGGATATGACTCCAAGGTATTTCTGATCCTCTGGGAAAGAAATCCCATTTTCTGAGCTGAACCCCACACAAGTAATTTTCCTTTAAAGGATATTCAAAGAAAGCTGTCAAGCAGAGGCTAAGTTCACCGATGTTTTGGAGTTCTTTATACACTGTACATACTGGTATCTGACTGTCAGTGTATAGAAACTCCCCTGCTGCAGAGCGTCAGAAACTGAAAGCAAAGGCTATAACTGGTGTGTTTGAGAAACACCACAGAGAAGAATTGGGTAAGCAACCAGTCGAACAAGATTTATGAGAATATATATGAATGCTTCAGTTGTAAACATCTGAGACAAACAACCCCACAGTTTAATTAGTGACAAGGATGTGCAGTCCCTGCTGCCATACTGAGGCAAACGATGTTTGTGTGAGAAGTAGAAAGTCTGGAGTGAGCTGGAGACTGTGTTGACCTCCTCACACTCCATACATCACTTGGGGTGGTAACAGCTGACTCCACTCAAGACAAAAATGTTTTGTCTTCCTACAATGGATGGTTAATATTCACTGAGTAACTGTGGCAGCTGAGTTTGGTTTATTCTATATAATTAACAAGTTTGTTCCAGAAATACATACTGCAGCATCCTTTAAATTTTTCTCTGAAGCATCTGATATTGGCCAGGATCAGATCCTAGATTATTTTGGACCAGCTTGGAAATTCTTCCTTGTTTTATTAAACAAAGTCATAACATTTGCCTTGCATATGGCAAATAGCCACATTTGAAGCTTAGAAAACAGTATGCTAGCAGCATTTACTCCAAAAGAATCTGAACAAGCTGGAACATATAATTCTACATACACATACAGATGTGTATGCACATAAATATATAACTACATATATAAATATATATATATATCAATATGTACATAAATATATATCTACAGAAAGCATTGTCTGCAATAGTGCACGAGATTCCTAAGGAAAAACAGCAATTGACTGATGCTGAATTCCTCCCATAGCAGCAGAAGGAAGGGGAATTTTGACAAACTCCTACAGAAACAGGGTTCCCATTGGTAGCTCCCATGCACAGCATCTCCCCTGCGTCAGGTCTCAGCTGAGAGTGCACAGCACTCCAGAGAGCATCACTCCTAAGTAAGTGCCTTGGAGTTGAGAAGGACTGAATTTGCACCAGAAGACTGAAGTGTTCATTCATAGCCAAAAGACACAGAAAGTCTGCAATGAAAGGCATCCAGTGGAAGATGCAGCGAGAGAAGCAAGGAATTGTTGAGTCCAAAAGGACAAAACTAAGCCTGGAGTTGTCTGAGAAACTGATCTCTCAAATCTGCTGATGTCCATCAGTGCAGCGCCTGGGCCTTCTGGGTACTGACAAGGTCTCTGTGACATGGTATGTTTGGGGAAAGGGAGGTGAAATGGGTTGCTCAGGATAAAGCACTGGGTTTGACAGTGACCAGAGCATTCAGGCACCTTGTGTGAAAACAGACAGAACTTCAAAGATAATCACAGTCATTGGCTGTCTCTGTTTAACTCTATTAATTCTTTAATTATATAATTCACTATCTTCCTCCTTTCGGGAAAAGAAGGCATTTAGCTACAGGTGAATGTGAACTTGCACCTAATTTTGAAGATATATTTTACTGAAAAGTGTTCATTTCAGTTTGGATGTGAATTTTACATCTGATCACTTTAGCATTTAAAAATACTTATCTGGAAGAAAGTCTTTTACAGTTGGGAATGTTCCCATGCACCTGAATTTAACGCCAAAGCTGACATGAACCCATAGTCTATGTATACACCATGTAATTACACTTCCAGAGAGATGTAGACTTTCATTTCCCCACGTGGCCTGTGGCCCAGACTACAGCAAAATGTTTTCCACATGCCAGAACTGAATTGCCAGCTTTAACAGTAATTTCACCACCAAAATCATCACACTGACCAATGTCATTCATGGTTACTTTCTACCATGACATTCTCTCTCAGATTGAAGTTTATTACCTCTAGCTTTGTTGACAAAGCAAAAAAGCCCCACTCTTAGGTAATACTGCAAGCTGAATGCTTGCTGAAGCAGTCATTTTTTGTCCTTCCTGTAAAGTCCATCTCTTTCAGTACCATAAATATCCTTTGCATGGTTTGAGATTATCTGAATCAGCTGAAGTCACTATTGAAATTAGCCTTTATTCAGTCAGTGTCAGGGGGCATCCAATTCTAATTTTAATACCCTTTGTCTTTATGCCACAGAGACAGCCAAAAGAGTCTAAAGAATGACCTAAAAATCCTTTTTTCAGAGGTGAGAAGGATTCCTGCTGAGCAGGAACTGGAGGGACAACTGTACAGTGTTGTTTGGTGACCTTTCACAAAGTCAGCAGTAGAAGGCATAGAATTGCATTGCTGATGATTGGACACAGGCATATTACACTAATTAAGCTGCATTGCTGGCAGCAGCCCAAAGTTAAGAGGGCATAAAGTTGGAATTCCCAAAAAGCAAGGTAGAAATGAGACAAAAAATCCTTTATGATATACTTACCCTTTAAGAACAATTGCAATTAACCAAAGATGAGAGCAAGAGACTAGAGATACTCTTTTTAATTCTTTATTCTTTTAAATTTTAGTAAATTTTCTCACAGGTTTTTTTTTTTTTTCTATTGAACTTCATTCTCCACTGCTCATAAGCCAGAAAACAATGTTTTCACAGACCTTTCTTAGTATCCGCTTCCAGGTAGTGGCTGGGCCTGTGAGCTGTTATTCCCCTCAGCACTGCCATTTGCTGTCCTTTCCTTGAAGATTAGTCAAAACACCTGCCCTAGCAGTTTGAATTACCCGACTTTGGAAGATACTGCTGTGTATACAGCATCAAGTACACCATTTGGAGAGCACATTGAGCATGAACAACTCACTATCTCACTTGCAGAATATGATGCACAGGCCAGTTATTGTTGGTGAAGAGATCTCACAATTTTTCTTCTCAATGGCAGAGTGTTTTAAGGGAAGATTGAAAGAGATGAACGGTCCTTATAATCTGCAAAGTAGCAGCCTGTTCTCAGGAGAAGTGTGATATGAAAAGAAGTGCAAGTCACAAGTGGGAGAAGATGACAAAAGAAGTAGGCAGCAGAAAATGCATGGAACAGATCAGGACTGACTCATACAGCTTTCAAGTCTGTGTATTTCTTTGGAGGACTACTAGAAATCTACTTGCCTCACGGACAATTGCTACACACAGCCTTCCTTTTTGGTTTTCTGCCATTCTGTAGGCATAAACCTCCTTCCTCATACACAAGCCCTATAGAACAAGCTGGGAATGTGAGGGGAAGGAAAATGGTATTTTGTTACTTCCCTAATCTGCAGGAAATTGGAATTAACCACTCCATCTTTGTACTTCTCTATCCTTGCAGTCAAGATATCCATATCGATATCAGTGTTCTCCTCACCCTTACAATATTTCTTTGCTACTGAGAATGAAGTCCCCAGAGCACCCAGAGCTGGCTGGAACCATGTACAAGAAGCAGGGAATGATAATCTCTGCATTTTATAGCCTTCCAGGGACAACTTCTCATCAACCACATGCTGGAAAACCAGACAATTCAGATGCCTCTAAGATATCACATGGAGAGAGCGTGGGTAGAGTTCAGGACTTAGGTAGCCAAAACCAAAAAGAGCTTTCAGGAGAGCACTTAGACTAAACTTTTTACAGCCTGGAAACTTTGACATCTGCAGAATGCAATGCCTAGTTATTCAGCCTCTGTTTACATCTCCTTCAGATCTAGCCATCTGCTACACTTCAGCTGTTGTGTTTTGATGCCAACCTCCCTGTAAGCAGGCTTGCAATGATTAGATTCCATCTAGTAGTGGAGCTGCTTCTCTGAGAAAGCCTAGCTTAGTAGTGCCTTTCTTACTTCTGCTTGGACATGAGAATATTGCTTTCTCATCGGAATCAAACTGACATACCGTACATCTACTAGTTGCCCACATCCATTCTTGCAAGTCCATTCATTCACCAGAAATTCCTACCATGTT
Source organism: Corvus moneduloides (assembly GCF_009650955.1). NCBI lineage: Eukaryota > Metazoa > Chordata > Aves > Passeriformes > Corvidae > Corvus > Corvus moneduloides. Next base: position 95,419,191 of record NC_045478.1, read on the forward strand.
ACTTCACGTTGCACTGCTGCAGAGTATGAAAGTCAAGGCATTCCATACATGACTGGATATGACAGATTTAGCAGTTAGAAGTTTACTTTCTTGCACCTTTCACTGGCATCTATTATATTCTAAGCAAAGGGAACTGTTCAATATATTGTGTGTGTCATTTTTAGAGGCTGAGTTGGCTGAGATGCAAAGATTTACTTAGACCTTTTTTTTTCTCTGCTTTTTTACTTTTTTCCCCTCTGCTTTTTTACTTTTTGTTATCCTTAAACCTGGGAATAATTTTAAGTAATATTTACCAAATGTATGGATAGTAGAGGAACCCTTCAGTAAGCTATTAAATCATAGTCATGCAATGAAGTCTGAGGAGTGGGAAGAGAAAGTGTAGAAAACCTGAAAGAAATGGAGACAAGTAAAATAGGTACAGATCAGTGGGCGTGAAAATTTTGCCATTCTAATATAGTAATGATGCCTTCAGAAAGTAATTTTTTAAGATGATGTTCTGAGTTTCTTTTTGCATACCTAGAAAGTGTTATTCTTTCATACAGTCAGTAACATTCTGCAGTTCTTTCCCTGTTTGCCAAAGCAAAAGGGACAGCAGGTATTGGAAGACTGGAAGTGTGTTAGGCTTTAATTTCTCATTTTATCCCCCTTCCTCCCCTACCCTTCATCCCTTGTTTCATACTTTTTCCAACCATTACACTTTGTAGGAGGTGCTGTGCCTTCTAAGAACAGCATTTAGGACACTGTAAGCACACCAGTAACATAAGTAATCAATAATAATTCTACTACTGAGCAGCAAAGTATATCCGGCAGCTCATCCACAGTAGATGTAGAATCTTAATTCTGAAAGCATTTCCACAAAGTTGTCTTACATAAATCAGTCAGAAGGTCCAAGTTGTGAAGTGCAGCACATGTATATGGGCTTTTGGGATTAAGGCCCAGTAAGCAACGGAAATTTTTCACAGAAGGAGGAAGACAAAAGGATTTATTCAGGCAATTTCCTTTACAAAAAACCCCCAGGAATTATAATGTATATTTTTAACATTGTGATTGGAGTCTGGGCTTTTGTTACAAAGCAAGTGCAGTTCAATATGCATTTCTTCCTCCATCTTCCAAAAGCTGGGTATGTGTACCAATCAATCAAACTTTCCATTAAACATACAATGGATAATACCCACTTGTTCACAAATCAGGTTCTGAAAATACCATTTTCTATTACGTGGAGAGTGAAACCCATGGTATTAATTTGGGGATTTGTAGTAATGCTCAGTGGTTCTCAGTGAGTACAGAACTTAACCCACCAGCATCCTGGGTGGCAATCCCTTCTCATGGATTCCCTCAGGGATCATTGTTCAAGGCAGAGGTCCCACATGCTGTCTTGTATTACGTCCTTCAACTGTTCCGTCACAGCTCATGCTAAATTATTATTTAACAGCATGACACCATTTGCAAAAATATCCAGGGTTGTCTAAGGAACATTTATTTAAATTGGTCTTTTCTGCTCAGGGTATGCTAGGCAAAATTGGCCCTTGTTCATGTGCAGTGAAGAGTTTTGGCCATCTCTTGCTGCAACGTCACATGCAGACATGAAGCTCCTTTCACAGTAATTTGAGGTCTCTGCAATTGCACCTACAGGAAGGCAACATTTTTGAGGGAGAGGTAATATATCTTATCAAATCAAGCAGACCAGGTTGTGGTCCCACAGGGTCTGATTCCAGTCTCACATGGATAGAATAAATTTTGTGCTAAGCATGGACTAAGCTATGTCAGTGCCACATAACAGGGAGGGCACACACAAATCTGTAGATTTCTTGCAGATTGCTACAGCTTAAAAAAAAAAACTAATAATCTTTTTAAGCATAAAAATCTAGATTTCATCTACATGGAGGAGACATTTACGAGTTACAAAACACAAGGTATTTTGAACTGAGTATGTGTTTATGATGCTACCCATCTTTCACAGCGTAGAACCTTTTTCTTAGTTCTGTGTTACTCAGGTTGTTTCACATTATTCATAGGTACATAGATGAGGTTTAGCTATGATGAATCAATTACTCAAGGCAGAGCACAGTTTTGGCATAGCATAGCAAGGTTCTTTGGTCCTGCAATGAGGATAATTTCATTTAATCTCCTACAACACTTGAATGAAGTATAACCAGATTCTTTCCTGTGGTTTATAAAGTGATTGTTAATGCTAATAGTATTATCTCAGTTTCTTCCTACAGTTCATTGATATTCTCAGTTTCTTTCTATGGTTCATTGATATATATCAGGGAAGTGTTCCTTGATGTCTTCTCCCAAACCATGAAGAAATTCTCTGGAGAACTCCCTACAGAAAAGTATTTCTATACAACATTATCAAGAAAAGCTGTCCTCTCAGAGAGAAGGATTTTGAGGACAACTGTGGAAAGCCAGATGAGGAAACACCAAGAAAGGCATCTGTTTTCTGTGAACTGCCTCTGCTGATTGTAGTCCAGAATTTGTTTGAAAGGAAGTTTCCAGTCTGGAAGTTTATGTGCATATGCAAGGGTCAGGACAGCATGGTGAAGGTTTGGGGTGTATTTCTTGCAAAGTTTATGATCAGAGGAGAAGCAATGACATTGGTCCATGCCTTTCACCTCTAGATGCTGTATGACCTCTGACTTCTACACTTTCAAGAGACTCTAGTAGGGTGATGGAAAGGCAAGTTTTCCTCCTTAAGGGTGGAGATGGATAACTGTGTGCAGACTCCCTCTATCTGTAACTTCTGGAAAAAGAAATCCTTCCCAATTTCACCCTTACTTTGTACCAACCTTCTCAATTCACGTGTTAAGGCAAAGATCCAGAGCCTCCACCAACAGGAAAAGAGGCCTGTAAATTTCATGTACACAAACTTGTGTAGCAGATTTCAGAGTGGTCCATGGTTTCTAAGGCAGATCAAAAAGTATAATTCTGGCTATTTTTTAACAAGTATTTCCTGACTACAAGTCTATTGACAGAGCATGCAAAAAATACTGCCTTTAAATATCTGTGCTTAGACATAAAGAAGGCATTTTGCCAAAATGAAAATGAAAATCATTGGCCAAATCAGCATAGTGTGATCTTAGCTTTAAAATGACCCCGATGCTGTATAAACAAGATTACATAAGGGTTCAGAGGTGTGTGAAGCAGTTCAGTAGTGCCATCTTGAGGGAAGCTCCTCGATGTTATGTATAATTCCAGATCACAGATCATCAGCATTTGCCTGTGTTTTATTAGTTGGAAATAAGTCAATGAACCACCCCAGAAGGATGACGTACAGTAGATTCAGGCATGCATTAAAACATGCCCTTGTCAGCAGAAGAGAAGTCAAAGCCAGGACTAATGCATTTCTATTGCTGCAGAAAATTACAGTCTGGGAAATAGAATTGTAATGTTTTCCACTTTTAGCTGTTTATTGCAAAGTAGTAATAAAAAAACCAAACCAAACCAAACCAAACCAAAACCAGAAAACCCCACTTAGTAATATGAATAAAGCCCTGCAAAACTCTAACACTAATTTAGACCATAAATACCTTTGTGTCAGAAGGTAACTAGTGCAAGGAAAGAGTTGATGCCAGAGTCTCACAGCATTCTGTTTATTTTTTTTAGTTTTTATTTTCATGTGGGATGCAGATCACAATCTGTTTATTCTAGTCTGACTTTCAGTAGAATTATAACCATACATCGGAAATCAGATTGTTTAATTTATGAAGTGGCAAATGGTCAGAATTATAAAAGAGGATGCTTACAATTACGATCTGCTTTGTTTTCCATCCATTCCTATCTTCCCCGTCACATTGGTCTGGAAGTGCCATGCACCATCTGGTAGCATAAAATCAGTAAATGTCAAAAGTGGTTTTCACTTTTCATATCTGTCAGATGGTGACAAGTAGGGCAGTTTAGAGATCATGCAGATTTTTCTTTTGCTTTTACTTGTGAGGGCTCTGTTCTTATGCATAAACATTTTTGCATTTCCTGACCAGAGTCAGAAATGGCAGCAAATGATGCAACTTCTCCCCCCCCAGTCCTATTTCCTTCTTTTAGCGAGAGCAGATTTCCACCACAAAAATCTGCTTAGATGCTGATGACTTGTTACTTGACATGCACAAGGACCAGAGATGATGTATGATTTATTGATTATCTATGAAAGGATGGACAGCTGTGAAGTTTGATGCTCCTGTAAATATCACCATCACTCCAGTGTGAATGCATGCAGTATGTGATCTTACAGCCACACACAATTCCTCTGGGACCTCCGGGTGGAATTAAACACAGAAATTCAAGTCACCTCTTCACAAGACCCAAGCACATTAATTTATTGCTGAGTATTACAGGCATTTGATGACTTTAGGAAGCTCTGACAAGTCCAAGACTGTTGTTGGAAGATGCAGGAAGGCAGAGGGAAAGAAGACAAGCTTCTCTTCAAGGAAAATTAAAAGGAGAAGTGAACGTCCCCTTGAATGTAAGTGTAGATGACTTCAGAGCAATCTGATTTCCTGGTATACTAGTGTGATACTCATTTCACAAAAGAGGCTCTTTCAATAAAGAATAACAATTGTGGTAAATGTCATCATATTGTTCTGCTAAGACACCATGGTGTGACTTTTTGGTATCTAGTAATTCTTCAGAGTTGGCAGAGTACTCAGTCCCTGTATGATACCAAATGCAATGATGCTTTATCCACATTCTCATGTTAAGCATGTAAAATACTGACGTTGAATAGCATGGCCAGCCAGACCAGAGCAGTGATTGTCCCTCTGTACTCGGCACTGGTGAGGCCACACCTCGAATCCTGTGTTCAGTTTTGGGCCTCCCCAGTACATGGAGGTGCTGGAGCAATACCAGAGAAGGGTCTGGAGCACAAGTCCTGTGAAGAGTGGCTGAAGAAACTGGAGTTGTTTAGCCTGGAGAAAAGGAAGCTCAGGGGTGACCTTGTCACTCTCTCCTGAAAGGAGGTTGTGGGAGCCATCCTTTTCTGCCAGGCAATTAGTGAAGGACAAGAGGACACAGTCTTAAGCTGTGCCAGAGGAGGATAGGTTGGACATCAGGAGGAATTTTTTCACGGAAAGGGTCATTAAGCATTGTAATGGACTGCCCAAGGCGGGCAGTGGTGGAGTCACCATCCCTGGAGGTGCTCAAGAAATGACTGGACATGGTACTTAGTGCTATGGTCTAGTTGACATGGTGGTGATTGGTCAAAGGTTGGATTCAGTGATCTTAGAGGTCTTTTCCAATTGAAATGATTCTGTGATTCTGCAAGCAAACTGTTAATCAGCTGAAAAATAACAAAGACAGAGAAAACAATTTTTCATAAATCTCCTTGATTCAATTCCTGAAAAAGTGCTGAAGAAGAATACATTTGCTTGAAAGATATGCAGAAAATATGTATTTTTGCTTAAATGGGAACTATAGATTGACTTTGCAGGCCCAGGGTATCAGTACATGCCTTCCTTCTTTTTTTTTTTCTTTTGCTTCTTTCTCATGTCTTTCATCCTTTGTGCTCTTCACCCTGAGTCAGATTCTTAGGAATGAAATCAAATTGGTAGCCTCTGAACTACAGCCAATTACGAAGGTGAGGGCCTGTCTTCTGGCTTCATTGTCTTTTATACCTTATTGTTAGTCATTCTAGTGTCTGAAATTTTCAAATCAATATTACTAAAACAGTGTGAAACTGAAATTTAATGAAAGAAATAAAAATGCTAGTGCTTATTAGAAATAAGTAAATTATTCATTGAGAAATATTTTCCCTATTTTCTGAATTTATTAATAAATCTAATTTTCCTCACTGTGAAAAGGACAGTGAAAAATACCTTGGTATGTGATGATTGCATAGATGTATCCAATCATTATGGAATGAATAGGTAATAACATTTTTGCTAGGTTTGAAGTAATGCTTGACTCTTTTTTTTTTCCTGTGGAATTAAAAATCATTTCCATCAATACAGGATGCAGATAAACAATTACTCAAGTTATGATGTAATGTTACTTTTTCACCTGGTCCTCATCATAACTAAAAACTCTACCTAATCCTGCCCTGGTGAAGAAGGTTTAAGTATATACATACTCACATACACATGAAAGGAGGAAACTTAAGGGAAGGCTGTCTTGAAAATATGTGAAAATTTACATTTTTTACTTAACCTTTCCATACAAATTACCACCAAAAAAAAAAAAAAAAAAAGCTTGGACAGTGGAGATTGCACTGAATGCAACAAAAATTCTTTTAAGAAAAATACACAGAAAAAAGAAGGAGCTTTTCTTCCCTTAAGTGTTTTTATGGGTATTCCTCACCACACTTCCCATTATATGCTATCCAAACAGACTGCTACAGCATTGATACCTACAAAGTATTTATGTCATCTTAGTTTTCTTTAGAATTTTCTTTCTGTTCTGCTTCCAAATAACTGATTTTCCATTTGGCAGTTTCATTTAACTATATTTCTTAACCTCACCATCCAAGTTAGTAAATGAAATGATTTTTCCAAAGTATAGAACACAAAGTCCCAGTTGCCGGCAGTTCCCTTGATGCTTCTCTTGCCATTTATTTTTAATTTTAAATGTTTACCCTCAAAGGAGTGGGGTGAAGGATGAAAGTGCCAATGTGTTTCCCTGACCTACAGTCCAACATCTCTGCCTGAAAACTGAGAACCATCTGCTTCACCGTGTTAGTTGCTCGTATTAGAGCACTGTTTCCCAAAAGCAAATTCTGTTCACAGGTTTACTGTTTCAAGCACAGGAATTGTATTATTGCATCAGTAAAACAGCTGAACAAAAATTAAGCTTGCACTGTATTCCTGGGAAAATTGTTCTGCAGTAGTGAGTAAATGTAGGAAAAACTTTTCTTGATGGATCTATCCTACTGAATGTGAAGGTTTGCACTCTTCTACAGGTTTCCTGTAGAACTTGAGGCATGGCCCATGAGAAGAACAAATCCCAGCCTTCTTTCAAATTTTATTTTAACTAGCAGGACTCTCCAAGTCCCTGAAAAAACCCCAACCCGCAACAGATTATCATTTCATCTTACTCATATATTTATGCTATATATATGTGGTGGTGATAGTTATTTTGTTCTTGTTTAAGTATGACTTTCAGTGAAGAAGCTATTTCCCCTAGAAAGGATCCTATTCCAGCAAATTTACTGTGCCAGTTCAGAAAAGTTGCTGAACAATGGGAGAAGGAAGGGAGAAAACTTATGAGCAATAAAATACTGAGAGTGTATTTTAAAAATACAGTATGATAAAAAACTCAGTTTTTCTTAGTGAAATACAAAGATTTTGAATAATTCAGAAAAATCCCTAGAATTTTGTTTATATCTGACTATATCTGCAACACTTAAAATTCAAGATTTCTTTTACCAAATAGCAAGATACAAACAGGCACTATGGTTCACTGCAGGGAACAGTCTATATGGCTGTACATAATTCTGAACAACAAAATTACACGCATGTTTAAATGAAGACTTAATTAGACATAATGTTTTAACTGTCTCCATGAAATACTGTATTTGATTTGCGATTGCATTTTAACATCAGTTATTTCTGACTCTACGTACATTAAAGCCTTATTCATTCATGACTGGTTGCAAACAATAATCTGATAAACATCAGCTTTAACCCCTTGCATGACAGCCTAAGAAAATAAGACCCCGATCTTGACTAAGGTCTTAGTAAGCTATAATAAGACAAAATGATACAAGTTTGTCCTATAATTTCTGTCAGAGGTCATCAATCTGTATTCAACAAAACCATTATTGATATTTGATGCCAATGAGTTCCTAGTTCACAGGCTGAAAAAACCGTATGACACATTAAGCCCATTCTTTTTCTTACGTGAGACCCATAATTAATAGGACAAAATCATTCTCCACAGATAATTAATTCTCATATAATTCCCCAGGGTGACTGACATTTCATGTAAATACTTCTTTGGATAGGAGGATGCAAAGAAAAAGGGCTTAACTGCCAAACACAGGGAGCTGCAACAACACACGTTCCTCTATTGTGTCCTCCCCCAGTCCCTTTGCAAATGGCTGGAGAAAGAGTCTGTAATTTGAAAGAGGAAAGGGATTGACAATGCTGAAAGAACCAGAAGGACCAAAAGCCAAGATTATTGCAGTTTTGAAAGCATATCACAAAGTGTAACATCTGCGTAACCCTCCTGTGGTGATAACATCTCAACACAGTCTTTTGGTGTTTTTAAGCAAGATGGCTGAGCCAACCCTATATACAGTACAGCAGTGCTACCAAAGTGTGCAATCCTGTTCCCTCTTTCTCTTCTTTGGAGGAAGCTACTTACTGAGCTGACTCAGAACTCCATCCACCAAAACCATAAAATTTTCAAAACCCACCTAAAACCCATAACAATCAGTTAAAACAGCCTACTACAGGAGCAAAGGAGCACCAAAGTTTGCCACAGACATGGCCAGTGTGAGGAGAAGGGGACAAGGGTTTCCCCTACTGCCAGCCATGGCCTGTCCACAGAGCTCACCTCCTCCAGACCTTTCCAGCAGAGTCTAACACCCACAGACAACCTCATTTCTCAGCAAAAGAGAAAGAAAAGGAGGGCAGGGAGGACAAAAAGCACTCACATGCTTTCTTGTCCCATCTATCTTCAGAAGCAGATGGCAGCACTTTGCACACCCTCACAGAGCAGGCAGCTGTGTAATTAGGCAGCTGCTTTTTCCACACAACAGCTTGAAGTTGGAGTCCTAAAAGCTTCAGGAACATACCCTGTGAGGAAGTGTGTATTGAAACTCTCTTGCAGTGGGAGAGAAATATACTTTGCCTTGTCTCCTACTCATCTGAGGACAGACACCTTGCAGGTGCAGATTAATTTAACTACAGGACCAGCAATGAAGCCAGCACATAAAAGCAGGGAATCCAAACCTGTTTTAGCCTGTTCTGGCAGAACAATGCTGGTGACATCACGCAGTTTGTGTGCCTGTACATCTATCTGTATTTCTTAGTAGTTTTTTAATCACTTCCAATGACATGTGGACAAGGGGCAGAGGTCTCAGGGATCTTAAGTTCCTCTGGCTAGCAGGAAGAGACAGTGTGGCTATTTACTAAAGGAAGGGCTGGAGAGAACTAATTTTCTGGGTGAGGCCACATGAAAGCTCAACCTCAACATACAAGTGTAAAATCAAGGATTTATTGGTTCTACTGACCCCACAGAACCATAATGAGTATAAGACTTGATAGAGGCTGACTATATAAGGCTAACTGCAATGTAAGTCAGCTTTTCAGCTCTATAGACCAAGCAGTTTAGTTGCCTGCTTAAAGGAAAACAGGACAGCAAAGTAAAAAATTATATTTTGCATCTTTGCAGACATGTTCTTTCTTGGTCAAAAGATGTATGAATAAAATGCCTCACAGATAAAATACAAAGGCTTTCTCTCAATTGTGTTTTTATAGAGACCCCAGGATTCATGCAAAATTATAGCAAAATCCATGTGTAAATCACAGCTTTTGTGGTAATGCTACCTCCTACTTAACATGAGGATTTTTGGGAAAAAAGAATGCTGGATTTAGCACCATGCTAGTCAATATAAGCTATGCAATTATATTGAGTTTTACAGTAAATTTTACTTGCTGCCTCTTGGAAGCTATATAAAAATTCATGTGAAGGCATGGGAATAAAAATATAAAAATACAACATATCTGTTAGGTCACCAAATCCATCTATGTGCCAGACCAAAACAGTTCTCTGTGACAAATTCACCCAGCTGAGTTTAGCAGTCTTAGGCAATTGGACAACTAGCACTTTCCCTTAGATATAATTTTTTCAGACCGTATGTTGTGTGCTCCATTTCATTAATTCAACCATATTTTTTCCTCTTCCTTTTAAATAAAGATTGCAGCACTCACATGTCAAGCTGAAGAAGACATTATTCTAACAGTAACATCTAACATCTGTTTTTGGCAGGCACTATGGGCAGTTGGCAGCGGCTCTGCGGTTCCCTCCTTATGTAAATGATCATGTGCTGGTGGCTGTCTAAGATAACATTGCTGGAAGACAAAGGAAGAAAAAGTCCCTTTTCCTTTTACTTGATGCTCACTGTTAGCTAGAACATAAGGAGTTTTGCATGTTGAGCAGACAGCCTCATTTTCACTGTATGTGGGCCAGATCTGGCTTCAGGGGAACTGAAGAGAGCCCTGTGCAAGCAGGAATATTCACTAAAATATTTATCAAAGGCAAATGATTTTTAGCATTTTATTTATGCACAGAATTATTTACTGTAAAAAAGGAATGCTAGAGAACACTGCCTGACACAGAAGCAGTGAAGAAATTATGATGTGCACCCTCCAGACCACAAAGCAGATGTAAAAACCTTTCCAAGACTGGAATACATTTGTAAAAGGTAGGTTCATTTGATGGAAGTGATTGTTCAGACCTTTTGAATATGCTTGTAAAAGACAGCAAATACAGAGTCCCACTTACTGGGAAAATCTGGCCTTTGCTGGGCATCACATAGGAAGTAGATTATGTGTAAGTCTTCCTCTCATTCTACGCATTGACTGTTTGATGTATGCAATAAACCCCAGATAACTGGGGAAATTCTCTTCGGTGTTGTATAAGAACACAAACCAGAGGGTCCTTCCACCTTATCTGTATAGATCACTGACATGCAGTTTGTAAAATCTCTGCATTTTCACCTCTTGCAGAGATACAGTTTCTGAAGATATCACTTCTCTGAGGTGTTTTGGAGATTCTCACAATGCCTCTGCTCCCAGACTTTGTGATAGAACTGCCCAGCCTTAATTCAGCCGAAATACTAATGGTGGATGCGGTGAGAGCATGAGCAGACCTATGGGATTATCATGCCTGCACAGTGAAGTTGTCAATGAGGTTTTCAGCTCCGAAAAGCAGCTGTTGGCCTGAGAGCAGTTTCATATTAATTAGCCCAAGGTGTTCTGAGATGAAACTTCCATGTTCCTGCCTTGCCCCGTGTCTTGCTGCATCCTACCACCTTGTATTTTTGTGCCTGTACTGGTGTTTTTTAAACTGTGGCAGGTAGCTTACATGGCCAAACACTGATTCTACAAGAAACATGGGCCCTTAAGTCAGAGAAAAGCTCTGTGCTATCATACTGCCATTTTAGCAGCTCATACTTGTCTCAGAGCTGCATTGTGCCATACTGATGTTCCTCACAAGTACTGAGAAATACACTTTGCAGTTTCAGACTCTGGCTAGATACCTCTGATTAGTTCTGCACTGTCAACTACCGGTGTTTTTCCCAGCTCTCAGCACACAGCTTTACTGTCACAAAAAGACCTCAAAGCTGTTAGAACTGTGGCTATGGGTAGCTATGTTTAAGTGCTGTCATGCAGTTCAGCCAATCATTTCAAACAAAATCAAATAACCCCAGTGTTGGGCATCTGAGTGACATAAACATCAGTATGAGAAGCCAGTTGTGATGTTGTATGGCAGTAAGAGCCCCAAAAGAAAGAGAAAACCATTGAATTTGAAGTAGTGGATGAAGATCAGTTTAGATTTGCGCCTTCCTATGATGCTTCTCTTGGTAAAAAGCATATCAAGACATATCACAATTTGGCAAAGTTCATGCTTCACCATGTTCATACATGGAAATTGTTAGAAAGATAAATTTGATGTAGCTTTAGAGTTGAGGTCTAGGTACTGTTTTGGCTCGATTCTAATCTTCAGGTTGGTTTTCAACCCCAAGTATTCTACACAGCAGGAAACTGAGTTTCTTTGGTTAAGTGGTCAAATTTAAGAGATACAGCTGCTGAATATACTCTGTTCCCTTAACCTCACTGGTATAATAAGAATGCCCAGTGACTTGCAGAACTGTGCTTCAACCTCCTACAACAATTAGTTTGCCTCATTAGTAAAATAGTGCTAATTTCTCCATTTTCTTCAGGGGACATTAGGAAGCTGCTGCTCTGTGTGCATTGGAGAAGCCTAGACATTTCACTGGCAACTTCCTCCTTGTGTTTACATCAATCTTTCTATCTAAATGCCATCTTAAACTGTGCAGAACAATGGTGGGGACATGCTGTGCATACTGCTGTGAGAAAAGAGAAAAGAATGAGCAGAAGGACAGTAGGAATCTGAATGGTGTGTGAAAACGAGAATATGACTTAGTGACTTACCATTCAAATTGACTTTCACCAAATGTCTGTAAACAATTCCAGGCAGTAGGGATGGTTAACATTACAAAAGCTCTAACCATGGATTTGTCGAATACTGTCTTTCCCAAGAAGTAGCCTCAGATACCTAAAAAACATATGCATGAGTTTAGTAACAAAGACTTCAGGTTGGATCACTTCACCTTTATAAAATCATTTGTATTCTAGATTTTAGGTGTCCCTGACCTAGTGATTTTATTCTCAGGGAGCAAGTAACTTCGGCGTACTTGCAAAACTATGCCTACAAATTTGTCTGAAGACTGCTCTTTGCAGTAACTGAAATGACAGTACTGAAATAATTTTATATATTTTATTGCATTTGACTTTTACACAGAATGTAAAACAATAACACTCACAAGTATGCCTCACAAGAAAATAAAAATTGTGCTTGGAAGAGTCACCATGAAAATGATCTCTTGCTCTCCAAGCTAATTCATATCCTCTGAAAGCACAAAACCCAATAACTTTAGATTTTTTAGTAAAGAGGTAAATTCCAGGTTTCACTAAAAATTATAACCCAAACATTTGTGGCCTTTATATTCAATTTAACAGGTCCAGAAGATCTATGAGATTCTTACCAGAAGTAGTCTAAAATCCATTAAATCTGTAATTTCTACTTATTTATAATTTTAAAACTATTAATTCTTTCTTCTGTGGAATTTTGTGCTTCTTCAGAAATCCAATTCTCCATTCATTATTTCAGCAGAGAAATTCCCACCAGCTCTAATTCACATCCAGAAATCACAAACCAGTTCTGAGTCTCTAAAATAGGAAGCCTTCTGAGTAATTTGTCATTAAATGTATTTGCATTTCTATCTTGAACTGGAATATGAGAGGAGAAAGCCTTGGGGACATTTGATCTGTCCTAGCTTGTTCCAAGCAAAGAGAAGATCTATATGAGCCTTCAGCTTGCATATAAAAGAGTCTGTAGAAATTAAAGATGTTTAGAAAACATGCTAGTTTTCTGAGAAACTGTAATACAGAGGCTCTGAGCATTGACCAGATATCAGTATTTGGTAACAATCTAAAAGAATTCCTTTGATATTAATCGAGATTCTATTTATTACACTACAAAGTAACATCAGAACTTGGCCTAATTTCTGAAGTTACTTCCAGTACTCATTACAGAGGGAAAAATCGGTCATTAGAGTTCTGTTAAATGAGTTCAATATCATTACATCACAACCTTAATAGCATGTGTCTCAATAATTTTCAAGATTAGTGAAAAATACGGGCACAAAAAATAAACCTGAGCTTTCTTATGTAACTCTTCTATTGCCATTTTTTCTATTGTTGTAAGGAGCTTCTTTTCCTTGGTGCACTACAAAAGAAACCTCTTTAGACAGCTTTCTGCTGGCTTCTTCTTTTATCCGTAAATGCTTTCAGTCACTAGTTCACATATCTGGTTTTTTTCTGCAAGCAAAATAGTCTTCTATAGCCTCAATGAACCTGACAGTGAAAAGCACTAAAGCTGGACTACACGGGGTCGTATCACAGCTTACTGGGAAACGTGGGGCCACCAAAAGGAGATAACAGTAGACAGTGCAGGGGGCCAGGGTAGCTCCTGGTTCAGTCCTGCCTCAAGGTAGCATCTCATGAGTACCCACTTTCCATTTCAGTAATCCATCTTTGTATAATATACTTATTGTTTATGGCCTCAAGTAAGGCAGGCAGCCCTCATCCCATTACTATTTTAGCTCCAGGGTGAGGCTTATTTTTCTTATCTACAAAGAGGATATTAAGAAGTGGAATACATACACATAGTTCTCCTTAGGTTTATTGTGTTCAGCCTACTACCCTGTCAATCATGCCATTTTTGTTTTGTTATCACTTTTCTTAGTTTAGTGCCATAACCTCAGGCTCTGATCTCATCAGATCTCACAAACTAAATAGGGTCAGGCCAGGTCAGTTCAGACAGGAAACATCCAAGAAAACTCAAATGTTTGCAGGAAGGAGTACTTTTCCACCCATGCTGTATTTTTCAGTCTCAGTCAGTACCTGACATCACTGAACCAACACTGGTGATTTATCTTCAGTGTTGACAGACTTCATGTCTGAAGTGAAACTCAGCTTGAGTGCACTCTAAAACAACAACAATTACTTCAGTGGGATCTTCCATTTTTCAGCTGCCCTACAAGTATATGGTTGCCTTCACTGCCTGTCTGCAGATCTTTCTGCCAAAACTGTATTTTTCCCTTCATGGATAAGGGTCACTGAGAGCTCCTAGCTCAGACTTCCTTCTTCTCTAGGTCTACCACAGTAATGCCACAGGATCAGGTTCCAATTATCGATGACTGCCTCCCTCACAGGAGATTGGCATTTCACTGCGTTTACTATACACACCCTTATTACAGTAGCATACTTTATTTCTCATTTTATGCCATTAACTTCTGTTACTCTGTGTTCTGTTGCTCTGAACAGCTAAAAGCTTTCTGTCCATTTCTACTTTGGGTAGATTTATGTGGGAAATAAAATAATTTCGACATAAGTAGTTGTTAAATTAAATTAGGACCCTTCTGAATGGAAGTAAATTACTTTAGCTATTAGTTTAACTATAGATCTTCTTATTGTTAGTAGTTGTTTAACCAGCTTCATGTTTTATTAGATAAGGGCACTGTCCCAACACAATCTACGGTCAGTAAAGTCACCACAAGATAAGAACATATAAAGTGATGTCATCTGTCTTTATGTCACTCATTGTCTTTCTGTACCATTCTGTATATTAATCTCTGCATTTTGTGATCCTGGTTATGACCTTTCCACCTCGTCATCACTAATGAGTTTGTCTTATTATCTTGTAAGATTTTAGTTATTTTCCCCCAAATGAGAAGTGTAAGACAGGAACAGTAAGTCAAACTCATGACTTGTTAAGGAAACTTGTGCTACTCAGTGTGTTCCCTGTAATGTAGTGGACAAGTCAGTTGGCCTTTACTTAAAACTTAAAGCCATTGTTGATATTTTGGAAAACATATACCAGCTTTATTCACAAAAGGTATTACTGTCTTCTACATGGAGTCATGGGAATATTGAATAAAATATATTTAAATATATTTAAATAAGAGTCATAGAACCTGTGCTTCTGATACCATGACCTTACACCAGTTACAGACATTATTCTCAGCCTGTATTTTCAGAGGATAAATAGATGCATGAGAAGTTTATTTTTATTGTTGAAATGTTGTTTTCACTATAGTTATAGGCCAGGAAGTAACATGATCTCATAACCAGGGTGGTAAAATGAGAATTGGGTTATTTGGGTAATATGATCATGATTTTGCCACAGTTGTCACTGTCATCTTGAACAAATCATCATTTAAGACTGTGACTTCCCTGTTTTAGAGCTTCAATTACTCACAAATGGGTAGTCATAAAGTTGGGGAAACAAACAGACTCAGGGGCACATCAGCGTCAGCCAGCATCTTCACAACCTTTCTTTGGTTACATTTAGACCATCACAAGAAAAGTTAGGTAGTGGCATCATCTGCCCACAGCTTTTATGTCACTCGGTGCCCCATCTAGAAAATGAGGCTAAATATACTAGACAAATACACACTGGAAAATTCTTTGCATACAACATACAGTGCGTTATACCTTAAATAAACAATTCTGTGTAAAGACATGATACATCCCTCACAGATAGATGTGATGTATTCATGTGCTCATTAGCATCTTGCTCTTTGGAACGCATCACTGACTAAAAGTAAGAGAGTGGAGCCAAATACAGAGCAAAGTGCTTCTGAAGTAGGCCTGAATTTGGATCACAGGGGTTAAACAATTTGCCATGGATTGCAAATAATTTTTAGGAAAAAAGCCGGACTGCATCAATTTCTTTTAAAGTTTATTCTTTGTTTGATTTCTCTTGAGTAAGCAGTACAACCATGATATTAAAATGTTACATAAATATAGAAATTTATGGAGTTATAAACAATGAATTATGAACCTATAATTTGAAAACAAAGGGGGGAAATGGACAAAGTACAAAAAGCTTTGTAAAATTTTTGCATTGACACTATGCACCATGTGCCTTAAAGAAGCTGCCTGTGATTTGTTTTTATATTTCACATTTTCTCAGTATATAAATCCCGCTAGAGAGCTTATTGCTTGTTTACATCAAACTTTCGACCCAGTAATGAAACTTCACACAGTGCCACAAACAGAAATAGTATTGAAAGGCGTGAAAAGAATGGGTCCATTGGGATTTCTATTTATTTTAAACAGTTCTCTATGTCAACATCCATCTAAAGTTACCAGTTTTTATCCATTAATAACCACTGACTGTTAAAATGTGTCACAGATGCTGTTGGCTTCTGCACTACAAACATGCTGCCTTCTTTGTCAAGAACCACTTTTAGATAAGGGCATGTGGCAGATTACTGTTTCTACTGTTCCTTCCTCGCCATTATGAATCTCAGCATGTTGTCCTCATGCTTTACAGAATTTCACAAGATCCTCTATGTGATGCAAAATTTTCACTTTACATGGACTAAAGTACCCCACGACAATTCCAAAGGGACAAACCCTCATCAACTGACAACACTTAAATGTGAGATACAGACTGGAGAAAACGAATACAGCTCCCATCTTATTTTCACAGCTGGACTCTTATGAATTTTTGACCCGAGTGTGTTAGACATTAACAGGACTGATTTTTGATTCAGCATTTAAGCTTCACTTCGACTTTTTATTCCCACTGCCAGATGATTACTATCTCTGATCCCACTATGAAAGTTTACCAGTCACAAATCCCTATAATGTGTAACCTTTATACTGCCTTGATTTACGTTAATCTGATCTACCAACAAATGGACACATCTGTTTCATTCTGACAAAGTTGATTTATGTTGACATGTTGACTTTTGTACTTTCCAATGCTGCAGTCGCTTTATTAGGTTTTTGGCATTGTGTCAGCTAGACAGGGCTGGCTTTCCTGCATTTTTTTATCCAGCTGGGAGATATTTCAGTGCTTCTAAAAATTAGGATGCTGAACTACTAAAATCAATGCATTTGTTACTCATGTAAAAGAAGGTTTTTTTTCACATCCTAAGATTTCTATGCTTTGATTTCCTTCTCACTTTGGTTGATGTAAACCATTAATAATGCAGCTAAAATTATTTAAATTACAGAGGTGGAAAAGCAGAAATTTAGATGTAATTGATGCCTAATTATTTTAAAACATTTAGAGCAAACCTTGGTACCAAGAGGTACCAGAGTGCAAAAAATATTTCTGCACTCTGATCAATGCCTGCATTTGCCAGGTCAGGACTCCCATCTTCTGACAGACAGCCATGCTTTGTGCCCTGTTTCCAGCCCTTCAGCAAAAAGAAACATCTGAACCCAGGATCTCACTGGGGAGATCATACTCCGATAATAATCCCAGCTGAGTAGAGAAGATCCATAACAGAAGAGCAGAGGTCTTACTTGGATACCAGCTATGCAGCATCAGGACTGTGTCCAGACCACCTACAGTGGAAAAGGATAAGGCAGAAATACCATAGACATGCATGCATTTTCACATAAAACTAAGGTAAAGAACAGCTAAAAATACTTCAGTGAGACAAGGACTTCAGGAAAGTTTCTATTCCCAGTAGCTAAGTGAAATGCTTTTTCCACAGCTCAGTGATGGAGAGAAGTACAGAGAAACTCAGGTGCCTGCACACTGTGCTGATGGCATCAAAAGCAGTATTTTCATTCTTAAGAACTTCTAAGAACTATACATGGAAAAGGCAGTATATGTTTTTCAGGTATAACCAAAACAGATTTTGAAGGAGATTTTGTAATACCATAGAAAGCTCTGTCTCAAGAGATCACAGAATCATAGAATTGTTTGGGGTGGAAAAGACCTTGAAGATCATCAAGTCCAGCCATTAACCCAGCATTGCTAAGTCCATCACTAAACCATGTCCCTAAGCACCACATCTACACATATTTTAAATACGTCCAGGGATGGTGACGCCACTGCTTCCCAGGGCAGTGCTTGACAACCCTTTCCATGCAGAAATTTTTCCTAATATCCAATCTAAACCTTCCCTGGCACAACTTGAGACCATTTCCTCTCATCCCCCCACCTGGCTACACCCTCCTTTCAGGTAGTTGAAGAGAGCGATAAGGTCTTCCCTGAGCCTCCTTTTCTCCAGACTAAACACCCCCAGCTCCCTCAGCTGCTCCTCATAAGATGTATCCCAGACCCTCCACCTGCTCTCTTTCAGAAAAGTGTGCCCTTTTCTGAATACTCTCCAGCACCTCAATGTCTCCAGCACCTCAATGTCTCCAGCACCCCAGCCTGAAGTGTTGCATGGGATTGTGATACAAGGGCAGGACCCGGCACTGAGCCTTGTTGGACCTCTTACCATTGTCCTCAGCCCATCTATCCACCCTGTCCAGGGCCCTCCAGCTGATCAACACTCCCACCCAACTTGGTGTTGTCTCCAAACTGACTGAGGGGGCACTTGATTACCTCGCCCAGGTTGTTGATGAAAATATTAAACAGGACCTACCCCTATTCCGAGCCTTGGGGAACTTATCAGCAGCCAACCAGATATAACTCCATTCACCACCACTCTCTGGGTCTGGCCATCCAGCCAGTTTTTCACCCAGAAAAGAGTGCACTTGTCCAAGCCATGAGCAGCCAGTTTCTCCAGGCGAGTGCTGTCAGGAATGGTGTCCAAGGCTTTACTGATGTCTAGACAGACAACACCCACAGCCTTTTCCTCATCCACTAAGCAGGTCACCTTGCCATAGAAGATCAAGTTGGTCGGGCAGGACCTGCCTTTCATAAATCCATGTTGGCTGAGTCTGATCCCCTGGTTGTCCTGCACATGCTGTGTGATGGCACTCAGGATGATCTGATCCATGACCTTCCCCAGCACTGAGGTCAGACTGACAAACCTGTAGTTCCCTGGCTCCGCCTTCTGACCCTTCTTGTAAATGTCATACTGGCTAAATTCCAGTCAACTGTAACCTCCTTGGTTAGCTGGGACTGCTGGGAAATTATGGAGAGTGGCTTTGTGAGCACTTCCACCAGTTCCCTCAGTACCCTTGGGTGGATCCCATCTGGCCACACAGATTTGTGTGTGTCTAAGTGGTACAGCAGGTCCCTGACCATTTTGCCTTGGAATATAGGGGCTTCTTTCTTCCATCATTGGAAGAAACTTCCATCACTGTTTTCCAGCTCAGGGGGCTGGGTGCATGGAGAACAGCTGGTCTTACTATTAAAGACTAAGGCAGAGAAGGCAGAAAGTACCTCAGTCTTTTCCTCATCCTTTGTGGCAATGTTTTACCCCACCTCTAATAAAGGATGGAAATTCTCCTTAGCCCTCCTCCTGTTGACAAGGTATTTACAGAAATGTTTTTTATTGTCTTTCATAGTAGTAGTCAAATTAAGTTCTAGCTGGGCTTTTGCCATCACCAAGGCCAATGCAATTACACCAGAGATAGAGCTCCAAGGCCTCACCTGATGTATGGGCATCCAGCCCACAGGATCAGATTAGAGGTAGTCAAAGAAACTTCCCCAAGTCTCATTTTGTGTGAACATTGGATCCTTAGATTCATCCACTTCTCTCTTTAATCCCAATCCCATTATGTCCCACACAGGCAGAGGCAGCTCCTGACTCAGGCAGAGACTAAGTGTATCACTTTGCCTTAGGGACACTGAAAATGTGGATTTTTGATTCAGTGATCAAATCAAGAATTATAATAAAATGAAGTAAAAGTTTGACTTGGACCAGATCGACATGAAGCAATTTATTTTTAGGTTATGCAACCACTTTTAATCTGCCAGCATAAGAATAATAGATGATGGAGATGGAACAGAGGAGAAAAACGGTGAAAATAGTTTTGCATCCACCTTCTTCTTTTTTTCTTAGGAATTACTAAAAAACTCTACTATTTGCACTCCAGTTTCTCCTATTTTCTTTCCATATTCAGTGATTTAAAAATGTTTCTTTCAAAATCTGCAGAAAGAAGCATCTTGGGGAAGAACACACGACAGAGGATTCAAAACTCCTCTACTAGGGTTGCCCAGCTGTGCCCTGTAACTTCACCGACATCTCTTACTAAAACTATGGAAAAGAAACCAAAGCGGGAAAGCGCTGGGGTGACGAAAGGACACGCTCAAGTGGCTCTGATCCTGAGGCCAAGCGTGCCATCTAGTGTTGGATAGTGTTTGTCAAAGGGAAAGTGTCTGCTCATCTCCACGAGGTTCTCAATACCCATAATGTATCTTCCATCACTTACTGGACAGGCTACTGATATTAAATGTAAGGCTCAACAATAATAATAACAAATTTTCACCCCTGTGACATTTGGGAAGTACATATGAATAATTTGTGAGCACCTTTTATTTGAAAGCTGCTGATCAGTATCGGATGAGCCCATCCAAAAAGTAACGAGTCTTCTGGTGAAACAGAGCTGCACAACATTACAATAAAATACCTTGAATATACTGTGGCCATTTCGATGATCACTTATTTCAGGAAACTGCAGGAACTGATAGCACAGTGTGATGTAAAATAGATTGTAACAACATACTTTTCCTGAAACTCCAGTTAGGAGGACAATGACCCAATTACCACCCTCATACAATAGAAAAAGGGGTAAAGAAAGTTGAAGATATGCAGGCTGCCATTTTTTGTTCTTTTGGCTTTTGTCAGCTACTCCATATTCAGTTATGAGGTATGAGCAGCAAGACAGATAGCAACAGTCAAATCCACAGCACCACTGTCATTCCAGCAGTTCTCTTAGCACAAATATTCTGCTACCACTGAGGAGCACAGACTTCCAACATATGTTACCATAGAGTTCTCCTAAACAATTGCTAAAACCTATAATAACACAAAAAAGACAAGTCTGAACACCTGAAATTTGGTGCATTCCCATAAATACCAAAGTGTAAATTCTTTGGGGTAAAGTGTCATTGTTTCTTCAGTTGTTCCATTTTGGGCCAGTCAAACAGAAATGCCAAAAACATTGGGGGTGAGCAGGATTGGAGGCAAGAAGTTGTATTTCAGTCAGAGAGATGAAGAAAAGACTGCCTGTTAAAGTCTATGGAAACATGTATTTTAAGCATCTCCCATCTTCTTGATAAATTGCTAGAATTAAGGCTGATGTGAATGCAGGCACTACAGAGGTGGGCAGAGTACGGGAGGAAAAGGAGGGTAATTCAGAGATATTGAGTCACATTTCCCCTGTTTGTTTAGTGTAATAAACCAGCACTGCTATTAACAGCTATTAACTGCAAAGTGGCTTTATCACACGCCTTTATCTTGTGTAACTTAAACTGATGCCAAAAAAGTCACTTGCCCTCCTGTGATGCTGTGCTCCCACCACTTTCCTCACGTTGGGTCCAGTCATTCTGTAGCATCAGATTTTGCCAGGTCAGTGAGTTGATCCAACTGAAAACTAACTGGGGGTGGAAAAAGTTTTCTATCAGGTAGTCACCAAAAATTATATCCTGCAGCAGATACTGGGGCAGAAATAGCAGCCTGATCCTTCAAGGAAAATCAGCCCTTTTAGCAGCAGCCCACAGTTCAACTGGCTTAAGAACAAATGAAACCATGCCCAAGACAGTAGTACTACAGACTGAATTGATACTAAAATTATAATTACTTATAGTACAGAGTGATATTTTTAAAAGTTTGAACTGCATCCTTTGAAGAAAAAAAGTTTTCTTCTTTACATCAAAATGTTTTTCTTCTCAGCAGTTTTTATTTCATTATGTGCCTAAATGTTTCCTTGATTGTAAAAATTCACAGAAAATTGTAAAGACGAGCAATTAGCAGATTTCTTCAGTGAAAGCCATTAGATGTTTTCTTCAGTTCACTGTTGGTCATAAATCATCATTCAAGAGTCTGAAGCTGAAAGCAAGCAGAAACACTGGGAGATACTGAGTTTGTAGTCATCTTTTTTGATTTAAAGAAAACATGCCTCTATACAGCTAGGAGAGCATGCACACTAGCAACAGCCCTAATTCTTCTTCAGGAGTAGGCTGGAAGCCTAAATCACTCACTGAGTAGGCTGGAAGTTCCCATGTATCCTTTTCCCAGCAGTGATCCAGTTTGGAGTTACTAATTGTGGGGAGTCTGTATGCCAAGGTCAAGTAGCTAATGCACAGCAATTCGCAATGTTCCTCCCAGCAACAATTTTTGAAGCACTTTACAGCAGGACAACTCTTGAGAGCTGCACATCTCCTGTAGGAAGCACTATTTCAGACTTTGATGTGCAGCAAAGATATAGGAGAAATATCATTTCCTTTCTCAATTTCAGCACCAGTGATCACAGTAGTAATTCAAAGAGCAAACTGAGGACTCATTTGCACTGAATATTAATGGAGGTGTAATAGATTAAAAAACTGGCAGGAGTAGTTTTCAGAACAATGCATCTGTCAGGCACAGTCTTTGAAACAAATCCAAGTCTAACAGAACAGCTTCTTTCCCTTTCTTGAAAAAGGGATTCAATATGATCAGCTACATCTTCTCAAAAGAAAACATTTGGACTCTTTGCTTTTACAGACTTTGATCCAACGTCAGAATGGCACTGATTTCAGCGGAGGCAAGATCTTAAATAAGGTTGGGGCATTTAACTGTCTTTGAAGCTAGGTGTTCATTTTTGTCACAGGACCTACCTGACAGCCTGCAGATGAAAGCCTCTTTTCGTGCCAAAAATAGAATAAATGCACCATTTTAGAAAACTGCTCACACAGCCCTGCCAGCTTGCCTTGACATTTTGGTGCAGGAATCACCTTGAGTTTCACAGAGGAGCTATTTCCCAGGTAGTTTGTCTCATTATCTCTGCCTAAAAGGCTAGCACAGGTGCTTAAATTATAGTGGTGGTAGGGAACTGCTACAGATCCAAGTGTCTGCTGGACAGAAAACAGGCAAGTGAACCATTTGTTAAATATCACTGGTCACCACTGGTTTATAACCAGATCCTGCACAGGTGAAACACCACTGAAGTAAATGGAGTTCTGCAAGCAAAACACTTGACCTGAGGACTGATTTCATCAGTGAGTATAAAGTAGCCTGGTATTGGTAGTCATTCAATTTACCTGCAAAAACCAGCTTTTAACCCAAAGAAACTATAGAACTAAACCTGCCTACAACTTCAATTTTCACATGAACGTACATTTCAAAAGCTACAATGATAGAATGTGCAATTTTCATAATAAAATAGTGAAAATTAAATGGCCACTTTTATGCATGGATCCTTTAAGAGAACCCTTCTAGCAAAACAAGACACCTTTTCCTGTCAATATCCTGAAGTACCCTTTCTCCCTCCTGTTATATTTTGGTGAAAGAATACTTCATGTCATCTCCATTACTTTCATGCTTAATGGCATTGCAATGAAAGAAATGACACCTTACAGAATTAGGACCCACACTAGCATCCCTTGGAGGCTGAGTTTCAGATCATTATTTCTGCTGACACTGTGCAGCTGTTGCAGAGGGTTTTTTTTTCTAGGAGCAACTTCGGGTGTTTTGTTTTACTTTTTTTTTCCTTTTTTTCTCCACAGAAATCTTTAGCGGGAAGAGGAAGGCACGGCTTGTTGGATCAGTGATGTAACACCAGCTGACAGGTGGGTTTCAGGGAACTCTCTGGGGCCATGGCCTCTTTAGTGGTTTTACCACTCTAAACTCAATTACAGCGGAGTTTCACGCTCCACAGCAAACTCCAGTCCTTTTTTGATAAAAACTCTACAAAGTAAATAAGTCATGATGATGATACGGGTCTACCATTTAATATTCATTGAAGTACATATGTTTGAAAATTGGAAGCAGAGTTTAATCCATTTTCATATTTATATCAACATGCAGCTTTAAAAAGGATATCTTTCCTTTTCTCAGAGAATCTTAACAATTTCTGGTCTGACAAGATAAATAAAGATGAAAAAAACTCACTTTGAATATAAGGAGAAGACCCAAGGAGATTTAAAATGCAAATCTTAAAATATATATCCTAGGTCTACTCACTTTCAAGGGGGAGCACACCTCCCTTCTACGTGACTTTCAGTTTGATTGAAATTATAAAAAATACTTTCGAGGATCCATAATTCTTGATGATATACGCATAATTTGATCACAATCTATTTAAAACTTATTTTACAGTGTACAGTGTTGATAGTATATCAGGTAGTACATTTTATAAAGGGACTTCTACATTTATGCTAAATTTCTTCCCTCGTTTAGGTATATTAGCTTGATATAACTATTCTGTCTTTGACATAATTAAGTCACAGCAATCATCAGAATTTGGTCATGCATAGCTATGACAGTCAAATCAAAGCACACAGAGTAGTCTCTATGAGAACCACATATAAAATGGCAAAATAAACAATAAATTGCTCTTAAATAACTAAAAAAAAATCTAATTTGCAAAACCTCACCTCATATAGCACTAAGTTTAATCATTATTTTGTAACATCAGAGAGGTTTTCCTGCCCACATTTACAAGTCTTCAGGAGAAATGAAAAGAAAGATGTAACAAATTTTCCTTTGTCTTGGTGTTTTATTTTAGATGACTGAACAATAAATGGAGCTGGTGAAAAAAGAGTTAACCTAATGATGTCGTCTTTTATTTGACTGAATGTTTAAGCATGGTGCTACGGCTGATGGCACCTTGTTTAATAATGCAGTACAGAGCTTCCTAAGGGGACAGGGCTTGATCTGAAAACTGAATATGGTGCACTCTAAATTCTCTTCCCTGAGGAAGGCTGACTAACTGATAAGTGCCATGAGCTAGCACAGGGACTGATTCTGTCAAATCAAGCTCAAATGGAAGGCACAATGTAGACTCTTCTCAAGTCTTAGTGAAGTAATTTGAGCAGACATTTGTGACATTAGACAGTGCATCAACTATGGAATGCTGTAAAAGTTCACTGTCTTACTACAAGGTGGTCTTTAGATGACAGGATAAAGAAATCAGTGCAAATTTGTTAATGTAACAACTTGGAAAAGCATGCTAAAAATGTCACTCTATTGGGATATGTGATAAAATGTATAGGGAAGTGACTGCCAGTTGGGTTTCCTTGTGAATCCTTCATTAGAACTTATGTAAAAGGCATAAAAACAGGGAAAGGCAATAAGTACAAAATTTGTATTAGGTTCTATCAGCTAAATTTCTATTCTTCCTGAGCTAAAAATTTCCAATTGACAACTGAGGCAAGAAAATCAATTGTTCAGCTGTTTTTTTCTCACTTTGAGATTATATAGTCATTCAACTCAAACTTCCCATACTGAAGTCCTTGAACATCTTTTCTAAATGGGAACTGGAGAACAACAGAGTCTTTAAAGACTGGAGTCTTTAAAGTCAGGAAGAAAACTGTACAGGTTGAGAAGGAGATAAAACCTGTTAATCAGACATAAATATGCTGGCAAACGAAGAATAACTTTGAGCAAATCAGCAAGAAAGACTGGAAACTAATGGAAATTCCTTAATAAATAGAATGGAAAATAGCAGACAAAAAGATTTTTTTTCAGTAGTAATTCATGGTTGTCTAAGCTTGTTCTTTTCTTCAAGTAAATAATGGTTCCTAGTTATAAGAAATGAGTAAAATGTCCCCCAGATTTCCAGTGAAAAATCTGATAAATTGCTATCTGTGAAAATTGAAGATGAAATTAATAAAGGAAAATATGGTGCGTAACAGACTGATCTAAGAGGATATAACAGCTAATAATGCTGAAAATAAGCACTACAAGTTTGAGAGATTTATTAGTGGGTATATTCCAGGATAATTTTAAAACCAAACTATTTCAAAAGCTCTGTGACCTTTACAGAAAAATGTCAGTGTGCTGATGGGATGAGCTGACATTCCTCAGCTAAGAGGTAGAGCAGTACACAGAGAGGCAGTGTTTCTCAGAGAAAGACCTGATGACTGGAATAATAAACCTGTGAAGAAATGGTTTATCATATGACACAAGATGGTGCATTTGGAGACTAATAACAAAATCTATGTTGCAAGGTGGGAATCCATCAGCTGGGTAAGGAGCAAGATTCTAGTGTAATGAGTGATGACAGAAGGAGTTGCAGACGGCAATCTGCTGATAGCACGAGAAAGGCAAATGATACCAAACCGGTACCAGATGAGACTTTTCCGTTGGAAGACCTACTAATGTCAATGTACAACACAGCTGGAAAGACCCTTTAGGTGACATGTTACTAAGAAGCTTTAACGTCACTTAGTCCAGGAAAGAATTCCTCAAACTGGAATGATTTTGCAAGAAGACGCTCTCTGATGCGATGAGAAGAGAGTGAAGTGTTGTGGCTGATTAGAGATAAAATTTTCTCTTAAGAAATACAAGAAATAAGAACAGACAGACTGTCGACATGAGGGCCAAGGAGATGCTGCAGGAAGCTCCTGTGGAGCTTCTGGAAAGCAGCTTCTCATCCAATCAGTGAAAGCATAAAGGCTGCTCCTCAGACAATGACTCTTGACAAGGTCAGAAAAAGAGTTATGTGATGTGGTACATGTGGTCATGTTTGGTGTGAAGACCTAGAGCGGGCTCTGCTTACGTTATCTTGGGCTGCACGGAGGTCGCTGTTTTTATCACTGGTATGCTCAAAAGTACAATTTAGGCCAGTGTCTGAGAAGTGTCCTCAGCCCAAAGTGCTATACAAGTAAGTACATTAATAACCTTGTATTAGTGGACCATGGGGAGAATTTTCAAAGGCCTGTAGAACTTTACAACCAGTGATGTTAATGGCATTAAATTTAAAAAAAATTGAAAGAGGGATCCTCAGTCACCTTGTTCTTCAGAGATTAAGTAAAGATCCAAGCATACTTCCAGTGCAGGTGACACTGACACAATAAGCAACAAACTCATACTCAAGCTTTAAATCACGTAATTCTACATCTCTGGTACACAAAAATGTCTGGTTTTCACAGGACCTTAATGACTTCCATAGAATCACATCACCAGGTAGTATGAATAGATCTTATTACAGGGCTCCAACTCTGCTGCTCACCTTTTACTTTAATGCCTTCTTCTTCTTAGACCAACAACCCAGTGGAAATGAGTCCTGTCCAGCCAGAATGGAGGATACTCACCAATATCTTACTTAGAAAGATAAGGGGAAAAAATGTGGAGGCCGACAGGCCTACTGATTCACAGACCTCGACGATGCCCTGGAGGAAAGGCTCTGAGCCTATTACCTCTTACCCACGGAGACCAAAGAAGCCTCTCCTGGGATGCCTTGTTTAATTGTGTTGATGTACCCCAGTTTTGTTTCCTTGATTGGCCCACTGGCCTCCCTGCCCCTTTTCCACCTTATATGTCCCCGATCTGGAAAGTTCTCCCTTTCCCACTCTCCCCTTGGCCCCTGTCCATTTGCCACTCCTTCAGACCTTCCCTATTGGCTCCCCTGCCCTAACCCTGCCTGTGTTCCACCCCTGCACCCTCAGATCATTGGTTTCTGATGTTCTCCCCACTCCATATATAACCCTGGACCCTTCCCTGATTTCTTGTCTTTGTCCCTGGACCCCTTAGCGTGGCTGGAATAAATACCTCCTGTGGAACCCCATATGAGGACCTTTCCTGCTCTCTTTGTCATTGGCTTGTTCCTGACAGCTATCCAGTGTGTGTGGACTGCGTGCGTGTGTGTGGAGTGGTCTTTCTGAGTGGCTTCCCCTGGGGGATGCTTTCGGAAGGTCGCAACACCTGCCACCCAGCACTGCTGTTGCAACAAAAAAACCCACAAGGAGTTTTCTGGTTAAGTGGGGAAAAGTAAGAAAATTTTGATACTCTTCAATCAGAGGAATACAGGTGAAAAAAGACTTTCTGATTTTTCAGGAACTGAGGTGGTCTCTCTGTGAAGCAAATATGAATCAGCTGTTATTCTACATCTTGAAGTTCTGAAGCAGGATTCACTAGAACTGATATCACTGTTTCATGTGGGTAATGTCTGTTCTGCAAGCCCCAATAGCATTACGGCATGGTCTCAGTAAGAAAACAATAAAACAGTCCTTAGAGATCTAATATTTAAGCTAGCATTTAAGATTTCCTACCCTAAAAAGCTGACAGAGCAACTAATTACATTGACACAGAGCTACAGTTAGGAACACTGATAGAGATAAGATTCAAATAAATCAGAACTGGTACACAGACCTCTGCTTTATATTTTCTTTAATTCATTTGCTTACTTAATTCTGTTAATTCCTTGAGACACAGTATATCAAGCTAATGCTCAACTCAAAAGTAAATGCTCAACTTCAGGTCGAGCATTCCGACTTATATCTGCAGTAAGTCCTGCAAAATGAACAGTAAGCTCACCCTGTTTCCTGTGTCAGGATTTCCAAGATAATTACATTTGGAAGTACCTAAGTGGCATTTGATATTAGCTAGGGTCCGATTTTGGAGTTTGATATGTGATCATTCTACTGCCAAGTAATTTATTTAACTTACGCAGAAAAAAATAACGAAGTATCTGAAAAAAGGATTAACCATATAACCATATTACAAACTATGAAAAAACACTTAGATGATTAAATAAGCATACTATGCACAAGAATGACGTTTGTAAAGAACAGTTTCTCAAGTTTGAAGTAATTCATAAATAACTTATACATGTAATTTTCCTTTGTTATTTTTTGCAAAGGAGGGTGTCCCATGAAGCACAAGCAGAATTCTAAAGATGCAAGTCTATAAACACAAAGTGATGAAACTTGAATTTTTCTAAAATAAGGACATAAGGCAGGGTTCCTTTTACAAACAAGGTGTAAGTTTTCCACTGGTATGTAACTATGCCACAGATACTTTCACTAAGAGTTGCTTTCAGTCCTGACTGGTTTTGATACCCATTCTTATACCTTCATGTCAGATATTTTGGTACATAGAATTGCAGCAGCTTTGTGGTACTGTCAGTAAACTCCATCAAGACTTTCTTCCATAGCTGATCAAAGCAGAAGCCAAAAAAATCAAGACAGTTAGTAACATTAAGTTATAAATATACCAATCCTGTTTAAAGTGAAAGGAACTTTACATTATTGTGAAGACCCAGCAGTTTTGATTAGCTCATATTTGTGGAGTATAGATCAAATACGAGATGCACCTATGGGCTACTGTCATAATGGAGTCCAGTGTGTGGTGCTAACTGCGTGTTATTCATTAAGACTGCAAGATCTTTTAACATCTCATGCAATGTCTCTTCCTTGGCTTTTAATGACTTTACCTATTGCACGAGCAAAACTGAATATCAATATCAGCAGCAATGGAGAGAATTTTTCTACACCTGTTTGTAATATCACATTGGAGGTATAAGAATATTGACATTTTGAAATATTTCTCTGCCCATTTAAGATAAATATTTTTAAATGCATGTCTAGAAAATCTGGGATAGATTTATTATCAAAACATAAAGTGTTCGTAATTTATTTTAGTAAGCCATCTAAAAGTCATGTTCACCTACAATTGTACATTATTACAAGTTGTAAGGGTCACAGTATTTAATGCACTACATTATGCAAAAGATCTGACGGTGTTCACAACAGCCTTTCTTCCCAGAAAATCTGATTTTCTTTACAATCATGAACATTCTTCTAGACTACCGCACATTTTCCAAGGACAAATAGTGCAGAAGGGATGAGAGCATCACAAAACTTTTTGCTCACACTTTCACCAATTTGATAATGTATTGTTTGACAATGTAGTGTCATTTTCTTTCACTGAGAGAGAATGGAAGCATCCCAAAAGTAATTTCAGTGGCTACCCTTGAGGCATTTGCTTTAATATCTCTATGCCTCAGTTTTCCTATTTTAAGAAATGTTCATAATATTCATTCACACGAGCAGGGTGTTGTAAAGCTAAATTTATTATTGTTTGTTAGATGCTTTTAGACCATCCAACTGGAAGAATGACAGATATGCAAAACAGGACCTGTTGTAGCTATTATTCTTGTTGTAATGCTAGGTTTAGTTTAGCAAGCTGCAGCCTTCTCAGAGAGCTCAGCGGAGCTGCTTAGGGCAGTGCGACCATTGTCGCCCTCCCGCAGTCCATTTGGGACGGCTCCGCGGTTTTGCTCCAGCAGCTATCAGCCTTACAACACAGTGATGGCAAAGGAGGCGAGAAGGGTCTCCCCATGAGGGCTTCAGAGGACCTTTATGAGTTACATCTTTTCCCGGCGACCCTCAGAGGGAGAGAGACCTCGTGATGTGGGCACAGGGGGCTTTTATTAGATCGCAGGGGCAGTACATGGGCGGAGTTGGGGAACCAATAGGGAGGACCCGAGGGAGCGGCCAGGGCTAGGAGCAAGTGAAAGCGGCGGGTGGGCGGGGGGAATAGGGGATCAGAAAAGCAGTGGGTAAACAGATCACCACATACTCTCAGACAATTTCTGTTGAATTTATATAAAAGGAATACTGATTATTCTCAGACAATTATTCTCAATGTATGTTGAATTTGTATAAAATGGAATACTATTTTTTGAACAATATAAATAAAACTTGTCCATTAATCATCACTTTTTTTTTTTGCAAATAACCAATACTAAATTACATTGAAAATACATCAGACCACTCAGCTTCTGCTAAGACGCACTGAGCATCTATGTCATACAGACATGTATTTCATGAACACAGGCCCTGTGCCAGTTTGAGACAAATTTGGAGGAAAATATCTTCCTATAGAAGGCAGGTTACAACCACCTGTCCCCCACCAGGTTCAGGAAAAAAAGAATTTCTTCTGAAGAAAGTGAAGGAAAAAAAACCTATTTATTTAACAAACACACGGGAAAAGAATAATAATACTAAATAATAAAACCTCTTGCTGGGAAGATCTTAAGAGTCCCATCTGTGGTATCTCTCTCTCACTCCTCTTTGGAGCTGGAGTTTGGCGTAGGCCCCTGTCTGGGCCAATGGTGTAGGGTCTCCTGGTATTGTTGAACAGTCCAGAAGAGAAAAAGAAGAAACCAAAGTCCCAGGAAAAAAAGTTATTTACCTCTCCATCTCTCTCTGGAGAAAACTGAGCCAAAAGCTGGCTGAAAAGCAGCAAGAGGGTGCTTCCTCCACTCTCCAGCAGCCGCAGCAGCTATCTCTGTGTCCTTGAACACAAAACTACTTTGAAAAGTTCCCTCGGTTTTTTTCTCTCCCTGCTCTTGGGCTCAGTTTAAAGGCACAGAGAGGCACAGAAATAATTTCTGGGCATAGGGGATACACATCATAAAGTCACCCCAAAACAGGCCCCCAGTCATCCTTGCCTCTTCTTGTCAGTAAAACATGTACAAAGCTTCCTAAGTGTGTGTTTGCTTCTGATGTGCTACTTTCAAGTAAGGAGAAATACAAGACACTGCTTGCTGTTTTTTAATTCTGGTACCTATCTGTGAATCCTGTCAAATTCACACTTTTAAAGGAGCATTTCAACATAGTTTTCAGAGAATGAGCATAACTTGCTCATTCCCATCATATCCAAACCAAATAAACACAGGTAAGATGTGCTCTGGTATACAGGACTGGAAGTCAAACCAAATCTGTGCTTAGCACTGCTATCCATTAACTTTTCAACTTTAGTCGCAAAACTGTGAATTTTCATTCCCATGACAATTTACTGCTGCAATTCCCATACGACAATTTAACCTCCTTCCACGCAAAAAAGAGTCTGTCCCTCTCCTCAGATGTTGACATTGAAATTACTGTGAATTAGCCAACACCTGAGTTCTGCTTTTGAACCATCCATCCTTACCACTTCACTTCTGCACAGAATGGCTACAATTTGATCAAACTTGAAATTTTATATTGAAGTTTTCAGTTCCTTGTAGGCCAGTGTGTAAGTGGGTCAGACCAACAGACAACATAAAATATTACCAACATTCAGAGTAATATATGAGTTTCTGTAAGGTCTTATCTGGACCAGAGCTAATTGCTACTGTAACACACGAGCCCAAGGAAATGGCCAGAATGAATATACGCACTCCCAATATTATGAATAAAAGTTATTAATCAAAGGAAAGTGTGTTACTCAGGACCAGAATAAGGAATTGTGACATTTTCAAGAAATCTGAGTTTAGAAAAATCTGAATGGCCTTATATTTATCAATAAATGTAATAAATAATGTAAAAATAAACTGGTGAACTGAAGAGATATTTTTTTACTGATACACCATCATCTCACTACCTGCATCTCTGAAGACCTGGATCAGCTTTGTCCAAACCACAACTCTTTTGGGACTCTTCATATATTTCATGAGCCAGAAATTCCACTCTATAGAGCACCAAATCCGCTGGGATGTAGCAATTATAATGTGATCCAGGATTATCCCTTCTGTTCAAGCTCTCACACTAAGCCTTCACCCGGCTGGGTACAAGATGGTAAACACGTGTGGGTGAGCACACATGCACAGATGTCTCTTCCCGCTCTTTTCTAACCAACCTGTGCTCTGTGCAGGTGGCAGGAATGGGCAGGAGCCCAGCCATGCCAGAGAGACCCTCTCTGCTTGCAGATGAGAGAATAATCCCCAGCAGAGTTCTTCATTTAAACAAGGGAGAAATGAATAATGAATCAGAAGAAAACTAAGAGAGAAACTCTCTCTTTGTCCCCAGTCCTTTTTTATGTTTACATGGTGAGGACAGGCCATGTGGGATGTGCAACCTTGAGATCTGACCCCAGGCAGTATTGGCTTGGCAGCACACTACATTTTCCCTAAGACAAATGAAATGCCTAAAAATGTCAAGGCTTGCCAAAACATTTATGTTTTTAGGTTCGCTCAGTTGTCTTCACATTCAGACCTCTTTTCTTCTTCTGCCCTATCCCTCTGATTAGATTACATTCCTCTTAGTTGTGGGAGCTGGGATTACGCCTGAGCTGGGAACTGGAGGGAATACAGTGAAGCAGTCTAAAAGGGAAGGGGGAATATTTCTGACATTCCTCCCAGTGAAAGCAAGCAGCAATTGACCAAACACGCTGTACATCCACATGCAGCACTTACACACTGGGTGAAAGGGTCAGCCCTTGATCTCTGTGTTGCCTTATTGCATTTCCCGCAAGACATTACCTTTGTTGACAGACTGGACCCTTCTCATCCACGAGGACTGTCATCTAGTCCCTCAGGCTATGCTCTTGACTACTTCAATTGATCCTTTAGTTTGCCTTTATTTCTGGATGCCATTGTAATCACTGTGGCTGGGATTTTATATGTGCAACTGAGTATTATTGTTATTCTGAATCATAGCACCTCAATTTAAAAAATATAAGTAATTTTAAAAAAAGAGGATGTCCAAATTCCTCTAGCTTTTCTTTTGATTGTGTTTAATGTTTCTAAACATTAACATCCCTCTTTCTTTTCATTACCCCCAAGTTAAACAGCTCTGAAAGACTTTCAACCTCACTGCCAACTACTGCAAAAGGAATAAATCAGGTAGCAACTGGTTTCAGCCAAAGTCTACAGTGATTCTTACTGGCATTGCAAAGCTTAGTTGAATTCACAAGGGGCTTAAAAAGCACTGAGATGGCAGAGATTGTTGTGGCAGAAGCGACTGGAAAATGTCCTGAGATTGAAACACAGACATATTAACATCACCCTTGTGGACGCTAATGACTTGCACTTTAAAATGCCAGAGGCTCATACTGCCAGCTAAAACAAAGAAAAAGCCACATTTTTAGTCTCCAAAGACTTTAGATCTTTCCAAACTCTGAGGGCAAATTCAGCCATAATGTATTTTTGCAGTAGAGCAGGGCAGCTCATGCATGCCACTGGGGGAATCATTGCCTGGAGTTGCTGTAGGCAGTGTAGTCGGTATAGCTAAATAAAACAGCAGCTGAAAACCTCTGAGAGGTTAAACCAGTAATGAAGCATTCTATAATGCAATGCAATCAAACCTAAACAGTCTGAAGGCATGTCTTGCTGACACTCACAGCCCTTGCCTTTCTCACTGAAATGTATTTAAGGAAACGACCACCAAACACAAAGATTTCTACAAGAGCTTTACAATTTAAATTGACACATAATAAAAAAAAAAATTAAATCTTTTGATGAAACAGCAATGTCCTACTTAGACACTTCTACATGAGGAGTTCCTTGAAGAGCTTACTAGTAATGGCACATTGGAAACTTTCTGAAACTGTGAATGTTTAAAGAGCTCTACTCAAAGAAATGGAAAGGTAACAGGAAAGGAAGAAAAACAGATGCTGACAATAAGAAGAAGACTAGGAAAAGGCTTAGAAGCAAACATTTGGAATAAAAAGTAAAAAACCAAACCAGCTTGAGTGGGAAAATATCTGTAGGATACGAAAAATACAGAAGCCAAACTCATGTCTGTAGAAATCTAATGATGACCCAAGCCCAAGAAACTTTAAATGGACTGGGAAAAGGTTTATTTAATTATTTTTGATACTCTTTAATATGTAAAAGAAAAGAATTCCAAGTTTTATTTGCTTACATTAAAAATGTGAGCCACATGCACTTTCTTCTTCACAGATTCCATGGATGACTAAACAACAAGCAGGGTAAGATTTTTGTGCTATATGGATTGCATTTAACCTGAATAACTGAGAAAGTAATTTATACTTTGTCTAACTGAAAATACATCTTCTGCTTAAGGGTAAAAAATTCAAAGTAATGTTACATTGCTTCCTTGGTGACCTACTGCTACCTCCAAAAATTAAACAAAACATCTCCTTTTAAAATTTTTATTAAAACCAGAAGAATTAAAGTAAAAGGCTTTATTTTCTTTTCAAATTACATTTAAAATAACTGTTATACTAGAATGAACCTGAAAAGAGAATGCTTTGTTAAAGTTGAGGGAAGAAGAATTGTATAAGAGGTGAAAATGAAAAAAGATACAGAAGAAAAACTTTGTATGGTCATCCATGTATCAAATATTTGTGGCAGACTTTGGTGTTGGTAAAGAAAATACGTTTGCTCAATGAACTTCTGCACCCCACAACTGTTTAGGCACATCTCTCTCCTCACATACCCCTCAGTAAAGATATGTCTTAAGTACATTTAGGCCAATGGCTGGCTTGTCAAGTGAATTCTTAAAAAGATAAATGTGAAATTGTGAAGTTTACAGGCAAAAATTAAAACAAAACCCAGACAAAAGCAATTAAATTCCTCCCAAAAATGAGGAAATAAAAGCAACACATACACACAACTGAAAACCAGAAGAAAATAGTCAAATTCTGAAGGCTAAGATTGGGAAAAAATGTAAGAAATGAACTTGCCAACACCCTCTGTGTAAGAGATACCCACCTTTCTTCTTTTGATCTATCTCGTGAATAGGCCAAACTCTTCCTATTGGAGTCCTAATGCATTCCGATTAATTTACTGTGCATCTTCTAAATTCAGATTTTGATGTAAAAGTGTTGAAAGTGGCTTTATAGTGGTTAAGATTCCATTTGTTCTTGTAAAAATCTTTTCTAAAGTTTGAGCTTGAATTTTGTCATGTACAAATAACCTTTACTAAAAACTCTGGGAAGATAGATCAGATAATGAGAGTTAAATGTAAATGAACCTACATGAAAGTGAGTGTGTTTAAGCTAAAAATAAGCAAATTATAGAAGATTCAAACAACCTGGTCAGAAAAAATATGCAGTAGTACTGAACTGGAGCAAGTGAAGAAATTTAAACTAATATAATTGTTATTAAGCTTATCCATTAGTCCTTGCACATCCTAAAATGCTCTTGATGAAGTCTTTACATTGAAGTTCCACAAGAACTAGAAACACAACTTTGGGACTATACAGATTTCTCTTTTTTTTTGGGGAAGGCAGAATGTAAATTTAAAGCATTGTATATATCACTGACTAAACCTTTGTGAACCCTAACTTATTCTGTATTAGGCATGTTTTCACTCCAGTTTAATTTTTATATACTTCAAAAACTCTTCCACTACAATAAAAGTTTAAACTTGTTGATCTGTGGAAGAGAACGCTCTAGGGAGACCCTATAAAAGCCTACCAGTTCCTACAGGGGGCCTACAAGAGAGCTGAAGAGGGAATTTCGAGAAGTGCATGTAGTGACAAGATAAGAGGCTTTAAACCGACAGAGAGTAGGTTTAGATTAGACATTAGGAAGAAATTCTTGACTGTGGGGCACTGGAAAAAGTTGCCCAGAGAAGTTGTGGATGCCCCATCCTTGGAAGTCTTCAAGGCCAGGTTGGACAGGGCTTTGAACAACCTGGTCTAGTGGATGGAGAGTTGGATCTTGATGGTTTTTGAGGTCCCTTCTAACACAAACTATTCTATGATTTGTGTGGTTGTGCATTGGAAAGGGCCAGGGAGATGATCTGGGTTAAAACTAATTCAGACTGATACATCCATGTGGTTCATCGAGAGACTCTATGAACGCTTGCTGCCAGCACAAAAGGATGGTGTGGGTGAGGACTGAGAGGCAAAATACAGGTTGAAGGAAATATTTTTAGTATATCCTTCTTGCTGCTTATCTCAGAGTGCTTCTCAGCTCCTGGTGACAGACTGATTTCCCCACAGACATCAGACTGTGTTCACACAACAGCCTCACACTTCGACACATAATCCACTGCTTCAAAGAGAGCAACTACTTGGCACTGTATAAAGATCAGGTTAAGCTTATTTACTTGAAAAATCAAAATTCTTTCAAACTTTTGTATATTTCCCTAGTGCTGCCCTGACCCACACAGAAGACATTCACAGGCAATGAATGATGCATCTCCAGGGAGTTTCCCTTTCCAATAAAGTCCTCTTGAGCACTGACCACTCGTTCTAGCACATCTGAACTGACATGTGCTGAAATAACTTGGTTATTGTTCATCTGTACCAGCTGACAACTTGATCCAAATAATTTTGTGTAAGTGAACCATTTCCATCACTTACTGCTCCATGACTTTTCTCACTAATTCAAATAGTGACTTTTCGTTTAGGTTTTAAGTAAAATGCTAAGCTAAGGACTATCTCCATACAACTTCACTAGATTATAACTTATTTTGCTAACTATTCCTAGCAAATACCATTTGTGTGTTAGTAGTTAACCCATTCTGAATCTACCATTGTTGAAGAGCAGTAATTTTTTAATTGATGTCACTAAGTCAAATGCTTTCTAAAAGTGTGCCAGCACAGCTGTCACCTGTATCAACCAGACTTGTAGTCCTTCAGAACAGTAACAATCTCATTTGACAAGACCTAATTTTTATGAAATCATGTTGGTTAACCT
This sequence comes from Corvus moneduloides, assembly GCF_009650955.1. Lineage (NCBI taxonomy): Eukaryota > Metazoa > Chordata > Aves > Passeriformes > Corvidae > Corvus > Corvus moneduloides. The sequence continues at coordinate 95,456,441 of NC_045478.1, forward strand.
AATTTAAATGCTGAGTTGCATTCTCAGCATTTAAATCTCTGTTGAAGTCCATTATCAGTTGACCTGTTACTTTCTTGAGGCTCTGTGCCTAAATAGCTGTCTTACACTACATTTCCCAAATCCTATGTCTCGCCTGGTACAGCAGTAGCAGATCATACTCCTGATTCTCTGGAATTTCTCAGATTTTCATTTAAAATCAACACCTTGGTACAGACAGATTTGTTAAGAATGTCTTGGGATGACCTGTTCCAACCTACTTACATAAAAATCATAGACAATGGTTTGGGTTGGAAGGGACCTTAAAGACCACCTGCTTCCAATCCTCCCGCTGTGGATAGAGACATCTTCCACTAGACCAGGTTTCTTAGGGCCTCATCCAACCCAGCCTTGAACACATTCAAGGATGGGGCATCCACCTCATCTCTGGGCAACCTGTTTTAGTGCCTTACTACCCTCACAGTAAAGAATTTCTCCCTAATATCTATTTCTTCCTTGCTTTTTGTTTGCAAATATTGACTACAGAGTACCTGCATAACAACAGGGAATCATATCAGGTATGGGGGCACCAAGAAATTCTGAATATCTGAAGATTATAGAGTGCCTAAGCTATAACAGGACTCAAGACAACATAGTGTGATTTTCACTGATGCTGCAAGCTAGCACAGCGCATGTTGGAGAGACATCTGGTCTCCTGGATGGAAGAGAAGTTTTCCAGGCATCAGATGTAGCCAGAAGCTCCTTTGCATAAAGCAGAAGAGAAGGAAGAATCCTTCAATCTCAGTTAGTCCTGCAAGTTTCTAAACCTAACCATGCCATTTAAGAACTGGGGTGTTTCAGTGTGTTGGGTTTTCTCCCTTGCTAACATTTATTCAGCTCAAATATGACAAATACATGGGAAGAAACTCTAACTGTGAAAGATGCAATATGCTCTTCCTTCTGAAAATAAGCAGCTCTTACTGGTACTTTCCAAAGAACAGCAACAATCAAGAAACAAAATGAATGGGGACAAAGCTGTTCTTTAAATTTCATTTTAAGCCAATATTCAGTGTATAAAATCAGACTTAGTGGAGCACGAAATTCTTGTCCGAGTCACTGATTTAGGAAAATAATCAGAAAGTGTTTTATGGCTTCATCAGAACATATATTTTCCAATAATAAGCAGAGGATTTTGTGGAGTGAATCCACATTTGAAATATTTCTTTCTGCACTGCTAAAAATACCATCTCTTTTGCATGTCTTTGGTTAATGCCTTTAAAACGTGAGTTTACAGAAATACACAAATACCTTTATGCCGCAAAGGCATATATTTAAAATAAGTAATTATACAAATTAGGTAAAACTAAAACTGTTTTTTTATCGGAGATCTGTTTAAAATGTAAATAATTTCTTCTTCCTTCACAGAGATCATTTGTACTGCACCTTGGATAGCCCAATATATTCAAGTGCTATTTTATCTTAATTTATCCTGACAGTATCTGCCCCAAGGGAAATATTTGAACTTTCCAGCTTTCACACGTTGCAGCAATGGGAAAACATCAGACACACAACGCATGCTGCTGAAACAGGTTACTCCCTTCACTCTCTTCAGTTAAAGGATACCCATTCCAGTCATCCTCACTAAAGTTTATAAAAAAATTTAAAAAGTTTGATAGTTTGCAGTATTTAATGATACATGTTTATTTTGAGCCATATAAAAGCTAATTAGTTGGAAAAATATAAAGTACTCACAAACCACAACGGAATTGAAGCTGTTTGTTTAGCAAATTTGGAATTCACTCTTGAATTTGACTTTTATTAATTGAAATTTTATTTCAGTTGAGCTGACATTTTGTCCCCAGCTCACTGGGTGCATACAAATGTCTAGCTAGAAAGATGCTCCCCTACAAATGTGCACTTCTTGAGGGAAAATCCCACCATATTTTGTTTTTATGATACAACATGAAAAAAGTATAAAACCCATTCAAGGGCCTAAAGCAACATGGAAAAGACCACCACTGATAGTGTTTATGGTAAGTATATCTGTTTGGATTTTAAATTTTTTAAACTCTGGAGTTCAGAAGGAAACACTTTCAGAAAAAAAAAATGAAAGCCAGGGAAACAAAATAAATTTTCTACACAACTAACTGATACTTGAGTTCAAAGTTTTGTTTTGTAAGATGGTCAGTATTTGCACTGAAAAAAAAAGGTAAAAAATAATTTTTTCTACCCTGCATTCTCAATTGGAAATATTGCTCCTCAGTTAGAGCACAGCCATACAAAATTTGATTTGGCATTTGACTTAACCAGCAGGGATGATGGAAAAATTAGCAAGAAAATAAAAGATCTCTCAAAGCAGATCAGCTGCCAAAAAAATTAAAACTTTTTCCAGCAGTGACTGATCTGTTTTAAGAGACTCTTGGTCTCTGCCCTCCAAAATGCTTGTTTACACCTCTCTGGATATTTCTTGGTCACTCAGGGTTGTGGACGTACAAGGGAAGAGAAATAAACAGATAAATGGAAGTTTTCAACACAGTGAAAGCTAATCTGATTATTGTTCATAAAGAGAACAATCCAAGTACCATTTTAGACAGCCACCTCATATCTGAAGGACCTGAATGAAACTAAATTGTTACTCAGGTAAATGAGCCACACAAATATGCAGCATGCTGTATCTGTCCCTGGTGTGTGTGCCAGTGAGGCAACATGTGTGAGGGACACACATACTTTATGTGACTTAACATTTCTTTTAATGTTAGTGGATCAGGTTTTTCAGAGTGTAAGTGGCCTTTGAATTAACCCTTCTACATCCTGGATGATTAACTGCCCAATTCCTAAACTATATTCAGTAACCGTAAAGATAAATCAGAACAATTGTGAGAAAACCTCAAATACTTAAAACTAAAGCAGATGTCTAGAGTTTAGATGCTCTTTGCTTCATCTGTCTTTTATTAATTATTAATTTTTTTCTTTATTTGGGATAGGAGGAGATTTGATAGAGACTCAGCCAGTGTGCCCAGCAATATAAAAACAGCATCGGAATTCTTATATAAAGTAAAACCTGAAAGCTTAATAATGTTTTATTATAATTTCCCAGTCCAGCTAGTAATCTGTATAATCTCCAAATCATTCCACTTCTGCTTCCAACCAAAAGTTAAACTATGTATCAAAATCTGAAAATATTTTATTACATACTGGAGCTACAGGCAGCTAAAATTCAGTTCTACCATTCCTGAAACTTGTTTTACTGTTTCCTCCAACTATTTCCTCTGCAATACTCATAGCAGCCAAACCCTGGGACATGATATTCTTTGTAGTACAGCATACCCCCAGTTAAACATGTAAAACAAAGGCAACGGCAGAAGAAATACAGTGTGTGACACTTATGTGTGTCTATATATATGTGTGTGTATATATATATTCTTACTTTGTTATTATTTAAATGCAGAAGATTTAAGATACTGAAGGGCTAGTAATTGGTTACAGATTCATGACTGGTTTGCAGTTTTCAGTAACAGAAGGATATGCAAATCTCTGAGCTGTGTGATTCACTACAGCTCGAAGAATATACCTTCTGACAAAAGCAGCTACCTCAACTTCTCACTTTATGCAGCTTATAGACAAATTTCAGATGTGACCCAGTTATGTCACAACCATTTTCAAACTGTGATCCTCTGAAAAGTAACTATATAAAAAAAGCACCTTCTTACTCATCAGATCTACTCCCTGTAGATAGTCAGGATAAGATCTGCTGACTTGGTTACAAAAATAAAGGCACTACTACTTATTAAAATTTCTACTAACCTTGCAAAACTAACATAGCTGAGGAGCCAAGGGAGATAAATTCTTTTGCATTTTCAGTGGAAATAATTATTTTACAGTGCAGTACAGCTCTAAAAGAGCTCATCAAAGATTTTGAGTTGGATCAAACGAGGAAAGGCATACTTTTGCCTGCAGAAACATTCTAACAGATATATACAATAAGACATAAATTTAGCATTTTGTTAGGGATTAGGTCACCATTGCCCATTGGAAAGGAATTGTTTTACATGAAAACCAAGCATTCTTTATATAGAAATCAGGAGAACTCTGAAGAAGCAATTTTCCTTTCAAATTGTCTATTATTCATCTTTCTCCACTTCTCAGGTTTGCCTCCTTGCTTGTAATTTCAATAAGACACTTGGATATTATTCTACAAATCCTAAAACATGGCTTTGATTTCTACTTGTTACTGCTTGTTCCTGTTCCAGTTCCTTGGTTTGATTTTCTCAGACTGCCAGACTCCAAGCACAGCAAACCAATATGCCAAACCAGTATGCCATACCACCAAAGCTGTGCAGTCAGATCTCCATAAAATCTGAGATTGGCGGAAACTTAAGCAAACTTACAGCAGGGATAGAGGAACTTACTTTGTTTGGGGGAAGAGTGGAAACAATGGACACTTGAAAGATAAACAGGCCCCAAAAGCATCTGAGCAACAAAGTGTAAGCTGAAAAGTCCAGGAGAAAAACAAAGGATCTTCTCACTATCTTCCTGAAAGTGAGCTGTGCTTACTTTCATCTTGTTTCTGCATGTGAACAGCAATCCCTTTTTGTAGTGGTCTAATCCCAGCTGCCAACTAAGCACCATATTTTTGGCAGCTTGCTTTACCCCCAGCAGGATGGGGGAAGAGAATTGGAAGGGTAAATGTGAGCAAACTCATGGGCTGAGAACAATCATGGGAACTAATGGGGTTTCATTGTAATGAAAAGTAACACAGAGAAATAAAACCCAAGAAAGGCAAGCGATGCAAATTAAAGCAATTGCTCATCACCACCCAACCAGTCAGTGGTCCTGCAGCCAACCTTCCCCATAGTTTTAGTGCTGAGCATGATGCCATATGGTGTGGGATGTCCCTTTGGTCAATAGGGTTCAGCTGTCCTGGCTCTGTCCCTTCCCCAGCTCCTTGTGCAACCCCAACCTCCTTGCTGCTGGGGCAGTGTGAGGAGCAGAGAAGGCCTTGACTGTAAGAGCTGCTCATCAATGCTGAATGCATCCCTGTATTATTAGCATTGTTTCCTGAACAAATCCAAAACACAGTCCCATACTAGTGAAAATTAACTGTCCCAGCCAAAACCAACACACTTTTCCATTCAGCAACCTTACCAATTACTCAGTTACTCCCATCTCAGATTTCTTCCTCCTTTCTGTCAAACTATTCTGTGTCACATTGCTCCACTTTTCTTCTAAACATGTATGCTTGTACCATCTCTAGCTCACTTCTGTAGCTCTTTAGTATCTCACTTCATTTTCATCCTCTCAAAATAAAACCTGACTAGTGCAAAAAGCTTGGTGACTTCAATCTTATTTGCAACTAGAGATTTTTCATGGAGCACCTGCTTTGCTATATATACATTACAAGACCTGAAAGACGCTGAAGTAATAAAAGCTGGAGGCAATTTGGGAACCTGAAAAATGTCCCAAACAAGGAAATCACATTATTGCTAACATTAATCAACTCAAGCTCTAAAAACCACACATCAGTTTTAAAAACACCACTCTTTTTACATTCTTTTCTCTAAATTTATCAGACATTCACAGTTTATGCTTTGCATTTACTTTTCCTTTTTTAGCAAATGAAGCTGAAATACGCATTTTCACAAGATCTGAGAATTATTAGGAATTCAACTGGAAAAAGTGAGAGTTTGAAATAACTGTGTGAGTACTTTAAGCTGCTCCCACTTTGTCCTAGAGCAAAATGGAAATGAGATATTAAAAGCATACAAAAACCTCAGCAAGCATGAATTTCGGCTTAGATTTTCTTTGCTGTCACAAGAGTATCTGCGTACTATCTAAATATAGAGCTATCTACATCTATATATAAATATATCAACTATCACAGAGAACCACATTCATCCTTTGATCTTGAGCTGGCTTGAGAGTCACGTCTTCCAGAGGTGCATGCCTGAGATTAGGCAAGAGGCTTAAGCCAACACTTTCAGTCAGGTTTAGTGAACAAGCCATAGGGAAAGGTCATGTTCCCTCAAGGTACATTAAGGACGCATATTCCTCATACCAGAACCTCTTAAATAACACATTGTCTGAAATCTAAGATTATCCTTACTCAGCCATCAAAAATAAAGCCAATATTGATACTAACATTACATATATGTACATATCTCACCACCTTCTCAATTCCATGGCCTACCTTCCCTCAGAGTCTCAGGTAAAGGCTGCAAATTATCCTCTCCGTGCAAACCTTCCTGATTCTCGAGAGGAATGCAGCCACAAAATGAGTGCTGGGAAGTGTGTTCCACTATGCTCCCTCTCCCCGTTGTGTAACATGGATCGTGCCCCACCTTGAATTAGGACCTTGGTGGGGAATGGATGTCTTACTGCACTGGTAACATCTGCACAGAGCTGCCTCTAGATGAGGCCATTTTAATCTAGGGAATGGGATACAACAAGAAAAAGTATCAAGAGGTTAGGAGCACAACGTCTTCCCTACATACCACAAGATGTTTTGTCCTCACATTAAAACTTCCTGCCTTGAAACATCTAGAGAGGAGCCCCACCTTTCCCGTATGGACTTGATGGCCCCACTGGATAGCTCATGTACCCGTAGAGGACACATCTGAGACCCCTGAAGGACCCCAGAAATTCACTCACATCCCACTGCACAGCCTGTCTGACTTTTTTAATGGTCAACCTCTCACAAACCTTCTATATGAGAGAAGTTAAACAGACACAATACCTGCTACCATCTACCCTCTGACGCACAGCAGCCACATCCAAACTGCCTAAAGGCAATAGTTCTAGGCCAACACTGATTCTCTTCTACATGTCCTCTTATGTTTCCTTCACTTTGACACAACTTGGATCATTCACTCCAAAAGTTTTACACTGAGATTCTGGCGATGCATTTATAGCGTAATTTTAACTTTGGATTTTCCAAGTTTCCAAAGCCAACTGTGGTATTGAATCAGGGGGGATGGGGAAGCAGAGGTTAAATGATTTGCTAAGAAGTTGTTTGTTAGAAGCAATGCATACCGCTTGCCCAACACTTATTGTGCCTACCAAAGCAGGATGAGAAGATATGAGACTATTGATAAAGGGAAGGAATCTTGACCAAAGATCCTGTTTTCAACCTAAAACTAACTCAAACCAGTCTTGGAAGTTTGGACTTGGGCCAGGGACATAAAGGGCACGTGCAGGGAAGCAAGGTGATAAGTTCAGCATGAGGAAGACCCTTTACTTCATCTGAGGAAGACTTATTTCACCCCGGAGACCCCCGGTGGTGACCCCGCGACCACCAAACAACACTGCGCAAGCACAGCGCGGATGTAAATGACTTTTGGGCTCATTGTAATTCGAGGCGAGGCTAAGCGGGGCTGGGTAATGAATATGCGTAGGTGTATTGGGAAACTCAATGGATATGGAACTTGTAACCCAATAAATACCAAGCTGAATGCAGCTGTGGGCACGCATGACTTTGGAGGCGCTATCCCCCATGCGTCCCAGCGCTGGAATAAACATACCGACTTTACTCCTTATTCCAGTAGTGGAGTCTTTTCCACATTTTTTTGGATGTTTTGTACATACAGGGTTTTATTTGAATGACAGGACAGTCAATGAGGAAAACTCTAATTACCACATGTTATTATAACTCTTGTTTTGGAAATTTCTATGACACATTTCAACTAAATTTTAAAAGTTAATCATCAGTGTTTATGGTAAATCCTCAATGGAATTAGCAGAAACCTTAAGAGAACTTACAAGTTCCAGCAGAGGTAGTATGCAGATGACTGAAAGAATTTGGCCAGAATCCTTGCTTTTAAATCCTCCCACTCTCCAGCATAGCATCGCCATCTCCAAACCTACTGGCAAGTCCCAAGCTGATTAATGTTAATTCCTCAAACTATGCCAGGCAATTGCCTGGCATAGGCTGAAACAATTGTAGAGAATAGGAATTCAATACCAGAGACATAGTTCCAGAGCTCAAGAATATAACCTGGCATTGATTAATTATTATCCCCAGGTGTAATTATCTTAATGATGGGAATAAACTCCCTGAGCAAAGTGAATCAGGCAAAGACTTTTAGCGTATGTGGTCTATGGTACGTGTCTGTGGGGAAAATCTGCTTCTCAGCTACTGCTAGTGACACAGTCCTTTCTCTAGATTCTTGCATAAAAAGGCTAATATTTTTTCTCCACAAATAACATCTCTAATACACAAGTCATCTTCTTCATCCAAAGAACTAAAACTCTCACCTAGACTCCATAAACATTATGTCTCAATTTACTCATTAAAGTTTTTCTCTTTTTCAGATCTTGATAAATGTGATCTAGACCCTCTCATCCAGAGAACTTCAGGAAATATAATTTCCTAAGTCTACTGTTTCAGCTGTATCACATTTTGAATTAATTTCCCAGGAGCTCTTTTCCTTTTCTCATCAAGCAAATAGTTATCTTTACCTGTGAAGCAGAATCATGTCTACGACTTCTCAGTCAGCACTGAAAAGACAGGACTTCTCTGAGCAGCCCTTAGTTTCAGATCCAGTTATCCACCAACTGGATCATCAAAGAATTTGCTTTTTCTTTGTCCTTTGGAGGAATTCCTGGTCAGCATCTGTCCCAGCGATCTTCTAAAACACTTCTTAAACTGTTCTTTACTGATTCAGCAGCAGTGAAGTCTCAGTAGTGAGAACTTACTATTTATTATGCTACCCAATGTCACCTCATTTTTTTCTTTTTATCTTCCAGTCTGTTGGGGTTTAGGGTTTTTCCTTTTGTTTCTTCCTTTTAGGGAATTTACTCCCATAGATTGTTAAGAGACAATAACGACTGATACTTCAGAAAGACAAAAGAAGTTGCCACGGGAAGGTTGTGGCTGGCTACTCTCTTAGCTGAAGGGGTTTCCCTTGGAGGGGCAGAGATACCACGGATTTGGGCTGGGAGGAAAGGGGCTGGATGCAGCTTCTAGCGCTCTTGCTCTCTTGGCATTTGGAGGGGAAACAGGTTGTGATTGCTGTGGGGAGATTTTGCCACCACTGCTGGGTTCTGTCTCTTGCTGCCTTCTTCTACCGTGAGTGAAGCTCTGCTTGTGGTAGCGGCTGTTGCACTGGAACCTTATTAACGCCCTACCTCACTAAAAAAGGACCCTTTCACCATCTGCTTGGGTGCCTCAGGGGAAACCCCGGGATCCCCGAGCCCCTTCCCCCTCCAAGGGAGCCTCTCCTGGCTGTGTTTGGGAGCTGGGCTGCCGCTGGCTAGCCCCGCTGTTTCTCTGCCATGGCTCTGGATTTTTTGCTACACTGTAGGCACGCACCCCCTGCCTGCCGGGACACCCTGCAGCTCTTGCCACAGCTGCCGGGTTTCTGCTACCTCTTGCTTGCTACCCGGGGTGAGCCTGCCCTGCTGTTCCGGCCACTGCTCCGAGGTTCCGGCTGCAGCCCTGTTTTGCCACCCAGCCCGCCTGCCATTACCGCGTGAGGGAGACACGCCAGAACTCGCGCCACAGCGCCCCCTGCAGGCGCGGGGAGCCATCGCCCCTGCCCTGCGCGGGCGGGAGCCGCCAGCGCCCCTGCCGGCCGTGAGCGGAGCTGCACCCGAGGGGAAAGGGCTCCAAGGGCGGTGCGAGACTTCATTGGGTTCTCTGGTTTTGTTTTGTTTGTTGTTGTTTCCGTTGTTGTTGTTCATTTGCCTTGTTATACTTACCCATACTAGTAAAGAACTGTTATTCCTTTTCCCATATCCTTGCCTTAAAGCCCCTTAATTTCAAAATTATAATAATTCAGAGGAAAGGGGGTCATATTCTACATTCCAAGAGAGGTTCTCGCCTTCCTTAGCAGACACCTGTCTTTCAAACCTAGACACAGTCCTTCGCTGTATCATTTCTGGTCTTTATTGTAAACAATGTCGATAGTTTTATATTGTGGCACTAAAGTGAGCTCTCAGGGGCTCTACTCCATCATCAAGGTTGGTGGGCACATGCCTAACCCAGCCTAATAGTGAGCATTACATTTGTACTTGGGTAAAGAAACATTGCTCTTCCTCATTAAGACTCAGGAAAATCCACAAACGCCAGAGGTTTATGTCCAAAGAGGAGACAGAGGAGTCCTGCAACTTTATTCGAATAAAGGGAGAGAGTCCACCAGGGCACACGCCCACAGGATTTTCTCTCTCGAGGTTTCAGAGGGCGCAGCCTCCTTTTATCCTAAGCTCCCGGCCACACGTTGCCCTCTTCTTTTCCCCACTGGCGGAGGTACTAGGAAGGTACAGCCTTCCCGAACCGCCTACCACAAATTTCCCCCTTGAACCTGCTATATTACCCCAAAATTCAGGGCTTGTTGGCTTCAACGGCTTGTGCAGACCCCTGTCTGTTTCAGGAGCCAAGCTGTCTGGGCTCTGCAACAAACCTGCTGCACAAAGTTAATAGAAACATTAACACCCATTTCAAAGATTTTAACACCCATACCTTCACCCATCAAATTGTTTGTAAAGACATTAGCTTTCCTCCCAAGACTGAACTCTGTATTCCGTGAAACGCTCTTAACAGTGATACAGCAGAAGACACGATAAGAGTAGCATTGCAAATATTGTCTTACAAGCTGTATCTCATTCCTCAGTGAGCAGTGTTGAACATCCAGGACTCCGATAAATAACAAATATGTTATTGTGTAAGAGTGTACATGACTTTAAAAACTGAGTCTTTCGCATCTTGATGGTCAGACAAGCCTTTCCAAGTGAAGTGTAATTGGAAATGGCTGGTCGTAGTCGATTTGATGGAAAACAATCTGCCCCTTAGAGTAATTATTTGCAAGTTAGAGCAAAAATAATGATATGGTTTTTGCATGAAAATATAAATTTAATTTCTAAATGCCTTAGTTAATGGTTTATGTCATAGCAACCAGGTTAACTTGGATGCTAAAACGAAGCATCAATTCAGGTGGCATCTTAGTAATTATATGCAAGCAAGCTCAGGCAGAGATTTACTACTGATACTCGGTTTAATAAAGTTCTTCCCTCTGCCCGTCACTCCCAGGCGATGGCAAGATTTCGGCAGAAAGGCTGATAGCGACCAGCAGCTTTCCCAGCCCAGCTCCCTACGGCTTCCCCGGCGTACACGCCAGCCAGAGGCGAGGGCAAGACGCGGTTTATTCCCATTAATCGGATACAGCCGGCTAATGGACTTTTTTTTTTTTTTTTTTTTTTTTACTTTTGGCGCGCGTGCGCGCCACCCGCCACGCTTTCGGTGGGGTCTGGAACACCTCAGGGGCAACGAGGAAGCGGCGGCCGCCGCCCGGCTGCAGGGAAGCAGTACTTGGATGGGCATACCGGGAGAGCCAGGCGGGCAGGGCCAGCACGTCCCACGGAACAGCACGGAAGAGCTCCGGAGAGTACCCGCAGGGGAAGCCACCGCTTCCCGCCGCGTCCTCCCCCCCGCCCGCCTTCCGCCGGGGCCGCTCCCGGTTGGCTGCCGGGCAGCCCAACCCGGGCCTGCGTGGAACGGCCCATCGGCGGCGCGGGGTGGGCATTAGCAGCGCGCTGGCGCCTGAGCGGGCGCGTTTCGAAGCCGGGTTCAGCGCCTCCCCCCTGCGGGGAATGGTTCGCCCCCGTCACATGGGGCCGGCGGCGGTGCAGCGCCGGCGCGCGGCTCACGTGCTGAGGGCGGTCATGGCCGCGCTGCTGAGCTCCGCCGGGCGCCTCCGGGCGCTGCGCCCGCTTCTCCCGCCGCTGCTCCCGCCGCTCCTCCGCCCCCCCGCCTCTCCCTCCCCACCGCCCGGCCCCGCCAGGTGAGATTCCGCGCTGCCGCGCTGCCTGGTAGGGTTGGCGGGGCCGGCTGAGGCGGCGCTCCGCACGCCCAAGGGCACTGCCGAGCGTGCCGCCGGGCCCTGCGGTGCTGCCCGCCGGGGCTGGCCCAGGGGCTCCGAGGTGGAGCTCACCCTAGGCCGGCCTGGCGGCCTCGCCGCGTGTGCGCGGCCTCGGGGTGAGCGTAGGGCAAAGGCCGCGCGGGAACCCCGCTGCCCTCAGGCTGGGCGGCCTGGGCTGCCCGCGCCTTCCTCCACGCTGGGCTCAGACCAGACCAGAGCCCTGACCTCTGGGGGACATGGCTGTGGGGGGACACGCCGTGTGGAGGGGGCGTCGAGGAGGAGGGGGAGACCAGGGGAGATAAGCAGTGATGGAATGGAGTTACTTTTCTTGGAGGCATTCAAGAAACGACTGGACGGGGGACTTGGAGTTCTGGCTATAGCTGACAAGGTGGTGATCGGTCACAGATCGGACTCGATGATCTTGGAGGTCTTTTGCAACCTAAATGAGTCCGTGATTCTGTGACTGACTCTGAGTACCTGCACAGTTGGAATCTGGGCTTTCTCTTCGTGCCCTCATACTCTGCTGTGTGTCTTGTCAAGAGGGACGTCTTGATTTCTTTGCTGGAGTACTCTCTTCCTTCCATCATGCAGGTAGGGTGGAACACTTACCCTGTCCTACCCACCTGTGTGCATCCCGGTTGTGGTTTTGACCACAGTTACGTGTGGTTGGTGCCCTGCAGGAAGCTTAGAGACACAAACCTTCATTAACACAACTCTAGACACATACAGATTCATGAGCTGATCTAAGGGCTTAGTGCTACCCAAGGGAGAAGGTTGTTCTGTCTCTTGTCTCGTGTTATATCTCTGATGCTCCCTCTAAGTCAATGTAGCTTAATTTCTGGTAGAAAACGGGAACAGTTTTCTGCCATTCTAAATAGGTAACTATGGTCAGCAGAGGACTTGGTGAGTTCCAGAGTTTGTTCAGAAGAAGGGATGGGAAAAGACAAGAATCAAGAATGGAGAACTCCTAGAGGGAAGTCTCATTGTCAAAATAAGGACATTGTTGCTAATTTCCCTACCTTAATTGTATATTAGTCTTACTTTGGGGCTGTTTCATTGGTAGCCTGGCCAAAATCTTACCTAAAAAAGATACGTAGTTTTCTGTGGGCTTTAATAATTGAAGATGCCATCAAATGCTAAAGTCAGTGTGAAGGATGGAGTAAACCAGCTCAGGAAGAGCCAGGAACCAGGAATATCTGATTTATGGTTGGTAACAGAACCATATTTAGCTAAATAAACAGAACGTTTATTTAGCTGCAAATTAAGAATAAACCTTTCTTATTTCTAGCAACTAATTTTTGTTTTACTCAGCTGGAAGCCTAATTCCCTAAATTAATTTGTTGCGAAAAATAATATTCACCAAAATTCATGTGTGACTTGGTGAAGGACTAGCTGGTTTTTTGCCCTTAGAACTCCATTTCTAGAAAGAACTTTAGAAGTGCTTTATGTGATGATATTTTGATTCTTACAGCTGGGGTTTGGTTTTTTGGTTGTTTCCCTCCCAATACTTTTTTCTTACACCAAATTATACTTAATTTCAGGTATAAATCGGGTCATATGTGGGATAGTTCAGTGATAATGCTGTAAACTCTTTTGAAGCTTTTTGTACGTTCTTCCTGTCCAGTAATTTCGTTCCTAAGATAAGTTTTCACTTAAAATCTCCATGTCACACTACCGTATGTATTTAGGCATCCTAGTGCACAAGTGATGATCTAGAGCTGAAGTGTAAAGCAAACGTAATACTTACAAACTGAAATTTCATATATTAAGCATATGATCTAATTTAATTTTTTTACCTTAAGTAACTATTCACTGATTTTTTTTTTTTTTTTACTTAAGCCTTAATTTCTGGAACTGGACCTCCTTTGAAGAACTAGACTGGCATATGGACAACATTTGGGCTTGCTATACTTGCTGTTCAGGTCTCAAGATTATTTTGAGAATGAAATGCAGTCTACTTGGAATAGTAGGGGAAGACACACCCAGTTTCAAGATTAAATAAATAAATAGGAATAATCTAGCATTTTGCAAGAAAACTGTAAATAACTGTATGTTTACATGTGCTTAGTAGTCACTTTAGCACTGAACATGATAAAGTCAGTTCAGAGGCAAGTCTGTGACTATCATTACAAAAATGGTTACAGAAAAGTTGCAAATGTGAGAGATGTGAAAGAGCAAGCTTCACATTCATGCTGAGGTTTTATCAAAGCATCATTATTGCTTTGATTTTTAATCTAAACTTCTTTGAAAAATGAGTTAGGATAGTAGATGCATATACTAATGGTTGAGAAGCATTTCATGACAAGTCAGATTTAAGACAAATTTACTCTTTCACTTGGCCACCTCTGAAATGTGAAAATGTTGAGCTACATGTTGTCACTCTCCTGCCATGCAATTTTATTAAACTATGGTAGAGCAATACGACAAACTTCAGATCTACAGCAGCAAACTTCAGCAGTGTGCTAATTTACGTGGTACGAATTATTTACTGGGACTTTGCTCACAGAAGCTTCACTAAGGGAAAAAATGCCTGAATTTGCTGTTAGTATCTGACTGTCAAGAATGCTGTAAAAAACCTCTCCATTGATAAGTGTTTAAAGTAGATTTTTGAGTTAACATCAGGTTACTTTGGGGGGGCCTTTATTCTACATACTGTAGGTAATGATGTTATGGTTTGATGTTACAGCTTTCTGCTGTGGGAAAGTTAGTGCTTAGAAAAAGCATATTGGCTCCATTCTTCCCGCACTGTCCGCCCTGTTGCTGGCCACCTTGTCTTGCTCTAAATCAGGGAAGGAGAACAGTTAGGCTCCTAAAGCATAGATCATGGGAGTTTAGCTGAGGAGGAAAATCAAGGAGAATCAATACAATAACAAAAAGAAACCAAGCCAGCAAACCCACTCCAGTGTTGGCTCCTCTCTGTACAGCCCACAGGTCCTGCCAGGATCCTGCTCCTTCACGAGCTTGTCTCTGTGTTGTCAAAACCGTATTCAGCATAAATCCAAAAGACAGCCCCATACTTGCTACTTTGAAGAAAATTAACCCAAGCATGGAAGATGCTATGCCCTTATTACAACTTGTGCTTGTAAGGACTCTTGCCTTTTGATCCTTTGTGATGTGTTTCAAGTATGTTGGTAAGATGGGAGAGGGAATATCCTTTTAAAAAAGGTTTCAGATTGCTGGAGGGATGGGTTTGCTTAAGTCATAAGTTAAAAACCCAAATGATTCATGGCATGGTGAATGGTGTATTTTAATTTTGGGGGTTTTTTTTGGTTTTGTTTTTTTTTTTTTAGATTAGCTGCAAACAAGTTCTTTTTGGCTGTTCACGATCATACTCAGCAATCCATTACCAGTGGACAAAAATGTAAGACTGAATGCTTAATAAAAGCATAGTACTGAATGCCTAATTACATTAGCAAAATGATAGAAGGAAGGGTCTTCAAATGGAGAGGAGACATACAGTAGACTTGCTTTTCATAATACTCTGTTGTAATAAAGTTGCACAAGCTTCACTGCTGTTATAGTTGTTTTATGTGTTTTACTGTTGGATATAAAATGCCAAGACACTTCCCAAGGAAACATAATCATAGAGGTGTTAAGGTTGGAAAAAATCTCTAAGATTATTGAGTCCAGCTGTTAACTGACACTCCCATCTTCACTACTAAACCATGTCCCCAAGTGCCACATCTACCTGTCCTTTGAACGCTTCCAGGGAGGGTGACCACCACTTCCCTGGGCAGCCTGTTCCAATGTTTGACACCTTCTTCAGTGAAGAGTTTTTTCCTAAGATCCTAAGTGTAGTACAAAGGAAAGGTTTTCTATTTTGCTTCTTGTGAATCACTTAGGCAAGTTTTCTAGATATTCTCCAAGAAACATGAGCTTTCTCAGTCTACATGAAAAAACATTAATTTTTCTCTGTTGTAAGATCCTGCTATATCTCCTTAAACAAGTGTACAATGGCCTGAACATTGTGGCCTTTTCGTATAGCTAGCTGATCATGGCTAACAGTAAAAATACTGTTCTAACAGTTGTGTGAATTGTGCTGGGATCTCAGGTGCTATATTTAGTCTTATGTTTACTAAATTTAGTGTTAGATCTGGAGTGCTTTTATGTACACTAATGAATTCTAACTCACTTAAGTTTGCCATTATTCTACTTCGAACATGGCTTTATTTTGAGAACTATTTAATGCAGTTTTTGCATATTTAGTTAGAAAACAAAATATTCAGTACTTTTTGTAGAAAAAGCACAGCAGCTACCTTATTGCGGCTCTGATAAAGGGAGGCAAATATCCATATTTATAATTAAACGTGGTTATCTTCATATACTTATGCAAATAAATAAACAATACATGAATAAATATATAGATGAATATATAAATAGAATTATTTTTTTGAATATTTGGAATTGGTCAAGTGTTACAGAAAATAAACTTTCTGCTACTGCAAGGGAAAACATGAGCATCACCTACTTTTTGAGTTTTGGGAAAGATGGAACTTTATTTACTCAAGCTCGTGTGTAAGATATGTTCCTATATTAAAGGTACTGCCTTTAGTCTGCTCTAGCAATGTGGAAGACATAAGTATGTGGGTACAGCACTGGGATTCTCACTGAAACCCTTGTAAACAGAAGAATTTTACTAATTCACTTCGTATAAATTCCTCCACGCACACTTCATCTCTGCATAAGATTTTCTGTGAGTTTATCTTCAGCTACTTTCCCAATGCTGTAAGTTAAACTGGAGGTGCAGTTACCACTTGTTTTGGTATTACAAATGCACAGTTAACCTTTCCTGTGTGGGCGAGGTCTGCTGTTGTGGAGACAAAGCTGAAAATCGTGTAAAGGCTCCAGTATCTGAAGGCTACTTCTAATCTTGTGATTGTGGGAGTTGGAGAGAGATCACTTCACAGGGCTCAATATATCCTTTTGAGCTTTTCCCAGTTCTGAAGCATAGTAGAGAGAAATTACACATTTTGGAGAAGAACCAGACTGCTCATTCAAACAGATATGAAATTTATTGTGCAGCTTTACGTGCTTACAGATGAAGTGTTTCACATAGAGAAAATCTTAAAATGCTATCTGAAGGTAATTGATGAAAGTAAGTACTTGGCATTCATTTCAGCTCTTGGGGAAGTATGTGTTTTGTTGTGTAGCATAGCATTTAAGTCTGAAAAAAGTTAATTAAAATAATTGAGAAAATATGATTACATCATAAAACTATGTAATCTAACATCTTGAACTGAGGCAGGATCAGAAGTATCAAGGTCATGCATGATAGATTTTTTTTTTTTCCCCTTGCTCCTAATCTTACTTTATAAGCTCCCAAATGAGAAAGCTTGACTGAAGTATCCTGTTCAAGTATTTCATTACAATTAATATTAGAACCATTAGTATTGGTTGTGTGATGCCTGATGGATTTGGTTCAGTTGCTTCTCTGGTTGGAGAGTGGGATGGGATAGATGAGTCCTTTGAGTGTTTTATACTTGTTTTTTTCCTGAATAAACACACCATGACAAAGAGATCATTATCTGTATTTTAGCTATGTTCCTTTTTTTAGGACTTGAGAATTTGAAGGTTTTTTGCTGTGTGACATTTCATGCTTAGCAAGCAGTGCCTCATTTTCAGTACTTTGTCGGCTGCACTTTGTTGTCTAGCCAGCTGTACCCCATCTTAAGTTTCTGTGTTTGTGTTTTGTCCAAAACATACAACTTGTGGTCTGTATTGAAGCTATTATTGCACATGGATTGTTTCCTAGTTGGGTCAGGAGATAGCTTCACTTAGACTCTCCCACAATATTCCCAGTTCCTCAATAAACCACATTTTAATTTTGTATATATATTTAAAATTTTTGTTTACACAACTGCTGCACCCATATTTTCTAGCTAGAAGTACATTGTATCTCCTTGTTTTGCTTATGAGGTTGTCAGGTAAAGTGGTGCCAAAAGCTTGTACATCAGTCCGTATTTTTTTTACTATGCTTCTGTTTTTCCCATAACTTCTATGAGTTTTTCAAAGTAATTTCAAAGGACTGGAGTTTGAGTAAGATCCATTAATTTGTATTTAATATATCTTAATGTTTTCAGAAATGATTTGAGTCATTCTTCTGTATTCTCACCTACACCCCCATCTCCTTGTTAAAATTAGTAGTGATAGTTAAAATTTACAGAGGATGGTTGCAATTAACATTTCTTGAAAGCCAAACAGTGTATAAGCTGTAATTTTTTCCCTATGAAAAGGTAATTTCTAAAATCATATTTATTACATTTAGAAACCTTTCTTGTTGCCTTTTTAGGGGACTTCCTGACTGAAATGGTTAATGTGGCCTTCTTGATTTTTATCCTTGCTTTTTTTCTATTCTCCTTAATTGTGTGTTGTTTTTCAACTTCGGAAATTTAAAGATTTCCTGATGCATGGATAACTGCCTCATTTTGTCAGCTTCTTTTTGTGTTTCATAGCGAGGTTGTGCCATTAGTATAAACTTTCACCATGTCTACTGTGTTCTCCTGTCCTTTGCCTGGTTGCCTGAAATCAAACCTAATGCTGTGTCCCTTAATTTTTTAAGTTTGTATCTTCTTTGAAAGCTGACTTTCTGGTCTGCTCAATCTTTCATCTTACAGAATAGTGAACTCCTGGGGTTTTTTTGGTCTTTCTGGGTTTTTTAAAGTTTTGAGTTCTTAGTTGATTTGTTGTGATACATACCAGATTCAAGACAGTAGATGCTGCAGCTTCACTCAGCCTTTGAAGCCACAGTTACTCTTTAAAAATTCTTATTTATGGGATTGGCTTAACATTACACAGCACTGTAAACAGTGCTGAGAGTGTAATTGATTCAAATGCTGAAGGCCTACATATAATGAGGTACACCTGAGTCTTACAGTAAACATATTTCAGATTGATGATGATCGTTCAGGTGGATGCCAGTGAAAGTTTGAGTTCCTCAGGTTGTTTTATAATCTCATACAGTTTTCACCTGTCTGTCTGAACTGAACTGAACTGAAACTCAGACTCCCATATTGCCATTCCTTAAAATGTCTTTAATCAGTATAAATTAACAGAAGCACCAGTACCAACAATATTTGGCAATATTGTGGGGGGGTGTAAATAGAAATGCCCAATTCTGCTCAGCTTTCAGAAGGTGAAGTTACTGTATATAAGTCTATAGTGTTTTACAGTGTGCAGCTGTGGCAATTGATATGCTGTAATATCCTAAACTTAATGTTATAAATAGCATCACGCTAAATGCTAAGCAGGAGAGTTAAGTAGCAAATGAAACTTTAGAGTCTTCTCATGCTGTTAACCAGCTTATGTTGAGCATGCACATACTGTTTTTATCTTTATACTTCATCTGATGGAGCTGGGCAAATACTTTAAAATATTTGTGACTTCTGACATGTGGAGAATCTTACAAGGATGGCTTTCTTAAAACAGTGCAGGACCTAAGAACTGTTAGATACAAATCTGTTTATAGTTAGAAGTGTTCTGTATGTCATAAAATAATAATTTGAATTATTTGAAAAATACTATAAAACATTAGCATGTTTTTATAGGGAAATGAATTTCAATTTTAATCTGAAGCACAAGAGTTTTGTCTACTTGTGCTTTGATTGTTAATGGAAATCAAAATATAAATTTCTGTGTTACAAAGACAGCCCTGTGTTGCCGCAGCTTCCAGTGCATTTTTGTAACCTTTCTGGAAGTATTCTGAAAAGCTTTCAAGTAGCTCTTTTAATGTGTATATAGGAGTGGATGATTCAATTTTCTTTTTTTATTTCTATCTTTAATAAAAAAATAACTTGCAATCACTACAGTTTCATTCTTGTAGCTATCAACTGGCTAGCTCGAAGCTGAGTATTGCTGTTTGTGTTATTAAGGAGTTATTTAAGTTCTAGGCATCTCACTTGTTTATTAAACCCTGGAAGAGTTAAAATTTATTATCTGACTGTTATTCTTACCTTGTGCTACTGGATTTTATGCTAATTAGTCTAATGACTTCTGTTTTCCAAAAGTACCCTGTTTCTGGTTATAGGAGGCAGTAGAAGGAGAAGAGGAAAAGGAGGGAAAGATCAGGGAAAATGACACCCTTGGGAATACTTTTAGTAAGAGGTGGCATTACTAGTAGCAACAAAAAAGTTTGATGTTAATCTGACAAGCTTCTTACCGTGAAAAGTAGTGTTTCAGAGCTTTTTTTCTTTTTTTTTCTTGTGTTATTTCTAGTTTCTCTGATTCTGGGTACCTTTTCTTTCTCAATTTCTTTTTTTTTCTGGTTAATTTTGGTGGGTTGTGGACATTGTGAGCTGTTTCCACTCTAACCTGATGGAACAGTAACTTTACTTTTTTGTAGAAGTAGGTGGATTGGCATTGTGCTAGGTTAGTGAGTGAAATAAACTCACAGATCTGAGTAGAATGAGAGCTAACCCAAAGGGATCAGTGGGAACTTGTATCTAGCAAGAAGTAGAACGGAGGCTGAAAGAGGGGATCTGTCCTTTTTTGTCAGTCTTTCTTCCCTTCAATTCTTTCTTCCTTATCCTTTCCCTAGTGAAATACCATGCAGATTATTTGCTGGGCTCTGGAATATTCTTCAGGAGTAAACTTTAAGAGATAGGGCAGTGTAAAAACTGTGTTCTTGAAAAAGGTAATGCCAAATCGTAGTGATGTTCTTCATTATTAAAGGATTTTTAAAAAATACTTAAAAAAAATCAAATATAATCTATTAAACTGTTGTCATGGCTCCATTAGGAAAGAGATTCTGCTTCAGGCTACTTCTAGAATTTACGGCCTGCTGAGTTACTAAATCAAGATTTCAAACAGCAAGGAAAAAGTTGGTCTTTGGGCTACTTTATGCTCACAAGAGGCAACTACATGGTAAACCACTGGTCTGTTTTTTGTACCCCAGTGATGATTTTCTGCAATTTAGCAGCTTGCTGCCAGTGCTTCTGAAACACGCAATTGCCAGGAGCAAGCTTTTCTCCTCCACTGGACTTCCTCTCCTCGAGCCTTAAACTACCACTGTTTGGTGAGAAACCAGCCAGCAGATAGACCTGTGAAAAAGCTTCAGGGCCAGGAAATTGTTTTGTCGAGAATGTCAGCACTCTTGGCTTTTAGGCTGCTATTTCACAAAATGTGGAGCCATTACTGTATAGGACTCCTGGAGCACCTCTAACAGCAGGGAGTACAAACTAGGGGTTTTGGGTTTTTTTTAAACTAGTCTAGAAAGCTTACAAAAATTTAGCTGAAGAGCTGTCTGAAGAGTCAGAGATGAGGGAGGGCAATTTCGGAAGTTGCTACATCTTGTTTTTGCCACCCAGCAAGTATTACTTTTTTTTGTATAGGATTCTGGAGGAGAATAGTCTGGTTTATTTTATGCGGTTGTAATCACAGCTGAGAACAGACTTCCTAAAATGCTTGTGTGTAATGATAATTTCACCTGCACAGGCTGTTCATAACCTTGCTGTGGCACACATACAGTTTTCTTATTCTTCGGTAGATCAACTTATTCTTCTTAAAAAAAAAAAAAAAGGCAAGCCTTTTTTTTTTATTGCGTTATTGGAAATAAGAACACTTTCTCATTATGCTTCTTGTTTTTTTTTTTTGTTTTTTTTTTTGTTTTTTTTTTTTGAGAAAATAAATATTTAAACAAATTTGCTGTTGATGTTTGGTTTACATGGCAGAATGGACGGATGCTTCGTGTTGGTTATTGTAAATCCTGCAAAATGTGGAGTGATCCTATCCTGTTGGTGTTTAAGCTGTTGTTTATCACACTGGCCTCTGCATTAGTTCTTGTGCATTTTAATTGACAAGGAAGGTATGATTTGCTCTCTTGATTTGCTGTGTTCTGGAAGATCTGTCTGTGACTGTTCTTGAGATTTTTCAAAACCTTATGAGAGCTTTAGTGAGTAGCTGTAATGGGACAACAGACTTTTATAGCACTTGGATGACTTAATTTTTATTTTTGTGGGAATAGTATTTGAACCATTTAATTCCTCAGGTGAAAGTAACTGTAAATCTCAGAGAAACGTATCACTGTGAGAAAATGTATGACTGACTTCTCAAGTAAAAAGACACTGAAACGAATCACTTATATTTGTTTATTTTAAAATGGAATGGTTTTGAGACTATTCATCAGCAAGAAGTGCATTATCTTTTTGACATTAGGTGACTAGTCTAGATCCAAAATGACTCACAGAATTGTAATCTTTATTTTTCTGTTTGTTTCTGTTCAAGCAGAAGCATTTTGAACCAAATAAGGTTCCTTACACTTGCACCTCAAGAGGAAGGAAGTGTTAAAGAAGAACCAGTTTCAGAAGTTCGAACCAGAACGACCTGGCAGTTTGACTGGGCATTAAATAAAGTGGATAACTCTGTCAGAAAAACTGGCCGCATCCCTAAAGCTCTTCTACTAAAAATCTTCCAGGAAATAAGCAAAGCAGGTAAGTTGCTTCCAATTAAAACAAAATAAAGCTAAATTTCAGGCTGGTATATAACCAAGGAAAGGAATTTATCAAGCCAAAGAAGTGAATTGAGTATTCTGATCTGTATTTTGTCTTTGAGTGTTGTTTGATCTGCTGTATATGTTGATGGCTAGGCTTTAAATGCTTTAGAGATATTATTTTGCTTTGAATGCTCTTGTTAGCTTTTTCAAGGTTTATTTTTGTCTTTAAGAATTTATAAGTCTCATAAAAGTGTACTTTTAAGGTATGTTTTAGTGCCTTGCTTACTGTGGATTTTTAATCTGGTAATGCACTTTCCTCATAGAACTGTGTCGTGCTCTCTGAGCTGGGATCATACCTGTCTCCTTTGCACAGTATATTTTTAAAGTGTCTGTAATGAACCATGCTGCCCTTAGGATGTTATTTGTTTTAAAGTGGAACTACAACAGGGAAATGTGGAGGTGATCCACAAGTTTCCACGTTCCCACGTAGCTGTGGTTATTCATGACTAGAAAGCTTTATTTTTTTGAATAAAATAAAACCAAATAGCTGAAGCATTGTCCATTCTGACAGATTCAATACCTCTTTGGCTGAAATATGTAGACTACATTTTTGCAAACCAGCTGCCACAATTGATGAGGTTTGGTACAAGTTAGAATGAGTCAGTGGAGATATTTAAAGAATATACTTGCTAAGTACTACTGCCAATATTTATCAATGGCAGCATGTATTGTTTTGCTTAAGTTTTAAACTTTGCTGTGTATTGCTCTGGACTGTAATGGCTTGTCTAGCTGGCATTGTGCTTTTAAAAGTTTTGCATTTTATTGTTTAAAGGCTAAGCCTTCAATTCATGCTCTTTCTGTTGAACTTAGTTTTTTCTTTTTTGCTTGGGATATCCTTTCTGATTCTGACTGCTTTGTCTTTTTTTAGATGTAAACCTCTAATTCGCAAATGTGGGTTGGCAAGAATTTTGTGTCTCTGAACCTCTCTGCAAGTAGTTCTTCATGAACCTTGACTAGTTCCACAGTTTTTAAGTCATATTAACAAAAATGTTAATTACTTATAGGGTTTTCCTTTGGCTTTGTAATTGTATTTAGAAATAAAAGCACAGAACCTCACAAATGATTTAACTAAGGTGCTGTTAGAGTAAATGGCAAATATTACCATATGAAACTTTAGTCCTTGTTTATTAATTAATAAAGAAACAAATTTAGCAAAAGTGTGGGAGCTTAGTGTTGATTTCTGCCTGTTTGTATTTTTTTTCCATTTCTAATTACAACACAAAAAAACCTTGATAAAGGTGTTTGCAGTAGATCTTGTTGTGCATCTCTCCATGCTCAGACTGCCAAAAGTTTTTGATTTTCTTTTCGCTTTCAAGGTATTAAGTTACTAGTAGTTGCAGCACTGGCATTCTGAAACTGAAGATGTGTTGGCATTTTCATTGCATGAAGTAATTGTGTGCAGGGATTTAAAAGTCGGTCATTTATGAACTGATGGTCATACTTGACAGTATGTTATTTCTAAAAAAACTCATTTTTATCTGAAATTGCTGGGTTTGCATCTAAACATGGGATAGAATAAAAATTGTCTTCAGCTGATTGGGTCATCTGTGGTAGATTCTGCAGTTCTGCCTTTCCCTCAGGAATAGTAGTGAAGTGTAAGAAAGAGATGAGTTTATAGTTAACTTTTTTGACAATCTGTGACTAGTACAGAAGTAAGAAAAGGCAGATAATATTACCGTTTCCTTCACTATTCTCTAGATGTAAATTTTCTCATTTGTTATGTATTAAACATAGGCATAAACTGGAAATGGAAGTTTAGATGTGGAAATGTTTCTGACTAGCAGTTCTGGAATTATATTGAATTGGTATGAAGTATTTTGACATTTTAGAAACTTACCGGAAAGTTATGTCCGTGTTAGGATGAAATGATCTCAGGATCTTGAGCTGGAAAGTTGAAAGCATTAGATAGTCTAAGTTTAGGAATTGTGTGTTGTACTTTTAAAAATTTCTGCTCGGCGAAGCTCATTATTGTGCTAAATGGCATGTTTTGTCACGAATCTTCTTAGGATAGCGCACAGTAATGTCCTTGTTTAATCATTTGGGTATCCTGTTCATGAGAAATCTTCAGTCTTGGAGAAAATTCTATATTCTATAGAAAATGTTTAAATATTTCAGTAGGTCAGTCTCAAATCTTCTTTCTAATATCAAATGCATAATTATTTATGAAGAAATTTGTGTTTTTGTTCCACTTGCAGGGTGTCCAGGGAGTAACCAGACCTTGCTTTTGTTACAAAGTTGCGGTGCTGTCTTACCAGAGGTATTGTCACCTGAAAGAACAGAACTGGCCCATATGATATGGGACAAGATGAAAGAACTTGGTACGTTGGGTCTGTTAGCCCTTCTTGCAAGAACAGCTCTGTGCTTTAGTTACTCTCTTTGTAATGAAAGAGACTGTATTTTAATAGTGTTTAAATGTTAGGTTATAACAGGTTGTACTTATTACCGAATGAAGAGTAGATTTTATTATTCAGGTGAAAGACCTGTTTCTAATTCTGGGGGTTATAGTGACATCTAGGGGTGTTAATCTAAAATTCTAAAATCTAAAGATTTTTTTTTAAAAGATGCTTAAATTGGACTTTTGCTTGTTTTTCATTATTGAATTTACTTTTCTGTTAGATGTTACCTTTATATCTGGTGGGCCGAGTATTCCTAGTGGTACCAACTATTTTATCAGATGATATTTTTATTGTGAGTGAGTCATTTATCTATAGATAATGCATAGGTGAATTGCTGAATCTGTAAAATAAATACAGCTGTAGAGATTGCTTGCACATGAGCATTGCTGTTACTGTGCTCGTTATGTTTTAGCCTTTTATAAACACGTGAGCTGTTAAGTAAATGTCTGATACTTCAAAGGTGAATAAAATGAAGCAGCCTCCTAAGTTCATACAGAGTAAAATTGACATGAAATTAATTACCTGAGAAAGCTATGAAGCAATGTTGAATTTAGAGAATCTACATTCACTGACTATGGCTGAAATATTTCCTTAGGTGCTGTGTATGATACAAGCCATTACAATGCTTTACTTAAAGTCTACATTCAGAATGAGCACAAATTTTCTCCGACAGAATTCTTGGCCAGGATGGAGGAAGCAAATGTGCAGCCCAATCGAGTAGGTACCCTTTTACAGGATCTTCATTCTTAATAATAGTCTCCATTTATTGAATGGAAATAGCTAACTTCCCCTTTTTGTTTTCTGTAGGTTACATACCAAAGATTGATTGCTGCTTATTGCAATGAGGGTGACATTGAAGGAGCAAGGTATTCTTTTGCATTTATGTTTAAAGGGATTTCCACAAAATCTGTTTCTCATATTCCCTACCACTAGTGTTAAAACTGATTTCTGTGTAATTCATAGAAATTGAGCAGAGCAAAGAAGGGTTTTATATATTTTAACCAAGCAATGCAGAGCAATTTCGTGGATACTGCTGAAACCTACACAAACAAAATAAAAATAAGTGATAGAACAGTGTGTTGAAATCAAGTTGTATTCACATTGCTCAGAAAATAACTTGTTTTGTCATTTCTAGAGCCATCATGAAAAACTGTGAGGTTAGGAAGGCTTACTGTTTTTGTAAGAAAATGGCTACTGGGAAAGGCATTTGAGAATAAAGTGGGCTAAGGAGCAAATAGTAATAATTCTGTTTGTTGTCATTACACAGGGCTTGCTGGGTATCTCTTCAACTATTTTAGCAAGGTTAAGTTGTAACAATGTGATTGAGAGGCATGAGAAATAAGTAAAAGGAAGATAAAAATTTGAAAAAAACCAGCCCCACCCTAGTGTCTGCATATTCCAAAGTGGCAAATACAAATTGTCTTATATTTTGCAGTAAGATTCTTGGATTTATGAAGAGCAAAGATCTCCCCATCACTGAGGCAGTATTCAGTAGCCTTGTGAAAGGACATGCAAGATCAGGGTAATGTTTCATACCTTTTATTCCTTTTGTTTACTCTTAGCTTTACTAAAATATAAAGTGATACTGTACAGAAAAAATTACATGCTGCAAAAGAGTGTGATGGTTTTGAATAATAATATGTAGAAGACTGTCTCTACATTTATGAAGCAAAAAAGCTATTCAACAAAGGAAGTAGATTTTTTTCTTGTGTCTGAAAATCTTGTATTTCAAGATAAATTACTGTACTTCTGTAGTATTTGAGAAGAAATTTGCTGCACTTAGTTCTGAACTTTATAATCTGTTAAAGTTGAAAGAGTATTTTAAGTAATACAATTATTAAAAAGATTTGCACTTTCACCTTTCAGGATTTGCTTAGTTAAAATAAGTTTCTCTAAGCTTGTGCAGTCTTTGTTTCCAATTCTAATTAATTTAATGAGGAAATATGGAAGTTGCAATAAACATCATTATGATAAAATCTACTGAGGGTCTTCCTTTGAATTCTTTTAGAGATATGAAGAGTGCAGAAAACATCCTTTCAGTGATGAGGAGGGCTGGTGTTGAACCAGGTGCAGACACCTATTTATCACTGCTGAATGTGTATGCTGAAAAGGGTGATGCTGATAGCATCAAAAAGGTATTGCAAATTTGAATTTAAATACAACTTGTTAGATCTTTTGTTCAGTATAACTTTGGAATGCTTTCTGTCCATGCAGGAGGAATAAGAAGAATTTTATAATTGGTTTCCTCCCACTTTGAAGTAATTAACAATTTTTATTTTTTTTTTTGCAATTGAATAGCTGGTTAACTGGAAGCAATGTCATAACTTCTGAAAAATACTTGTCTTTTGATAGTGGCATTTCACTCTGGGAAGATAGATTTGTCATTGAGTGATTTAATAATTCAGGGTTTTTTTTAAACAGTGCATGTGAGATATCTATGTATTTATTTATGAAAATAAAAAGTAAACCTCGATTATTCTGTTGCCATTGAGCTATCCTTTGGCCATTGAAGCCACAGGATCTTTCCAGTGAAGATGAATTTCCTTTTTTGAGAGTTCATACCAACAAATTAGATACTCGTAAGAGAGGCTTCCTTGGAGCCCTTTCTGTAGCTGATTTTTTTCAAGTATTCTCTCTTACTATTTTTTTAAATTAAAGAAATACTCATAAAGCAATGAGAAAAGATCAAACAAATTTTCTTAAGTTGTATCAGGAGTTTAATCAGATGTAGAAGACCAAATCAAGGAAGAGGGTATTGGAAACATAATTTTCTTCTGTGACTTAAACAAATAGTCATCAACCAGTATTCTTCCAAACAATTACAAAATGTTTGATCAGTCATTCTTCTCTTTAGAAAGTAATTTCTTTTGAAAGTCATCTCACAATGAGAAAACCTCTGGTGTTTTCATATATGGTGTTTAGATATGAGAAAGAAACTATATGTTATATCTGTTTTAGCTGTCCCTTTTTCTTTTTACAGTCTGAAGGTGTTTGAGTCCCTCTCACTACTTCTTGCATATTCTTTCTCTCTACCATGTTCCATTGTCTAAACCTGTGGGTTTTAAAAAAGAAAAAAGCCCAGCCTTTTGTGTTTGTTTTGAATTAAAAAAGTATTCTGTTTCGAGTCACTTTGGAGTTGATTGAAGTTAAATTTGTTTTGGTTTTACAGGTGCTAGAACAGGTTGAGAAGACTGAAGGGTACCTTATGGATAGGATTTTGATGCAGGTGATTTTTAGCCTTGCCAAGGCTGGGTATCCACAGCACATTGAGGATATTAAGGGACGCATAAGATTTGAAAGGGAATTAATTCCAGGTATGTCCTTGGTTCCTGCAGCAGGGTGGAGAGAGAACATTTTTTGTTTGTTTTGTTTTGGGGGTTTTTTTGTTGGTTTTTTTTGTTTTGTTTTGTTTTTCCTTCTTTTTCCAAAAATAGGTAATTTTGTAGTTTTCCCTTGAATACTGAGGGAAAGGAATAGTTTAATAGTTTTGCCAATAATTTGTGGATTCATATGTGTGTTTGTGTGTTTTAGATTGTGTTTTATAAAATCTAAATATGAAACAGCTTTAATAATTTGCATACAAAAATTGATCTATCATTTAAAAAAAAATTCTAAAATTCATTAAGCTTTTATAAGAAAGCAGCACGTGTGGAGTCCTTTCTTCAAACACCACTGCTAAGATTCCTGTTGTGAGAGCTCTTCGTGACTGCCATAAAAAAGGGATACTAAAAACTGAATATGGTTTTTTATTACGTACCTGTAAAGTCACTTCTGGATGTTTAATCTGACTGATAACTGTTAATTATCCTTCATCCATTTTTTCTTTTATGATGTGTCTAGAAATGAGTTTCTCTTTTTCTTATCCTTCTGTCATGCTGCAGTGGTGATACTTCTGTAATTTTTGGCCTAGTCTTTGTACGGGAAAAGTGAATTTCATTGCTAAATAGAAATAATCCTGGAAAAGGTAGTCTCAAATTTGTGCTGTTAATCTTGTTATAAAGTATCTTAATGGTACTTGTAAAACACTTACTTTCCTAGCTTTCACTAATTTTAGTAGCTTAAGGTGAAAAAATTGGGTGCACTTTATTAATACTGTTGTTCTCTGTTTTTCAATTGCTAGATGTAATGAACTTGTGTTTGACTCTGATAACTCATGGCTTTGAAGATATCAGCTTCAGCATTTTGAAGTCTTTAAGTCATTTATCACGTGATGATTTGGACCAAGGTAGCTTCTTCTTGCAACACTGTGTAAATAGAGATCTGGTAAGCAGAACAGCAATACTTTTTTTCTTAATGTAATAGTAACAGTATATTTATTTAGTTTAATGCAACTGTGAAGATTGAAAATGGTGAGTTGTTGCACAGTACTTCAAGAGCAAAAGATGAATTTTATTTTTTTGTATCAACTTGCATAGTAAATTGAAATTCACAAAGGAATTCTGTTTGGCTTGTGTAATATCCATTTTCTAAACATTAGAAGAATCTGACGTTTTTAACAATTTGAGAGATTGATAAATACATTAAATTAATTTTTGGAATTGTTTGCAGCCTCTGAACAAGCTGAAGCAGTACTGTAACGAGTTAAAAGAAGCAAAGATGCACTCGGCACCGTTACAATTTATCTTGCGTTGCGCTTTGGAGGCCAACAGATCAGGTACTCTGCTTATTTAGTTATTTTGCCTGTGCTCATTTAGAGTACTTGGTCACTGTTTAATTGTTTTGTGAATGTTTTCAGCCTTGGCCATTGATGTGATGAAGATGATGAAGGAGGAAGGCTTGCCACTCAGACCTCACTATTGCTGGCCGCTGCTAGTTGCATACCAGAAAGAGAATAATCTTAAAGGTGAGTTGTCTGATAAATGCTCCTGTAGCATTATTGCAAACCTAGTACACAAATCTTACTGCTATGAGATTCATCAGAGATGAAACAAAGCCCTAGCTATGTCTGTCCTCATTTCAAGCAATTTTTCCTTCAGAAAGACTTTTTCAAAACATCCTTTCTTACTTGATTGTGATACAGTTTTACAAATTTCAAGTCTCCCTTGACATAGAAAGATGTGAGTGTTTAGTTATCTTTTGAACTCTTCACATTCTTTCTGCCTTCCATGTTCTTTATGCTGCTCATTACATTTTACTCTTGAAGAAACTGAAATCCAACTGAAGAATTTAAAAGTAAGGTTATGTCATTATAGCTCTCTTGGACTGCAAACCCAGTCCTTTTTTCAAGCCAGCTTCTTATTATTTGCCTGATGAACCAAACATGAGTTTTGTTACAATCATAAAAACTGCAGGAGAACTTACATTGCTGAATGTGTGAGTCTGACCTGACAGCATACTGATTGAAGGACAAAAATGCTCAATCTTTGGGATTCTTAAGTAGGTTTAAGCATTTAGCATACTTTCCCCTGTTACACATGGGGATGTCTACAGGATATGAATAAGAAGTGAACAAATATTAAATTTTAGAGTACAGTATCTAATTCTTTGGTTTGCGTTATTGGTAATTCAGAAAGAATGGTATTGTAAAAAGATGCTTTTAACAGAAGTACTTCCCCCTTGGGGAAACAAAAAACTGTCTTTTTCATCTTATCTCACAGTATAATGTGCTTTAGAATGAGATGCAGAGTTGTTAGTGTGACACTGGGTGACAAACAAAATGCACAAACAAAAAAAAAGTGCTTTTAGCAGACTCTTCATATCGCAATTTTATCTTAAATATACAGTCACATTCCAGTTCGGAAGAAATGCTGAAACAAGTATTCCCTAATTGTTTCTGGCTATAAAAATGTCTCAAGTCTTTTTCAAAAAGCCTTTGTGAAAACAATATTCAGTTTTTATTAACTCCTTAGGCTCTGTTCCTGCTAGACTACTGCCCAAGTTTATCTTCTCCTAGGTCTTCAAATCCTTGAAAGTTCTATGATATTTTAAAAGTCTGGCAGTGTTGTTTTAGCTGGGTCCTTTGTGACTTACTTGAAGCACAGTGTTGCCAAAAATAAGTAAATTGAAATCAGTGTCATGCTTCTC
This sequence comes from Corvus moneduloides, assembly GCF_009650955.1. Lineage (NCBI taxonomy): Eukaryota > Metazoa > Chordata > Aves > Passeriformes > Corvidae > Corvus > Corvus moneduloides. The sequence continues at coordinate 95,487,175 of NC_045478.1, forward strand.
GGTGTGGATGCTGCCTGCCTACTGAAAAAAGCTGCTTTCTTTTACTCCATGGAAAATTTCACCTCACTAACACAATTCTAAGAGACGTTGGAATTATTTTTATATTTAGACTTGGCTCCCAAAACTGAACCTGTATTTGAGTGTCAAGAGAAAGTGAGGTGTTCATACTTCTTTTGGTCTTTGTCAAGATCAGAGGTGGCCCTAATTTGGACTCCCTACTGTAGAATTCAGCTGTGCTTTGGCTAGTACTTGCTGCTGGAAGTCATGTAAGTGAAGTGAGAAGAAAACTGATGAAGGATCCTTCAATTCTAGCATTTGTAGCCATTTTCCATAGAGCCTTTGTTTTTCTGTCTGCAGAGGCATTGCATACACGTACTTCTGTATGGCTGTAAGATAATGCTGTGAGTTTGCAAACTCATTTTTGTAGCCTGTCCAAGTTTGTATTGTCAAGTGGAAGCACTGTGTGCTTCCACTACGACTCTGTACATCCCTACACAAGTCAGTGATTTTGCAATTCCTAAAATACATTAGGTAAGAAGGTACCTGATCAGTTGCTTCTACGGTGAAGGATCAGTGTAACTATTCTTGCTGAATAGAACAAGTTGTCTTCGTGTAAGCTTGCATTCAGTTTTTTCCAAGTTAATAACAAAAAAAAGAATAAATTAGTTCTGCTATCTAAAAATACAACCAATACACTTGAAGAAAGGTAAATAGGGGGAAAAAACCTCATCCACCCTGGAATTGTTTCATAGAAATAGTAGAGCAAACAGTAAGGCTGCAGTGAGAACCTAAGGGTGACAGCAGGTAGTAAATGAACAGAGTGGTGCTTTCTAGGAGTAAAAAAATAATGTGAACAGAAGTATAGACACAGTACCACATATCATACCAAAAATAAGGTAATTAATTTCTCAACAAAGTAGTAATGCCCAGCCTAATGTGTGTGATTTTGTGTCTTGGTATAGGCAAGGCTGGAAAAGGAAAAGAACTTTGAGGAAAAAACTATTAAAAATATGATAGCATGTAGATTGGACTAAATAATCAGAACAAACAGAATAAAAGCAACAACCTATCTCGAACTGCAGTGTGCAAATGTCTGAATCAGTACATACGGTGTGACTCAAACAATTATAGCAGTGTTTAATTAATATTTTTCTAATGTTTATTACAGCAAAATCTGACACTGGATATCAAAGAAAATTCTGTAATTTCTGTTTTATGGAAATGTGTTTGAAAGAAAGGTAGCAGTGAAGTGGTGGCTAGGAGACATGAAACTTGTGTTTGACAAGGCTATTTTTAAATACACCTTAACCACTCTGAAATGGCAAACAGTTCTTTTCAGTCGTTTTACACAGGCAAGTAATTTCAGGTGGGGCATTGCCTTTATGTGCATCCATTATATAAGTTGATAAATACTTACTTCCTTAGTAATTATTAGGCTTTTAGGAATGAAAAGTACTTGCAGGGTTTAAAAGATCAATATGCAGTGGATCTGAACCTGTTACTGGCACTGAGTCATTTTGTATCAGGTTATGCACTAAAATCAGGAGGGCCTAGTGTAAATAAGCAGAAATGTCCGACTTATGCTTGCTCCTGAATATTTTATAGCTCCCCTTTGCCTTTGAATGATCAAATTATTTTTAAAAACACTTCTTACAAGTGTGTATTTTGTTTTTGGGATCTACAGTTGTTAAACTGTTGTATAACTATTGTTATATACAAAACCCATGGTTAGTGAATGGTAATTCAGTTTTTATTTTGGAAAATAGGAGTCTGGGTCCAGGGGAGAGTAAGAGTGGTGATTTCACAAAGTTACTGCTTGAAATCCTGTTTTACAAACAGACTTTTCTGGCAAAGAACATTCTGAGTGGATCTGAAATTACCAGCACGGCAAAAATATGTTAAATACTATGCTTTCCTGAATGTGACCTTACTTTTTGAGCTGAAGTTTTGTTTTTTTGTTTCCTCAGAAAACTGCTTAAAGCCAAATTTTACTTCCCTTGCACATGTAGAACTGTACATAACTGCCTTAGAAATTCCTCCTGTTCTCATGGGACTGCTGAAGGAAGAAGGCATGACCTAACTGTGAGAACCTCAGGAAATGAATGGTAGACTGAAATGCAAGCTTCATTTTTCAGTTTTTGAAAAGCTGCTCTACCACATAAATATTATGACTGCCTCATAGTTCATCTCTTCTGTATTTGTTCTTCAGTATACTAATTTGAGGCTGGAATCTGTTCTGTTGGAGTGTTTGAGTGCTGTTTCCAGTATTGACAAAAAGAAGCTGTTTGACTTTGTTTCCTATTTCTGTCTTCTTTCCACTGAATTATTGGATTTTGTATACTCAACTCCTGTGTACTTACATATGTCAGCCCAAGATCTCAAAAAGCCTGTTCTTGATCAAGCAGGGAGATGGCCAAAAGACTTTACTGGGGGTTTTAGTCATGCCCAGTCTTCTGGATCAGTGGTCTCCAAAGTGAGGTGTGCAAGGCAATCCTTTGGGTTGTGAGTGGGCTGTTTAGCAAATAAATATTTTATCCTTTTTGGCTTTCTATTTTTGTGTGTGTTTGATAATGCCCACAACTCAGTAGAGTTCTATACATGTGTAAAATTTCTAAATCAATATACATGTATGTTTGGTGGGGGGATGTTCTCAAAAAGGTTTGTGAGACCAGGTTCTACATGAACATGACTGCACTTTCATGTCTCTTTTAGCCTGTTTTTTGGTTGGGAGAGAGAGAAGAGGTTAGTGCATTTTCCAGTATGAAAAGCAAAGAATTTATAAAAGTCCACCTACATAATGCTCAAATCCTTTTAATTGAAATGGAAATGTTTCATTGCTTAGTATTGCGGAAGTTGTTTATTTGACTATAAAGTAGTTCTACTCTTGGTGAGGTAGAAAATGTATGCAAAACTGTAGGATTCTGTGTTGGTTTCATTAATCTTCTGTCCCCCCAAAAACTGTACATCAGCCATCTTAAAAAAAAAAAAGCTGCCACGCATCTCTTCATTTTAAGTTCTTTGGCTACGCAATTTCTTTGGTGCAGTGTGGTTGTGGTATCTGCATCTTGCTGTTGTGCTGGTGTTCTGTTTCTCACACCTGCCTTTTCCTGCTCAGGAAGTGTGCCCTGATCTGTCTGCTAGGGAGTGGGGATGCTTAACAAGCCTGTTTTCTGCACTCTTCTGGGTACAACTTTGAGCTCAGACCTCCTGAGTGCACCACACCTTATTCACTGTGGGATCTAGTTCTTGGTCTTCAAACTACTTGTTAGAGTTACTTTTGAAATTATTTCAGCACAGGAGGACTTAATGTAATTTCTAGGATGTTGAAAAGAGGAAATAGAAACTAGCTGTCAACATTTGAAAGGTATGAAGAAAGATTTAGTGTAATTAATTCTTTATTCATATTTTTGCAGATTCTGGTCCAAAATCAGAGTTTTGTTTAAGGCAAACTCGAACAGATGATGCGACTTTAATCTAGTGTGACTTGCCTGCATGTATTTTCAAGTGCTCAAAGGGAATTCACATTTGATTATTTGCACCATAGTGCACTGCATAAAATATTCATGGAAGTGTCACTTTTCCATAGGTGGCACTCCAGGGCAAAGACAGGGACTTTGGACATTTTTAAAGTAATAAGTATGAAATGCAAGTTGAAAAAAACATATGCTGTTTGGTACTGGTGTCCTGCAGCAACTGACAAATCATTTTTAGACCAGCAAAAAATGATTATACCTGTATTGGTTTTGACAGGGGTTCAGAGTTTGGTAGCTAAGGTTACTGCAAGAAGTTCTGCAAATCAGAAGAGTGTGAGCAGTTAAAAAGAATGACATATCCTCTTAAACTACACTCTAGTTGCTGGACTATTAATGTTTGGTATCTGGTGTCTTCAGTGGGAATCTACAGAACTGATACACAGTCCAATTGTGTGAAATGGTGTGAACCCAGTAAAAGTTACAAGGTAACTTCACTGGGCTTGGGAGACTCCAGCCTTTTTCTGAATTTCCTGTTTGAAGCTGATGTGCTCTAGAGTAATGAACCACTTAAATTACAAGCATGTTACTAGTTTTAAACAAATCCAGAAGACAAATCCTGAACGCTAATGCTAATCAGGGTTGGATACTGGGAACAAAACTAAGAATGTATTCTGTATTGAATAATGTGTTTGTATCTTGAGTATGATTGTATACATTACATCAAATTTCAGATTTGTTTTTTATGCACAATATTATGGGCATTTTGATACATAACTCTGTAAGGCATTCTGCAAACATGACTAACTCATATATTTGCTGTGTTAGAAAATTACTTCGTATAATAGCAATTTCCAAACTGAACTTTCATGGTTTTTATAGTACAGCACAAACCAGGAAGTTTTGTAAATCTATTTTAAGTTTCACAGTTAAGAATTCTATTAACACCTAAAATAGAAATGCAGGATTTTTCATGGCAATTTCAAGGAGGGAAATTGAGAACACAATTCCTTTTTTTGTAAAGCAATGTTTATTTTAAAATGTTGATTCTCAAGTTTTTCATTTTTCTGTATGCTTAGCCTTATTAATTTTGCTTTGATAGGTATCTTTGAGGTTCTCAAAGTGATGCACAAATTGGGGGTGGACCTTGATGCAGAAACATATACAGACTATGTTTTTAAAAACTTTGCTGATACTAAAACTGCCCATGCCCAGCTGAAGGTGAGTTTACACATAAAATTTTTTAAAATTACTATTACATGGCTTCTTTTATTATGTTCTCTGTGAAGGCTTTAGATCCCAGTAGTGCTCCAAACATGAACCTGGTATGATGAAGCCTTTTCAGAATATTTAGAATACTTTTCAAACAGTTGTTGCACTGATGGTTTATCATGTCTTTCTGCTGCTTTTCTTTTTCTTCTTCAGAGCTAACCAAAATATTTTGCTCCAGACCTAGTAGCTTTCTGTTTCCTGAAGTAGAAAAGTAAATTAATGAATAATGCCCTTTTTTTTTACTGGGGATTGGAAGTACTACAATTGTTTCTGGTGAATATTTTTTTTTGCTTGCTAAAGAATTGAGAATTGGAGACCAAATTTAACTGTCCCAGTCTTTCTGCCTTTTGTAACTTTGTCTCTTGCAGTTGATTTCAATACAAAAAAATTTTGATCAGTAGCAACTCATTTGGCTGCCATATAGACTTCTGTAGAGCACTTTCTATGTTCTCAGCAGCTACAAGCTACCTTTGGGAAGGAAGTGTTTAAAAATATGAAGTTTCAGAAGGTCTTCTCTGTGTGTAGTGCCATGATTGATTGCTGATTGCTTTTTCTCTAGGAAAATGGCTGCCTGTTTGAAAGTGCTGGGCTCTACATAGCAGAACTGAGAAGTGAAGCACTGCAGGGGAGACTGGACAACGTTCTTTCTATAAGTGAGTATTTTTCATGTTGCATGTTACTACATACTTGGTGGTAGTGTTGATTGGCTGTAGCTTAAGAGATTTATTTGTATTCAAATGTGAGGTTTCAAGATATGTGGGGAACTTGAGCAAAGTGCTTATCATGGGAGGTCTTCTATGATGACTTGGCAGATTGAAACTACCAATTCTAAACCATAAATCACAGTTTAATTCTTCTTTGGTATTGAACCTGGCCATAAGATTTACATATTTGCAAATAACAGCTTTACTGTGATTGTGACAGGAATGTGACACTCTTTGTACTTAGAGAGCTTAAGCAAAGAGTTTGTTTTTCACAAGGCCTGTGAGGTGGTTGTTTGCAGCATCAGTGACTACAGAATGTGAGGAACGATACAGCTCTGAAGTACTACAGAGTTACTAATGAAAGAACCAACTTTAAAGAACTGGTGGGCACTGACATTAACCTGAGGGTGTTCTGCTGATCTCTTGGTCATGGAAGTCGTGTATAAATGTGATTGGTTAATTAGGCATTGAATTGTAGCATGTTTAAGAGTTTTCTCCAAAGACTGTTCTGATGATCAGTGCTTGCAAAAATTAATTTACATCATTGACTAAATGTATGGGATGGGATAATTTGCTTGGTTAAGTAGGAATATGTGAGTCTCTTCAAAATTTTTTATTTAAAAAAATAAATAGTTTTTATTTTCCTAGTATACTGAGCTGTTAATAAAACACCTAAACTTGATACAGAAAGATCTCTTTGTAAACAACAGTTTTATGTGTCCAAAGCTTATGGAGAAGCTTAAGCAGTTGTTTGCTGCAGTTGTCATTAACTGTTTTATTTAACAAATACAGAAATAAGTAGTGTATATACCATAACTCTGGGAAGCTGTTGTGTTGCATATGAGGAAATTGGGTAGTTACTAATCAGTGATTTGATTTTGGTATTGGAGAGTTACCCATTAGTGAATCTTCAAGATTCACCTTATATTTTCCCACTATTTTGTTTAGTTTTATTACCCAAAAAAAAAAAAAAAGAGCATAAACCCAACCATTGACCCTAAAAAAATGAAGTACCTAAAATAACTTTGAAATTTTTTTCAAAGGAGAACTGTTTATTAAGAGCAATGACATTTCTGCTGGAATGTGAAATAGTTGGTTTTTTTGGTTTTTTTCCCCCTCCATGAAAATGTAGGCCCCTCCACTCATTCTGGTTAACTGAAATAGGCTGGTTTTAATCTGTTGTAAGACCCAAATACATGTATGCCTGGTATATGGTAAATGTATATGATATCAAAAGTATGACACAGGCACAGATAGTAGGTTGAGTTCTGTCTTACTGCCATGAAATTCGTATCACATATTATTTAGCCATTGTTGGTGAGTTGAATTTAAATCTTGTAGTGGTATTCCTGTTTACAAAGACTAGGGTTAATAATTCATGGAGACATATCAAATTTCTTTGAACTTGAGCTTTAAAGGAAGCTACTCCGTAAATAGTTTACCAAGCTGAAATGAATGCTAGTAAATCTAATTAGCACCTGTGTGATGATAAGGCACGGATATTAAACAGCTGATTTTTTTTTTTTTTTTTTTGACTTGTCTCCTTTTGCAGTATTACAAAGAGGGAAAAATAGACGCAGTATGGAAAATAGTTTGAGATTGTCTCATCAGTGTAGTCAGAGGAGGCAAAGGTTGGTTATTAATGCTGGCTGCTATCTAGGTGTATTGATTCAGCTTCTCATGCCTTATAAATGTATAGATTTCTGCTACTGACAAGATGAAAACTCCGAAGCATCAGCTGAGGAATCTGGGCACATAAGGCAGCGTACATGAGAGCCGCTTTTTCCCTTTATCATGCCGTTCCATTCCACTTCATTGTCAGCCCCTTGATTTTCTCAGACTTGTTTGTTGCTAAGGAAACCAGGTTGCCGATTGTCAGCAGCAGCTGAGCATACTAAGATGCTTTTCTGCTTGTCTTTTTATGAGCAAAAAGTTTAATATACTGCTGGAGGGGAATTTGTATTGAGGGTGTCTTGAAACCAACTTTACCTGAGATTTTCAAACAAAAAGAAATGTTCCAGCATTTAAAACTGGAGTTAGACTAAGGAAGTGCTTTTAGCATGTTCTTGCCTTTGACTTCCTGGGTTCCTTTAGAGCTGGTGTTTTTATTTTGGTTATCTTCTACCATATTGCAGCCCTTGCTGAAAGGGCCCTGTGCAGTCAGGTTTTTACAGCAGTTAATTCCATTGTGATGCTGAAGTGAGATGATGATAACTTCATACAGGACATAAATGCACCCACTACTGTATTTTTTTCTTTGCTGGTCTACTGTGCTGGAATGAGAGACAGCAATTCTCCAGGAAGAAGGTAGAATGATACGGAATATTTAGCCAAGAAATTATGTAAAGATTAGGACATGAAGCATAACTGTAAATGATCTCTCAGGGACATCTGAGTTTAAGTGATTTTGCAGTTTTCCTTTGTGTTGAAATATTATTGTAAATAATAATATTAAAAAACATGTAGAACTGCATATTTGTCTCTTCCCCCCCCCCCCCCTTTAGATTTAATTTAATTCAGTGGGTAGCACTTTAGATGGAACTACTTTTTCTTTCTTGTCAGGAATTTACACTAGCAGAAGCAAACACCTAAGAAAGTGTTGTGCCACTGATTTTTTGCTTGGATCTTTAAAATTTTATTTTTATTATTATTTCAAAAAAAAAAGGGGCAAAATTTTAAAACCTATTTTAAGGCAGGCATTCAGTCTAAAACAATTAGCAAACCATTTGCCTTCAGTGGATCTATTTTGGTTCCAGTACTAATATCTCAGCTTTTCGTGATTAGGATTGTTTGAGGTTTGTTTTGCTTTTTGGAATTAGTCTTGTACTTTCTTACAGACAAAGATGCTTTATGCAATTAATAATTTGTATAAAAAGCTAATGTATTAACTCTTGCCATGAAAGGCAATGTAGAAGGAAAACTTCTCTCTCTCTGAATATTTGATTGCTTTTGAAATGGATCAGATTTAGATAAAATACCAGGACCATTTCAAATACTTTGATATTTTAAATTTTGATTTATAAGTGTTTGTCAGCATTTAGAAAACTATCAAAATAGCTTTTCTAATGCTGGTCTGTTTACATGATCTACTTAGTTGTTGCAGTTCAGGGGTTTTTTTGACAATGACTGTTGAGAAACATTGCTTTCATTTACAGTGTCTTCAGCAAACACACCTGCTATTGATTGTCGTCTGTTTAGAAACAGCCTCATTTTGGGTTTTAAAAGGTAAGGTTGTTATATGAATACCTTTTTTTTCCTCTGTACCAAATTTTCCTCTCTTTCTTGTCTTGTTGAGCAGGAGTTTGTACAGTTTTTTGCCCCCTGCTCTGTGTTTTAGAAGTAGCATTCCAAGTCAGTTAGGGGATACTGTAGTTCCTCCCTGCTTTTCTCATTTTCCTTGCCTCTGCTATTCGCTTGAAGCATTATATATAGTAGATTAAAAAAAAATTCAGTATTCTTTGTTCTGTGGTATTTGCCAGTATATAAACTTAGGGTAGTAAACATTTGGGGAATTTATCTTTATTCACTTTTTTTTATCAACAGCTATGCTAATGTAAAATTTCACTGAAGATTATTACTATTAACCTGTAAAGTAATAGGGTGCTTGATGAAGACGAAATACCAGTAGGAGCCTGGCATATTTTGCTACATCTGCTATCTTTCTGTGCCCTCTGGGTTAATAAGGCTCCTGAACACTTACATGTAACACCTAGTTCTGAGCTACATTGCCAGGGCTTTGTATTCACAGCCATATGGTTCCGTTCTGCAAGGCAGGTTCCTTGTGAACTTGCAAGGTTGTCTCAAGCTTATGCAAGTATATGTGAATTAGCTAGCAGTTCTATCATGCACTGCTTGCCCCAGTCAAACATTTAGCACTGGGAATGATAGGTTTTGTTTTCAGCATGCCTCCACCACAGGGAACAAGAGAAGTCACTTAATATTGCCACTTAATATTAATATACACTCAGGACCAGGGTTTGAAGGCTGATTTTGTAATTTCCTGGAGTTTTGTAATGAGTGTGAGTTCGAACTGTGTTTGGGTTGGATATTAGTAAAACCTAACAGGTAAATATGACCAAAATAATTCCCTAGTAAATTGCATGTTCTGTCTATCTAGCTGGTCCTGTTGTATCATGGGCAAAGGAGGAGAAAAAGAAAGCCAGGGTTGAAATTGGTTAGCTAGGCCCTGGCTGGCCTTGGCATCCAAGGGATAAGTGAAATACTGTTTTAGATCCAGTAAGAGTATATTGCTATTCCTTTGAATAGTCAGTCCCAGAATTATCTGTTTCATATGTATTAATTAAAGTAAGAGATTTTCTAAACATGTTTTCTCTCTTTAAGTATCGATAAATGTCCAGCTGAAGTAGGACTTTCACTGGAAAGCAAACCTTGCCAATATTTACCACACGCAACAAATGGTAGCCTGAAATATCCCTGCTACTGGCAAACTGTGCAGGTGTGCAGAATGTGATTTAAAGTATCTTTAAAATGTCATCATCTTGCTAGCAAACTAGTTGCTAAAAATCATAGTCTCCTCAAGTGAAACAGTTACTCCCCTCTTAGTGAGAACAGTTCCTACTGTTATTGGACATCTGGGCTGAAAATTCAGAATTCTGATGGAAATTAAGGTTAGAGGTCTTTTGGTGTGATTTTTTTGGGGGGTGAGGTGGTGTTTTTTTTCTCTTTTTATTTCAGCTGTCCTTGCCACATTTAAGTGTGGCGTAAGTTTTGTTTATCCGTTTATATTACTCTTTTGTTTGCTTTTCTTGCTACCTGGTTTCAGACACTGTGTACAAGGTTGCCTGCGCCCAGATTTTACCCTTACATTATTTCTGAAAGCATGCCCACTCATGTTTCCTTTTCTGTTTTAAACTTAATGGCTAGAACAGCCTGAGCATGAAACATGAGGATATGATAGGAGAGAAGAAAGACTATTTGTAGGTTTTGTAAAGACCACAGCAAAATTTTATGGCTAAATGCAGGTCTTGAGTGTTCAAATGAACAAAGTTCAGGATTGGAGTACAAAAGTACAAGGTAGGGATGCCAGGGATGCATGAACAATGTCTGTGGCAGACTAGTTTATGGATTTCTGTTGAAACTGCTCTTCTCTAGTAACTGCTTCAAAGTATTCCCATTCTATTTGCCTGATGTGCCATTACTATTTCAGAGTCAAGTACTTTAGGAAATTGATGCATTTGATATCTGCAGTTCATTGTCATCCTGTCAGTGGTGGAGTGAGTTCACCCAACAAAGCTTAACTAACCTCACAGATGGCATTTTCTTTTTCCTCTGTGTGGACCTGCATTTGACTCATTTTCAAATACAAGTGGCAGTTGCACAGAAGGAAAAAATGTTTCATAGGCTTGAACCTCCTAAATAAAATCCAAAACTTCTGTGAATGCTTTCAAGTTTTCGTGCGTCTGTTCACACTGACATCTTATTTTCCTCTAATGAGAATTACAGGAAGATAAAATAATATCATAAGTTTTTGTTCTCTTACCCTTGCCTATGTTAATGCTGTTTTATAGTTGTTGGAAAGTTACAGTTCTTGAAAAGTTATAGCTTCTAACGAGAATTTTGAAGTTCTATGAATTACAGGAAGACATCAGGTTTTTAATACTTGAGACAGCTGGTTTACATTAAGATGTCAGGGGTTTTATACTTTAGTGAACTGGTTGATGTGATTTTTGGATGTAACCTCATGATGTACAGAGAAGTGTTCTTCCCCAAGTTCTGTTCCAATCTATGAGGGAAGAAATTCTATGTTTTGTTTTCTACTTTTTAAAATATTATGTGTTTTTCTCACTATAGTGAACATTATACCTTAAGAGATTTGATTCATTTCTTTTTTTATAATTAGTTTAAATACATCAATAGCTGCCCGTAGTTATCTTGGTGAATTAAAAGTCTAATGCACAGGAGACTTAGATTTTTTTTCTAGCAAATTCCATGTCTCAAGTATTTTCTATGTAAAGTGCAGCTTATTTGAGTGAAGCTTATTTTCTTGAAATGCTAAATAGAGAAATATAAACCAAAAAAATACAATTAGGATATGTTAAAAAATTGAACTAAGACCAAAACTAAAACACTTTCTAGTCGTAAGTGATCTATTTGGAATGTTGCATTATTTTAGGTTTTTTAGCTGAAATTATGACCGTATCGAGTGTCCTAAAAAGTCCTAAACTTACTCTGTACAAAATTAGTTTAAACAGTATGTAGCAATTATTGTATTTTAATTTTATCTAAATAAGATCCTCAGTGTTAATGTTCTGTGTTGTTTTAAAGAAAGCTACAAGAGTAAAATAATTCTATTGCTTTCAATTTGTTATCCTTTGCTGCCCTCTTCAGCTCAGATGATGTACATCTATGGAGCAAGGTAAGTGGAGATAAAACTGTAAATAAAATCAAGATTCTCTAGGCATTGCATGTTTATGGTGTACTATTGTAAATCTGAATTCTGAGACTGAAAATTGTAGACCTGATTAATTTGAGCAAGACTTCTGTCAGTGGCAGACTGTACCAAGTGTATTGAGTTTTCAAATTGGACAGTTAAGTGAAATTGTGAAAAATCAAGTGTGTTACCATGTCATGTAGCTTATGCTACTGCAGTTTCTAGATCAATGCAATTACAGCTGAAGATGGCTGTAGCTTCTGGAACAAAGTCTGCCAGGGTTGTGCCATCTGACATCAATTCACTTTCCTGCCCTCCCTAAACTTTCTTCCTATCCTCACGTGAGTGCTAATAAAATAGTAAGGCAGACTTAGTTTTTCAAAGTTCCTGTTATAGGACTTAAAGCATCGAAGTCAAAGCCAGATAAAAGAAATTAAGTGGATGAAATCAAAGGGAAATTAGTGATCATGTTGCCGACCCTGCGTTAGGGCTACATTAGAAAGACACGGCAATATAACTTGGTCAGTAGATTTTGCACAGCATTAGAATAGAGGAGATGTTGGCAGATGCTGCATTGGATGTGGTTTCAGGATTTGGGAAGGGATGCATTGTGCTTTTTGTTGTTATTCTTCAGTACTGTAACTGCTGACTAATAAAAGTACATTTTAGGTTTTGCAAAGAAATCTTGGAATGAAATGGAAATTGGGATTTGGAAAGTTACTGATCAATGATTTGCATAAAATCAGTACAGGATTTTTTGCATTTTACTACCTTTTACTGTTATGTGATGATTCTCGTGAGAGGATGTTTTTGTCTGCTGCCTCTATCCTTCCTTTTTTGCATAAAAAAAAAAAAGGAGAGCAGGGAAAGAAAAAAGGGGATCTCTTATTGGTCCCATTATGAAAATAATTTTGAAGGACAGTTAGAGAGCTGAAGTGATTGTAGTCTGTGAAGTTAATATGTAGAGTTAATTCTGCTCTTCATCACAATGGAAGAAAAATAAATTCTGTTGTCTTCACTAAATTTAAGAGTAAATACATGCATTGAACTTCTAAAATAAGAAATGCTAACTTGGGAAATAAATAGACACGAATAACTTTACACATGTTTTTGGACAATTCATCCCTTTTAGTATTCTGATATTTGATTCAAAAGAACTGTTAATGACTTCCTTGGATTTTATTGCAGTGTGTATTGATTTGTCATAGGAAGATGAGGGGAAAAGGGCAGAAAAATGCTGTAGTTTTACTGTGAACAGTGTTCATGGTGTTGGTAGAATGAAAAATAATAGATAAGATATTCAGTTGCACATTTGGTATTTTCTGGCTTTACTTACCCATTTTCATCAAAAATTGAAGGTGAGGATTCCTTTTCTTTTGTCATTACTTAAAACACAGCACTTTGGCAGTGAGACTGCATCTCCTTCTGACTTCTTTGAGATTGCATTCTAGAATCATGGGAGATAAAACAAAAATTCTTGAAACACAATTTCAGTTTTTAACTGAAGATTTAAATCTTAAAAATTATTTAATTTCCTTAAGAACAGTGAAATGATTTTTAAAGTGATGTCGTTTAGCTTAAAGTATTTGTAGGTAAGGTGTGGGGGCTTTTGGGTAAATGCTTCTTTTCTTTCAAAGGAAGTAAAAAATATATATTTCTTTGGTTTGCATGATGGATAAAATGAGTGCTAAATGTAGTTGAATGCAATTAATTTTTATGAAAGCATATTTTGTCATTCAAAATTGCACTTATTTACAACAGCTTATTTACAACTAGCTGTACTAGTTACCTTAATTCTAGCAGAGCATAATAAATGATGTTCCTTTACTTTGTTTTGGTAGCTGCTTCTTTAAAATATAAATAAAAAGAAGCTTTATAGGCCAGTTTCAGCCTTTTGGTAAATTGGAACGTAATTGTAGCACCTTCAGGAGTGCCACTGGTTAATACTTGCTTTAAGCAGTGTCTTAGGATAGCTAACTTCCTGTAGAATGATATATAAACAGAATACTAGAGTGTTCTGTGTCTTAATGCTATACCTCAGAAAGCATTTCTGTTTGCAGTATTTTTTTCAAGAAAACCCTATTATTTACCAAAAAACCCCTTTGTGTTTCTTAGGGAATGACTATGATGTGGTAAAGAATAATACTTTAACAGAGAGATGCTTTATTATTTTGAGAATTCAATTTCAGATACTATTTGTCCTTGCTTGCTTCTTTTGGCTGCAATGTACGATTATTCTGTCTTACCAGATAACAGAACTGTTGTACAAGGATGAACGTTATTGCCTGACGCCTCCAGGACCAACTGGTAGAGTTTCAATTTCTATGATTGTAACTTATCCACAAATCCGTTCTTCTGTGTAATGATGGGTTTGAGGGATTACAACAGTAAACACTGATTGCTTCTTTTTGAAAGTGAAATTTGAAAACATGTTGGGTAAAATCCTGATTCAAATAATCAGAGCATATTCTGTGAGATCCACAAGATTTTTTTTTAGTTATAAGAAAATCTTGCTGATAATAATTTACTTTTCTAAATTTATAGATCAAAATGGAGATTTAGAAGGAATACAGTATCAGTGCTTAAATACTTTAAAAAAAAAAAAGAGGCAGTCTTTCAACCTACTTTTACCTTTAGTAGCTCTTCTGATTTTGTAAATTAACATATCCCAGATTTTCTACCTTGAAGTAAGTATACTTTTATGTTCAGTGTGGTTTTTTTAAATAAAGGTTTGTTTTTTCCCCCCTCCTTTTGGAGCCAGAGGGACAAGGAGGTATGGGGACAGTTAATCTTTGGGAAGACAATACTTGATGCTCTTCCTGTTCTTGGAAGGGCTACAGGACCCCATATATTTTTGCACTGCATAGATAAGAAACTTAGCACTATTTGCTAAAATCTGTTCATCTTGACTTTGATTGGCTAACAGGCAGTTTCTTCAGTGTTAGTTGCTCTAATGGTTAAAATATTTTTGTATGCTGTTATATTAATATTACAATACTTAATGTAGCTTGGTAATGGAATATAAGGGGTAAAATGTACAGAATAAATATGCAAAGTGTTAGAAATCTGTTTTTTCTTTGGAGCAATGACAAAATATTTGTGGCAACTATTTGGGGTAGCAGGCAGGAAAGGGGGGGAGGGCCTTGGGCAGTACCACTTCTGTCACACAGTAGTGGAAAAAAATAGATTGAAGTAAGATTCTGTACTGAAAAGCTGTCACTAGGTCTGAAAATAATTAATATTCCTTTCACTCACCAGTTAGATATGTGCTCCCAAACCACATAATCTCTATGCCTCAGTGATCATTGTTGCCATTTCAGAGCCTCTCATCAGGGTGACATCTCACACCAAAATGATTTCTTATAAATTAATCTTGATAACATGACAGTCTCGGTAATTTTAGTGGAATGCTTTCTCTTGTTTTTTTCCACAGAAGCTGTTGGCTATTTTCTTTATCACTTGATTGACAGCATGAGTGACTCAGAGGTACAGGCCAAGGAGGAGCGTTTGAGACAATACTTCCATCAGCTGAAGAAGATGGTACCATTTCATTTTTTGCTACATAATGCCTGTCCTGCCTGACATGTATCTATTAGGTTTGAAATTGCTGCTTTTAAGTACAACCAGACCACTTCTCAATGACATGCAAGAGCTGGAGACTTGAATTACGTCTGAGATAATTTCTGTTAGACAAATTTCAGTTTGGTTGTGTTTCAAAACTCATATAATTTTTTTCCCCACCTCTTGTTACAGAATATAGTTATCCCTGCAACCCACTACAGCGGCATTTGCAGACTGCTGGACTCCTCTCAAGTTCCTGAATTAATTAAGGTCTGTGGTTCTATAGCAATTACTTTGAATCTAAAAAATCTCTGAATATATTCTCCTCTGCAAAATAAATTTTCGCATCAATATCTTCATGCAGTGATTATATGTAAGCCTTTTAACCTTTCTGTGATTTTTCGCTGTTGAAGCTGGTTTCATTTCTAATGTGAAAGGGATACATTTAATAAGTGCCGTTTCAAGTCAACGTAATAATGCTGCAGAACACAGCTTTTTTTACCATTGCTATTATATAATTACCTTAAACCTTTTTAGTATGATATGCTTACTTAGAGATTGAACTTTGGGGGGGATTAGTGATATTTTTGTCTTACTGAATTTCAGGATGCAAGGTTACTGTGTCATAAAAAATCCCTGCCTACAGACAACATTCCAGAAGTAAGTAAATTCACAGATAGCTATGCTTGTTCTTACTGTAATAATACTGTTTGGATATGGGGTTTAGATGAAGTGTAATCACTAGCTTTCAGATCAGGGAAGTATATTAACGTTATTTAAATCTACCATTTTAAGTTCAGAGGTTACTTTCCAGAGTAGGAGTAAAGGCTATCCAGATTTTCACATAGACCTGATACTTGACCTTGGAGTTGGCTGAGGTTTCATGCCTCAGTTTCCCTGTCTGGTAAATAATTTTTTGAAAGTTCTAGTTAGTTAACAGTAGTGGTTTGAGGCTTAATTCATGCTTGTAAATTACAGTGATCCACTTGAGTGGCAGGAACCATATAAATCCATACTGCTTCTAATGGTTGAGTGTCAAGTCTTCACATTTTTGATCTGAGCAAAGTGGAGATGGAAAAAGAAACAGGCTTCTATTCCCTACTTCCCTAAATACAAAGAACTGAGTGTGAGAGCAATAGGAATGTTGACCTTTATAGGTATGCGACTTAATGTTGGAGTTTTTTTTTTTTACTGTATTCTGGCTCAAGTCTTCAATTAGTATGTACTATTTAAACAGATAAAAGCACCTTAAATGATTAAAAAATTTCTTCGAGTATGAAAGAAGAGGATTATTTTGTCTGTCTTTTATTAAAGTGATCCGACAAGTTGTTCAGGGAAGGGTGTTTTTGCAATTGACATTCTTTCTGTTACCTCCATTTAGAGTGCTAAATCTGACGTGTCTGCTTTGGAGAAGAAACTAGAAATGCGAAAAGCTGAAAACCAGCCTATTACAGATGTCTTGAAACAACTCATACATGCTCTTTGTGAAGAAGAGGTATCTAAAGCAATGCAGAGATAATTGGAAACACATAGCTATATTTTTAAAGGGACATAAATGACTGTGTTATGGAAAGACATAGTTAAGCAAAGACAAGTGCAGTGCTTCAGGTTTCATGGTTTGATGCTTATAAATCAAACATAAGTGCAAAAAGCAATTAAATCAAAAGGTTAACTAATTTCAGCAACACCTTGAATGGCATGTTTTGGGGTTGCTGAAGTTTGTTTACAATAATCTGCAAAGTGAATGATAGTAACAGCTGTGATAGGTTTATCATACATGCCAAATGTCCTTTCAAGCCATGGCTCCGGTCTCTTATATCTAGATTGTCAAGCAACTGATACATGCACTAGTCATTTGCAATTCAAATATTACTAGGTTGTTAATGCAGGGATTGAAATTCCATTTTCCTGCAGGAGGAAAGCTCTTCTGAGATAAAGGGTCTCTTGCCTTCATTCGGCAGGCGTCCAGCTGTAGTTTACATTCATTTAGTGTGTGTCTGTAATTTGTGGGGTATCACCACACTTTTGTTCAGTTTCTTGTTCAGTATGATCCTGCCTATAAAGCTGTATATATAGGAACAGTAACAGTTGTGCAGATGATAGCACAATATTCTCTGTTGCTACGAACACAATTTTGAAAGAGTTGTGTATCTCAGCCGTGTATCTCTACAATTTTGCATATGAAATAAGCCTAGATGCAAACACCATTGCAAGTTCAAAGTGGTCAAATGTATGAATAAGAATTTATAGAAAAATAAGCTTTCTATGGAATTATTAAGTAGTTTCTTATTCTTTAGAAAGTAGTTTTGTTATGTGCTTGGCAGTGTACCAGGTGAAAATGGTTATGAATTCCAAATAAGTAAGAACTGGTTTAGAATATGGGTTAATAACGTTCATGGTGTCTGGATTAAAAAAAAAAAAAAAAAACCAACAAGTCTCTTACATTAAAAAATGCAAGAAAATTAAATGCAAAGCAAGAACACTTACTTCAAAGTCTATTCTCAAATTAATGTAAAAGGTGTTCTACAAAAATAATGTTTGCAGACCAGCTTTCACTCTTAAAATTTGCTAAAGCATTACAGCACTGTGTTTTCGTATGTGATCCTACACTACTAAAAGCACTAAAGCAGTCATGTAACTGTACACTGAATGTATAAGATTCAAAATGTCAGATTGACTTTACCTCTAGTTCACATCTTTGCTTTGTTCCTTTTTTAGAATATGCAAAAAGCCCTTGAAGTGAAAGCCAAATACGAACCGGACATGGTTGTCGGTGGCTATGCAGCCTTAATAAATTTGTGCTGTCGACATGATAATGTAGACGAGGCAATGAACCTGAAAGAAAAAGTGTAAGTACACCGGCACTGAAACATGTCACAGAGATTTATGCTGATACACAGACCTTGTTGAATTAAGTAGGTTGAGTATTAACCCCCTCATCCATTTTTAATTAGTTTTCCCCAACAATGTATGTGCATTTAAAACAGTCATGGGTGTGGTTTTTGGAAACAAAAAATTTGCTTTGTGTAATTGAACATTAGAAGCAGTTACTTCGTGTGGTCAGTAATTTTTTTTTTTTTATTTCGAAAAAGGCAGATTGCTACATAAGATGTGTTTTATTTTTATTTTAAACATACATACTGTCTAAATTGAAGCTTGCCTTAATTTGCAGTTAAAAATAGGTACCTGTATTGTGTGTTAGAAAGCACCTAGAATGGGTTCAGTATACAGGACACCTATATTGTTTTTAGAATAGCAGTGTTTGAGTAGTGTTATTTTAAGACTGTCAACAAGCATTTTACTTTAAATTTTTATATTCAGTTCTTTGTACCTTGGCTGTAAAAGTTAGCTCCAAACTAAAACATGCTATGCATGACTTAGCCTGGAGCAAATTCCTACAGATGATCCTTATATTTACCCCTTTCATTTTTCTCTTGAAAGGCTCCTTTTGGTCTGATGCTGTAGTGAATCAAGAGCAAGCTATATGTGACTTTCAGGTTCTCTCTCTCACAAAATCCTTGCTCAGGTTTTACAGTAGGTTGGTGGGCAGGTGCTCGTTACACCCTGCTAGTGTTTGAAATTAGGTGAAGTGACTGAGCTGTGAATGTCAAGAACTTTGCCACCCTACAAATAATGGTTGTGTCTTGGCTTTGGCTGCACTTCCGTTCTCACACAGTCCCCAGAGGGAGCTTGCAGGAAGTGAAATTCAGTCTTCTGCCGGAGTTTCACGGCAGTAACACATTTTTACTGAGCTGCCTCAAGGTAGCCTCATATTGCAAAGAAGTGTGTATTTGGATTGTTATAAAAAAAGGCAGCAGTGGAGGAATTAACTTTTAGTACTTCCAGAGAAAAGAAGCAATACATAGCAGAACTTCAAAATAGTAGATTTTAACTTAGGTGAATAGTTTCAGTCTCTCTATCAAAAAAAATATAGCCCTGTTCCAGTCATCTGCACTTTTTTCTTCCCAGGCTTCTGAAAAATACCCTATTTTATGCAATAACTACCAAATTATTAATTAAACCATCTGACTCTTTCTCAAAAACATAACCTTTGGCTTTGGAGGGTGGGAAGGTGCGTGGATAATATTTTTAAATCATGTTCTAATGGTGCGTCTTTCAAATTCTATCAGATTTTTCCTTTAAGACTTACTATCATTTTTAGCTCTTAGGGCTGTTGCTGTTATATACTTTTAAAAATAAATATCTTTAAGCTGAAGCTATAAAATGTGAGCCTCTGTTGATAAAATTCTTAATGCTTTAATTTCTAGCTTCCCTAAGAATTCACTTGTTGCTCTTGACAGCGGAAAGTACATAGCGCTGGTAGAAGTCTTAGAAAAGCATGGTAGACTAGAAGGTAATCCATTTGCTTTCGTTGTATGTTTCTGCTATATAATAAAGGTATCTTGCCTCAAGAATAAAAATGTGAGTTGATATTAATGGTATATCATGTCCTGAAAAGTGCTTGAACATTTTGCATACAAATTTGCATGTGAATTCAACCAGAGATGCTTGGACAGTGCAGGCCATTAGTTTTAATGGATTGGCAAGCTTGTCATTTACATTTGCACAGCTCAGTGCTTTTTGCATTTCTGCAGCTAGTTTTTATTAGCATTGCTGTTTGGATTGAGTTTGAAGATCATGACTTATGGCACAAATTGCGTATGTGCCTAGACTAATGGCTTTGTTTTTGCTTAAGAAGGTCTGAAGGCTGAACATAAAACCTATAAACATAACCTCCTCATAAGAGCCAAGTACTGCAAAAAAATAATTTAACTTTCCATAAAGTATATATTTTTCTGTTACTATTCTTTTTTGTGTTTCCTATTGAATTTTATATTCAGTCTGTAAACTGCCTGGAAATTTTGGCTTTTTTAATGAGTGTTCTGCCAACTGCCTATTTCGTATTTCTAGATGTTTGCATTAAGCTGTTAGCTCTTTCATTTTTGTAATTTAGTCTAATGTAATTCTGTGACTTACATGATTTGGTTGATCTTTAAAAAGTCATTATGTCATTAGCTTTAGAAGGTGATTCTGAATATTGAGTTCTCTGATTTTGCAGAGTATCAACTACACTAACACAATAAAACATGGCTCAAACCATGTAATGGTTTTATTTAAAACACTGTAAAATAAAACAAAAAAGCTAATAGAGTTTTTTTTCATGTAAGATCTGCCTTTGAAATTTGTCTTGGCCTCTTATTAAGCGTACTGTTAGAAAAATAGTAAACAAAGCTGATTTGTCCAAATCATAAAAAATCAGATCATGTCTACCTCTACATTAAGCAGTTTGAAAATATGAGTTTGCTTTTAAGAGCATAAATGTCCCTCAGAAAACAAAATAATTCATAAATATAGCCAAATGTAAAGTGGTCAAAACATTCTGGCTATGCAATAATTAAGAACATTCTAAAAATGCACTTATTCCGTATACAAAAATGTTTGTTTCTGCCTTACTAATGAAGCTTAATGAACCTAATGTTTTAACATGCAGTCTGTTAGAAAGCTTTCATTGGCTCTCCTTGGCTAATTAGTATCGACACAGCAAACAGGCCCTATCGGTATCAGACCATTAGTCTGGCTGTATATACAGTGTAAACATATCTTTATTATCTGGCCTCGTGACAAGCCATCTGCTGAAGAAACAATGGAGTGATTTAGCAGATGTTAGCATTGAACGATAAAAGCATCCATTTAGTAGAATCTTGCAGCTATAGGGCAGACTGTGCAGGGTTATGTGGTGCAGAGTGGGCACACAGTTTCTATCTATAATTTGTAGTCAAAGTTGCAGCAAAATGATAAAACCATGCTATTGTGGATTTATAATTGTAGTCTCGTTTAGAAATGCAAGTAGTAATTAACTTGAAATCGGCATTATACACCAGAATTTACATTCCTGCTGGGTTTGAAATGCTGTTTTAATAGCAGTTTGTTTTCCCTACATGAAATTACCTAAGGGTCTTTTGTGTTGTTTCATTGTAGATGCTATTAACATTCTAACGGAGATGAAAGAGAAGGATGTTCCTATCTCAGGCAGAACAGTTGCATCTTTTCTCCGCATTCTTAATGCCGCTGCCATGCGAGGTGATGTTGAAACAGTGAGTCGATTACATGAGACCATTGCGAACCTGGGCTTGGTGCAAACTGCTGCCCTTCATTCCCCTCTGATTACAGTTCACCTTGAAAAGTAAGCTATGCTTGGGCTTCAGATGAAACAAGTTATGATATTTATTTGTGTTCTGTGACCTGTGTACGCAATTCACAGCTGCACGTACATACGTGTCTGGAAGTGCTCACGCACGTGCAATACTGAAGTGATCTTGGAGCAGTAATGAACAAATATGTTTTCTTAATTTAGCTAAGTCTCTTTTCATCAGCTAGACATCGTGTCATTGATCTCTGGGAACAACAGCTGTGTTTTAGGGGCACATCAGAGATGAAGTGGCTATATGTTGGAATATGCTTATGAATTAGTTTGTTCTAAAGTCTGTTTGACAAAATAGCTATTCAGAGTGCGATAGGTGCAATCTCAGCTTTTGTGGTGAAGTGGAACGTGTTTTCACATCAAAACAGCATTATTTTGCTGTTTCCAAAATATCTCAGGTGAGTTGCAGGGCGGTTGTTGAACACTGAAGTATTCTTAATTCACGTAATTCAAATAATTAGATATCATTGGCAGTAGGCTGCTGTGTTGCTGAATTTAAAATTCAAAGAAAATACTATCTAATCTGTTATGTTTGAGGGGTTTTGCCTATATATACTTTTTATGCCATGTATTAAAGAACAGGAATTTCATACAGGCATTCTGGTGGGAAGTATCTTCAATTCCATGTGTCATATTCCTTTCCATAAGTTTTTATTATGAGGTGTAGTATATTTGAATTAATATACGTATGAACTATATAACAATTTCTTAATAAAATTGAGGCAAGAATCCCTTTTCCTTTACCATATGTGCAATCCTTTTATTAGTCTTTTGTGTGTCACTTCTGTAGTTCCTGGTTTTTCAACTCTTGCAGCTAGAGTTTATGAATCAATTTCTTGAGATTTGGTTCATGTCAACAAAATGTTATTGGCAGAAATATAATACCTATGAAGTAAGTGAATTTTTCATAGTATCGTGTAAGTCAGCAATGTAGGGGTTTTTAGTTCTTGTAGTTATTCTGGGTATGCAAGGTCAGTATAACATTTTCTGTATTGAAAATTCTTGAAAAAGAGGTAACTCTTTGTAGATGTATGTACATTCTCTTTTAAAAACTGTTTTAGTGAAGTGGTCAATGGTTAAGAATATAGTGTACATCTTCTCAGTCAGTAACTCTGCCTTGGTTGCATCACAAGCCAGGCAGATGTTTAAAAAAGTAATTTAACTGCAATCATATGTAACTAATGTGTCGGAAAAAATATCTGATCTGCTTTGCAGTGTGCATAAGAGCAGCTGCATTTTACATAATTGCTTTATGCACATCGACGTGCAAGTTGTACCTAGTGCTGCTTGGGCTCTTTTCACTTGAAGTGTAGTGTATGATGATGTAGATAAAGGTGTGATCATGTGTAGATGAAAAGGGGGATAGTAATGAGTGTTACTTCAATTTGATTCCACATTCTTCTGCGTTAATGTTTTTAGTAGAACTTTCTGAAAAAGTTTGATTAATAAAGGGACTTTTGATGAGACTAGATTCATGAAAGAGAAAATAGTTCCAGACTGGAATTGTATGGCTAGAAGTCATTGGTATACACCTGTATAGCTGCTAATATATTTCATATCTATAAATAAAATGCAAAGTAAGCTAATTTCCAAGGGATTTTTTTACCACCTTATGGGTGGAGAGACTGCATTTTCTCTGATAGTAGACAAAATTTGGAAGGTGTTTTCTGCATAATTTGCTTGGGAGGAATAACTGCATTTTCACTGGGGTGTTTTTTTGTTTGTTTGTTGTTTTGGCAAGGGGGAGGTGGTGTGGTTTGGGGATTGTTTGTTTTTCTTAGATATGCAAAGGGTTTTTTGAAAGTTATGAGTGACTGAAATAAGTGTTAGTCATTTCTTTCAGTAGTAGTGCTGCTTATTTGCCATCCTACAGCTCAGGTATCATGCTGAAATGTTGTCATTTAGCTGCAGGTCATCAGCATGCCTCTGAAATTAGTTCTGGGGTATTTTTAAATGTTCCACAGCAGTGCTTGTGCTAGTGTTTTGTGTTCTTAATTTATTTCAAACTTTTTAATTGCCTTTAAAGGAATCTGTGGTTTGCTTTTGAAGATTTCAACAATTGTAGGTATAAAATGTTTTCATCTACCCCTTTCTTCCAGTCCTGAGTATTCTTAAGTTCTTGTTAAAGAACTAGTAGTAGTTCTAGTGCAGGTTAAAAGTGACAACTTTCAGCAGAGCAAGGAAAAGAAAAAAACATTGATGATGGACAACATAACTTTACAAAAGCTGACATTCTAGTAGAATGGACATTTTGCCTTTAATATTTTGGGAAATAATTAAAGTAACTAGAGAGAGAACTCATACTTACCTTGGGGATTTTCTGACACTGGGTAAGGGGAACTACCCCCCTGCATTGAATTGTCTGATTTTTATTTATGACCTTGAATAGTTTCTCAAGATGGGAAAAATCACATTAAAAATTGAGACAGTCCACATGATCTTGGCCTGTCATTTAGTGTGATAAACCTTCCTTGGATTGTGTGACAAAAATCTGCAAGGATATAAAGAACTTGTTTTCTTGAAGTACGTCTTACTTCTGAACTGTTTTTTCCAGCTGCTAATAATTAGAAAAACTTGTGTTACCTACACCGTGTAAAAGTTCTTAAAATTTTAAGGACTGTAGTTTTGGCTTAAGTTAACCTCATCTTTGAGAAAAGAAAGAAAAAAAAACATCTTCAGGTTTGAAATTTACTAATTCCTGTTACAAGAAGTGCTCCTAAGCGGAGGGAAGAAAATTTGCAGGTAAACTGAGAGCATTGTGTTACAGACCACATGAGTAAAATATTTTGTAGTTTTAAGTCAGGGAACACAAGCAATTACTATCTGTATCTTAAATGATAAAAAGGTTATAGTTGGATTGTTTTTCTTTAAAAATGGTTTGTGTATTTTAATACAGCATTGTCCAGCAAAGCATTATGTGCTCATTTGTCATTAATCTCGTATAAACCCATTTGGATCAGTTTCGTATGTAGTAGATAGAGCATGAATGCAGTGCCTTGACAATTTTCCTTCTGTTGTTTTCATGGAGTTAAAATCACCTGTGATTTTTTGGAGATAATTCTGTAGCACTTACAAGTTATTTGACTTGTATATGCACTTCTGAAAATAGGCATCTTTGTAAATTAAGTGGTGTTTTTAGTGGGGGACACATATCTTTAGTGGGGAGAGGTTTTTTTTCTATTTTTTAGTGGCTTTATTTCAAATATTGTATTAAAACTCTTCACATGTTGCAATGAAATTAGGGATGTTTGGCTCTCTTACTCCATTATTGCAATTAGGAATTTAGCATCATCAGTGCCAAAGGACAAAAGTGTCTCATTTGCCCTATGGGGACAGGACAGTGATAAGATGATTTTTTGTCAAGGATCATTGGGTCGTAATTAAGTTACATTCATGGCTATTGCTTTTTGAAGGATGATTGGTAAATGACAGGCTTCATGTGCTTGCTATGGACAGTGTTCACTAGGGTTTTTTCTCCCTCTGTCAGAAAATCCTGTTGAGTCTGATAATGTAAATGTGGCATTTTATTCTGAACAAAAGAGCAGGGAAATGAGCTATCTTGTCTAATCATTCAGTTGTTTAACACCGACTTCCAGTTTAGACTCAATTGGCTGGAAAGTACTTGACATGTGAAGTTAGTGCTGTTCCGAACGCATGTTTGAGTAAATTTTAAAGTAAGTGACAGCTAAATTGTACCTAGGGAAATTACAAAGCCTTCAACACAGTTAATTTTTTGGGGAGGATTAGTTGTAATTGCAACACCAGTCTCCTTGAAGATTCCTTAGTACAGCAAATGAACAGAAACACATTTAGCTCTTTCAAGAGCCCGTTCTCTTTTAACAGAATAATTTTTGTAAAGCTGATTGTACCTTGCTGAATTGACTTCCCTCTACACTAACATCTGGTTCAGATTTGTAGAGAGGGATTTGTTTTACCAGGCTACCCTCCACCCCCACCCCAGAGAGTCCCTTTTTTCTTTCTACCTCTCTAGTGATTTCAGGTTTGAGAGCTTTTCAATCAGTAAACCCCTTAGGTAAATTGCCACTTCACTAAAGCTTTATGCATAATGTTGCAGCACTTCAGTCCAATTAAAATCAATATTTGGAGTCTTATTTTTATCAGGCAGACTCTCTGGTTGTGAAAGTTGTTTATTACAAGTAAAAGGGTTAGATGTAGTGCTACATTCTTAAAGCAAGAGGGGAGTGGCTTGTTGAAATTGAGGAGAGCTGAAGTATCCCTGCATGGTAGAGCCAGTCCTGCTGCAGAGTGTGTCCTGCAAACCTTCACACAGCTGAGTAATTTTGGCTCTTCAGATAGCTTTGCGTGATTAAAATTGCCCACACAAATATTTTGGAAGATTGTACCCGTAATACCTTGGACTTCATAGCCATTCTAAACAGGAACCAAAAGAATCAAAAAACTTGGTGTCTTAACCTGAACATAACTAGCTGGAAAATGATGCCAAAGGAGGACTCTTCTGGGACTGCATAAGGGCCAAGCAGAATGTACTCATGGCTGAGGCTCCTTCTGTCATTCAAAAATACTAGTATATCTTCTTTTCTAAAAGAGCAAGTTTCAATATTTCGGAAAAATACCCCTAATCTTTAAGTGGAACAGGTATTAGTGCTGAACAGATAATATTTGTGAGTGACTTAAATATTTGTGACAGACTTATTTGTGAGTAGTATCTGGCCAACTCAAAATGAAGCATGGATCATCTATGTTCACATTTTAAGTACTGTGTATTCCAAACTGATGCTGGAAATCTGATTTTTCCAACATGGCTATGAGTATATGGGCTTTTTTTTCCTTTCTGACTTGAACCGTATTAATTAAATAGTAATTTTAGACAAGGCTTTTAACGTTGTAGTAAGTATCCTTTGGGAGGATAAAAGGGTGTTTGACATGCATAACTTCTCACGGAAAGACTCTCAAGTACATTGAAATGTACAGCTGTTTGTTAGTTTAAAATCATTATGTCTAAAGAGCATTTTCTTAAAATGTAGAAATTCTTTTTTTTGCAGCTCTTTTTATGATAGTTAAGCATTACAAGAAACACATTAAAATGTTACCTCTACCTGAAATTTGAAGCCTACAGCGAGTTCCTTATTTTCATTTTCTAAAAGGACTGTAAAAACTGCTTACAAAAGTAGCTGCTGGTACTTACTTGCAATTAACTGCAGTTTGTGACAGTTAAAAAATACTGCAGGTTGTTAAATCATACAAGCTCAAGTACAAGCATAACCCTGATCATTTTTTCTTTGCAGTAATGGTACCAACAATTTCTATATGAAATCTGAACTTCTCTGTGTTTTGTTGTTTTATATTTGTCTTTGCCAGATTTAGCATTTAAACGTTTTATAAACCCCATTCTCTAGTAAACTGTGGATGACTGGTTGGTTGACTGAATGCAACTGAACAAATATATCCGATTTCAATAGATTCAAAACAGTTTTAACAGTAAGTCAGTGTGTAAGATACAGAACTCCTTAAATGCAGACTTATGCAGCTCCTTTGAGCAGTAAGTCCCAGTAACAAGTACAGTATTTCCATTTATTTTTGTCCCAGGTCTTTGCTGATATTTTTTCTCTGCGTGTGCAGTATTAATGCCTTCAGAAGTATACATGTAGGCACTAGAAAACTGTTAATGTTACTGCTTGAATGACATTCCAGTTATTCATTCATTTATTGATAGCTTTGACCTAAAAACAGTCACTTTAATCCTTCAGGAATACAGCCGAGACAATACCATAGCTGTTTGAGCATCAGTCTGAAAAGCTAGATTTATCACTGAAAACTTTAATTTGAATGTATAAATGTTGTTGTGCCTCCGTAGAAATTGAGTAGTTTTCTGTAAAACTGGGGTTTTTTTTTAGATGTTAACTGAACTTGCATCTAAAGCAGGAGAAAAATACTGATTATATAAATCTTTATATCTGACTATGGTAACTACCATAGTATTTCGCTTTTATGACAGTAATCTAGCCTGCAACATCTACTTGCAGTTTTGAAATTAACCTGTAATTTAGTCTTCACCCCAAATGACAAAAATTCAAATGACTCCATGGGGTGCCAGAAGATGCACTGTAAACAGGGCTCAGTAAGGGGGATAAGGTAGAAATCCATCATCTTAGGTTCTTTTTAAGAATGCCAGTGTTACTGAATAAAATTATTTCTTCTTCTGCGTTTTGCTCTTTAAATTTTTAAAAATATTAGCCTAGATAATGATAGTAGTACATAGTAGTTTAGATAGTTCGCTCTTTGAAAAAGCAAAATTTGTGCTGCACAAGAAATACAATGTGAGGAGAGGACATCTGAATTGGGCTTGTTTTAACAGTAATATCTTGATTTGTTAAGGTTTTGTTCATCAATAATAAGGTTGCTTCAGGAATGTTAAAACGTTATTTCAAGTCAGCCTTCCAGCTACTGTTGTTAAGTGATTTTTTTAAAAAAATTTTTTTTCCTTTGGTAACTTACATCACCCTTATCAAATAAGGTTCTTGAAATCTAAAATGCAGTCTTGTTGACTGCTTGGGTACTTACTACATTTTGTGTGTGTGGTCTTGGTTTGTTTCAGCTTAAATCTTACCTGTCAAAGAATAACGTATTGTTTTACCAGTGTTTCTGTGGTTGTCCTTGGTTGTTTTCAGTGTTTTTGCTTTGCTTTGTTTGGTTTTGTTTGGTTTTGTTTCAAGATTGGGTTGTAATCCTTCAGAAAAAAAGGTCTGCAGCAGATGATGAGGTACTCTTAGTTGCACAGTATGAAAGGTTGTTTTATATTTGTTGTTACTGTGATTGTTTTTATGACTTTACAGTTTTGCATTTTAATCATGTATACTTCTAAAGGTGTTGGTAATGTATACATAGGGGAAAATCCAGCACAGGATTGAGGTACCAAAAATGGAAATATTCTGCATGGCATTTGGACTTGCTGCTCAAAGGCTGCTGACTAAATGCATTTAATGCAGTCTTGCACACTTGCTTACTACCACATGGATATAAACTAGTGCCATGTCTCTGTGACATGGATAGGCCAGCATAAAACACATTTTGGTACCTTACTATATGGTTGAATTAACTGCAAAAATTGTACTTTTTATAGGAGAAGATATCTGTTGGATTCTGGTTTTTATATAGAATGGAATAATGCTGGCCATGGACATCAACAGATGATTTATAGGCAGTCTGTTAAGGTGTAAAACCAATATAAAGCAATCTAGAGAGCTGTGGTTATCAAAGTTAACTCTGGAAATCTATACTGAAACAAAAATATTGTGGAATAATTGTGAAGAACTTAAAAATTGGAAATGTGTAAACATAGACATAGAGGTAATAGAGTGTACATGGTGTTACTTACAAATGAGAAAAATAAAGCCGTTAAACACTTAAGTGAGTTTTCCATGGAATTTGAGTTCTGTCAAGATAGGACACAGCATAACTTAAGAATATTGTTCAAAAATTAAGTGCATCTACTTCTGTGGAACACTCACACCTTTGGCTAATTCGTAGTGAACGGTGGTCATGCAATCAAAAATAATACAGTTGAGAGGGGAATAAACACTTGGATTATAGAGTGCTAAATGAATTTTCTGTGAAATTTTCAAGATAAAAGTGGTTTCAGCATGCATTTCTCCTGCTCAGAATGTTTTTATTCTTGTTTTGTTTCATTCCACAAGGGATGACATGCCTGCAGCTCTGGAAGCTTTAATCAGCTGTTACAAGAAGTATGGTAAAATTCTTCAACTTCATAACATCTACTGTAAACTGGTAGAAAAAGGAGATGCTGATCTTCTGCAAAAGGGTTAGTTGCACGTAGTCAAATGCTGTCTGCTAATATGAAGTGTTTTCTGGGGGTTTTTCTTCCAGGATTTGTATATAGTTTCTTCAACTGAAAGGAAAAAATTGTTTGTCTTTAAATGTGTAACTTTAAAGCACTAATACAGTGCCTGCATTCTTCAGATAGAAAACTTGATTGTAATTTTAAACATAGAACAGCTCTGTTTGTATAATAGATTATTGAGCTCTCCAAGATGAGTGCTAATACTTGCTCTAGCTATGTATGTTACTACTCAGAAACAAATTAATAGTAACACATCACAGTAATAAAACATCTGTTTTTCAAATAGCTGTGCAGTTCAGAAATCATATACCCTCACTATCTATGAGCAGAGCATGCAAATATAGTCTGTTTTGTTGAATGTAGTTCAAAATGTAGTGCAGATAAACAGAAAAACATTTTAAATATGCTCAACCACAAAGCTCCAACAAATTGTGTCATGTTGTAATCATTCTGTTTGTTTCAAAATTTATCCCCCTGTAGCTTATCTTTCGTGAGGCTTGGAAAATATTAGTATTAGGAATGTCTGACATAAATACTGAAATACTTCAATATATTGAGTAAATTAATGAGGTTTATTCTGTCTTTAGTTTCAGATTTTATAAGCAGAGAATATGGTGACATGATGGCTCTTTATGATCTCTTCTTCGCCTTCTTGCAAACCGGAAAATACAAAGAGGCCAGGAAGGTCATTGAGGTGGGATTTTAACTATAGTACTCTAATTTTGCAGTTATTTAGACTCTTAATTAGAAACATTTAAAGTTTTTAACCTTTAATTAGACTTGTTCTGATTCATGTTAATAGAATGCAATCCCAGTAATAAAAAACCCTCGGCCAGCTTTATTTTGTATAATTACCTTTCAGAAGAGAGGCAGTCGTCTTGAACATTGAAATTGTTTCCTCACTTTTTCAAATTTGCTCTTATATATCAAAATGATATTTGCATATTAAATATTGGATTGTGGAACAATTAAATTAAACTGGCATTCCTGGGTGTAAAGTTGCTAATCCTCTTTCCAAAGGAATTCTTTGTTCTTAAAAGCACTGGAATTTAATTTGCTGCAGACCATGCTCAGATTTATTTGTAATGCTTGTCTACAAGTTAATCAGCCAAACAAGCGCTGTCTGCTACTGTTTGGCATTTAATTTAGCATTTCTTCTCTCTCTCCCTCTTTCAGGATAGTAAGCAGCTTATAGGAAGTGGTAGGTGACAAACTTGGTCTATTTAGGATTAGTATATTTTATCTAGACTTGATTGAAATTGTGCTTACTGAAATTGATAAGTCAAAGGGGCAGCTGCAGAGTCTGCCCAGATTGTGATTATTTTTTCTTCTTAACAGTGTTGTATATTTTTAAAATGCTGCATAAGTTTTCCAGTTAATATATGGGAGGAGGCATCTTGCAGAAAAAAGTAATAGTCTGTCCTCAGTGTTTTTGTGTTAGGCACATACACAACTCTAACCTAATTTTGGGGTTTTTTTTCATTCCTAGGACAAAGAATGCTTTTTCTCCTAGTTCCCCTCAGAGTATTTGAAATACCAGCTATCCTGCTTGAATTGTCTAATGGAATTCTTTCATTTAAAAAACCTTAACTGAAGATCTGCTTGTTTGTCTGTGGTGGAACAATACTGTCCTGCTGTGGGGTGTGTGGATATTGCTAAGCACAGTGTTGAAGCATTGATATTTTTGTTCTGAGAGGGTGTTTTGGAGCTCAAATTTTATAAAACAGAAGAATAGAAATATCAGTATCTGACAGCAGATGACACTGAGGAGTTGAGTTCTTTTTACAGTGGTTAAAGTGTATAGGAGGTAAAAGGATGAAATCTGAGGTTTGGAAGTAAAATTAAAGCTAAATGAGCAAAACTGTTACTTCATGTGATTTAACAGCTCTTTCTTTGATATTGGCATTTAATTTCTCAAATTTCTGTTGGTGTCTGGAGATCAGTAATGGTGAATAGGATAGTAAGCCAGTTATCAAATTGTTGTGGCTTTAAGCTTTTGTTAAAGCTTAAAACATTTTCTTAAAACATGCCAGATTATCTCTGCAGGTATTCAGTATTTGGTGATTGATCATAAGTTACTACTAACTGCAGATGTTTAGGCATAAATCTGACCACCAAATATCTGGAGATTAAATGGAAGTCTTCCTGCCTTTTATGCTAGTTAAAGTATTTTTACCTAACTTCTATGAAGTATGAATTAAAGCTTTGTTTATGCTGTTAAGGAAGAGCTGGTTTGAATTCCAGGATTTTTAGTAGGATAGGAATTTAGCTATGAACAATATTGCATGTATTTTACTAGTGGAAAAGGTGTCACAAAATCAGTTACTATATGGTGCGTAGTGTTTTAAGTATGCTTTTGTTATGTCACAAAATGTTAAGTATTTTCAAAGAAATTGTTTCCAAAAGGGGAGGACAGAAATCTCAAATTGATATTCGCTGAAGAAGAAAATTGTTTGTGTTGTTTTAAAACATAAGCAAGTTCCTATTTGCTTTTTTTGTTTGTTGGGAAGTCAAAGCCTTAATTAATCAGTATAATGTGGAAGATGGAGTATGAGGTGTATGTGTATTCTTTCTCTAGTCCAGTGGGTTTTGTGACTAAATTACTCCTCTTGATGGTCATCTCAGATTACTTCTCTATTTTCTTTGCTTGTGAAATAATATTCGGTGAAGGAGATCACTTGGTGCCACTTTCTCTTTTAGATGCTGTTGCATGTACCTTTAAGTGTGTACATTAATCAAGTATTGCTGGTTATGATGGTAAATTAATTTTAGTGATATTGTTTGTTTTGAAAGCATGTATGGAATTAATAAAGAGTATCTAAAAGGATAGTAATGAAACTGGAAAAAAAATCCTTGGGAGCTAAGGAAATGAAGACTGTGCAGGATATGGTTGCTTAAATGGGATTTTTACTCATTGGAGACCACTGCCCCTCTGCTTGCTCTTGCTGTTTTTAGAAATTAGAGGTACACTAGATGCTTTTATGAAACGTAGTGACAAGTGCTGCTTTGAAAAACTTGGAACTTAAAGCCTCAGAAATGAAAAAATAGCTCTTCAATCTCAAATCTTTGATAAAATGAGGGCAGGTGACAATACTGGGAAAGGTCAAAGGATAAGATTTGAGAGAGATTATAAAAATCAGGTCAGACTTGTGTATGTTACATTATCTGGCCTCAAGTGTATTGTGAATGCATATATATGCAAGATCATGCTGTAACAAGAAAGCTGAAAGCTCTGGGCCTCATCTGCTTGGTAGAAGAAGAGCAAGACTAATCTGGGAATGAGGCTGTGAGAGACAAGGAAAGGGAAATAGAAAGGAGATGAGGCAAAGAATTTGTCTGACCAATGCTAGAACAGCTAGACTGAAGCATGTGGTAGTTTGGTAGTGTGTCTCTTCTGAGGCGATGCTGACTGGAAGAGAAGCTGTGATATTGAGAAGACTGGCAGGGGAAATGCAGTTTCTGAGGCATCGTGGGGTTTTTCTGTGATAAGTTAACAGTTTGCAGTGTTGCTGGACTGCCTTGTTAAGCATTTGAAAGTTTTGTCCTCATAGACAATAGCTACAAATAAGGTAGCCTTGGCTGCTCTGTAAAGTCTGTTTTATTCTAGCTGTGCCTGGAAATTCCCGAGCCCCCAAAGCTGTGCTGGTAGATGCTGTTTTCATTTACACTGAAAATAAGTTATACCAATGGCTGCTGTAGTACATCAAGACATGATTTAGTCTTCTTAATTGCACCTCAACTGATAAGCTAGCTTTTGTCTCGAGTCCTTCAAAGATGATCATGTCAGAACAAAGTTGGCACATCTTTCTTCTTGCCCCTTACCACAAGGTCACATACTAGCATGCTTTCCCTTGGATTGGCACAGCATGACTTCTATGTCATCAAATCTAGCTCTGGCTACTTAGGATTTTTTCCCTTACTTAGAAAGGCAGCTTAATTGCCTTTTGTCCTTGAATTTTGTTTTTCATAAAGAAAAAAGGAAGAAAATTAGGTCAGTATGTTTTGCCTTTAACTAAACTAAACTACATTAAAACTAATGTAGGCTAAAAGAAAGGGATGTGAATTTTCAAGAAATAGGATTAGGGAAAATGTACCTTTTGGAAAAATACTTTCTTTACCTGTCTTATGAAACGTTTCCTTATTTCAAAAATAGTTAATCAGATCTCCTCCTGGGGAGAGGTCTTACATAATTATGTGTTGCTTTAAGTAGTAGATCAGAGAATCGAAAGAATTGTTTGGCCTTACATTCTTTTAAGTCTGGTATTTTAATGGTAAAAGAATTTTTTAGAGCCTAGTCCCCCAGATCTCGCAGCTTCTTACCTGTTGCCTGTACTGGACAGTTAAAAGTCCCTTTTGTTTACTCAGTTGTTGATTGCTGCTTTATTAAGCACGTGCTTAAGATCTGTACTAATGTGAAGGTCATCCAGAAGAGGAAGAGTGAAAAAGGGAATGTTACACCACCTTGGAGGAATTTATTTATTCCCCCTTTCACCTGTTACTATGTTCTCATGCTGCATGGAGATTTACAGATTTCACTGCTTACAGTAGTTAAAATATAGTTGATGTCTGCCATTTTTGTTGGATTTAATTTTTTGGTCATCCCTGAATCTTTCACCAAGATCTCATATAACTTGAAGCTGTTTTACATTCATGATGGTTGAATATTTCTAGACTCACCGTTTGTCCTTCATTTATACATGCTGAATGCAGCTATTAAAATATGCACTGAATCAGTGTGTAATGAAGCCCATGTCCACTCTTGGCTTTTTCTGAAAAGATTTGTATCTCGTTCAGTACTGTAACAGTCCTGCAGCAGAGGGTCAAGCAAAGCCCATCTGTAAGTCTGCTTAGTCTAAGTCTGAACCATGTTTTCATGAAGCAGAAATGAACACTTCATTCCTGTGACTGGATAGGCAAGGTATTAAATGGATGTTAAATCCATTTCTGCACTGTATCAATAAAATCATTGCACCTTAAATGAAGTTTTATTGTACAGCAAAACCCTTATCTAAATAAACCAAAACAAGCACCATGTTCAGAAAGGTATCAGGTCACTGGCACTTCTAATTGGGAGCTTATGGACTCCTCTGATAGGAAGCTGGAGTTGGTAGCAGTGTTCCACTGTCTTCGTGTTGTTTGACAGATACTTCTCAAAATCCTTCTAGATCAAATCACACCAGCTTTTAAAATAACAGCTGTTAATTTGCTCTTTCAGTGGAAGAGTAAAAGCTTTTATTGCTGCTCAGGTTTTCTTTTTGCTGGAAATGAAGGCAAAGAGGATTGGAATACAAAGAAAGATCTCAGAACTGGATGACAGAATCTTTTGGTAGAAGTTCAACCTGTATGGTTTGTTTCCACTAGAAGAGCCTTCTTTGAAAATAGCCATGGATAGTGCATGCCTTCAGAATTCTTTAAGCAGATTTTAATCAAGTGTGATGCTGTCTTTACCTACTCTCATACTAAATATGTTGTTTATATTTAATAATTAAATTTACCATATCCCACATATCTCAAGACATTAGTGTGAAGAATTCAGGGACAAATGGTTGTGAAACAGTTTAATGTGAATAAGTGCAAGAAAAGGCATTTGCTGCTGAAATCTGGAACCTGACAAAAGAACTGGTTTGGGCGAGTTTAGTGTACAGGAATATATCTATCAACAGATGTCAAGTTAATTTAGGAGGTAGATAGGTTTAAGCAAAGAATTGTGACATCCGCTGTCAGCAGAGCTGAAGATACCAGTTGCCATTGGATTTAATCTACCATAAAAACAATGAGAATATTTCTACGTGATATTGAGAGATTACAACCTTCTTTCATCCAGATTGCTTTTT
Organism: Corvus moneduloides; assembly: GCF_009650955.1. Taxonomy (NCBI): domain Eukaryota; kingdom Metazoa; phylum Chordata; class Aves; order Passeriformes; family Corvidae; genus Corvus; species Corvus moneduloides. The sequence goes on from NC_045478.1 coordinate 95,522,449, forward strand.
TTATGAGTCTGCATCATAAAATTGAGTCCTGCTGATTTTATGCTGGAGATGAACTACCAGGAGAAGATGCTTTCTTGATTTGTGACAGCAGGATTGGGGGAGCGGGGGTGGGGGGGTACAGAGGTTATGTGTAATTTAGTGATGGTTATATCTAGTGTCTGAATTTTTTTACAAAGACTTATTTTTGGTCCTGTCGAGAAAAGAGTGGAGGTGATTAAAGCAAAATTAAAATGTTTGTGAACAAAATTGTATTAGATAATGGTGGTCTGAGATTTAGGAATAGTTTGTAGGGGGTGTAATAGCTTTTATTAGAGTAACTGTATACAACTGAGAGGGAGGGGAAAGACTGAAGAGCTTTTAAGCATGCAAGCCCTATAATTACAAGAAAAGATTAATTTTTAAAATTATTACTATTGAATCCTATTAGTCCAATAAAATCATGACTTCTCCTTCTGAAACTGGACTGATACAGTTAGTTATTAGTGAACTTGGATTTTCTTTCCATGCATGAATGTTTGTGAGTTAATTTAAAAAGGGTTGCTTACTAGTTCAGTGCACGTTATTTAGAAGTTCTTTAGTATTCCTTTCTTAAAGGGAAGGGATATGTTTCAAGTAAGTAAGTTTGGTAAAGGAGATGACTACTGAAAAAATTCCTTCCCGAAAGGAAGAGGGTAATGTGTTCAGAATGTGGGATTATGGCAAGAGCTGTGCATCTTTTCTTAGCTCCAGGGACTTTGTGTTAGAAGGAAGAGGTTTATAATGCTTTTTTTTTTTCATTCATCATACACTGTAATACCACATTACAAGGCCAGAAGCAAAGTTTTGCTCTGTTTTTAAGCCTAGGATATCCTTGAGAACTTTATTTTAAGCCGGGGTTTTGTGTATTTTTTATGTCACCTTTTCTTCCAATGTGATTATTGTTGTGAATGTCTACTGATTTTTTTTTTAAATAATATTTCTCTGCATAATTTATCTTGGAAGTCTGAAATTTATCTGAAAATGTAGATTATTCCAATAGTGATTTAATGTACATCAGTTACAGTTGTCTTGAGTAATGATAAAGTTGTAAAACTCTATCCTATTTTTATTTTGGTATTTTTGGAAAATAATCAAGTTGCCTTACATTTTTCTCAATGTTTACCTCACATAAAACAGCATATATTCCTCTTCCAAGTGAAGTAAATAAAATCATGAGTATTTACTCAACAGATACTTGTGTTGGTAAAGTCAGTGAACTGTGAAACTGACAGAAGCTTTGAAGCAAATGCATACTTAGGAAGAAAAAAGCCACAAACCAACAGTACAGACTTTCCCAGTGGAGACTGTAAGCTTTGTATTTTCTTATTGTGAACTACTGCTGCTTTTTACATAAAAATGGACCTAGTAGAAGTCAAGTGGTTGCTTCCTTGTGTTACTGTAGGATAGGCAGGAAGGAGAGCATGAGCTTGAATTCTAATCGATCCCAGGAGAAGAGTTCGTGAGGACAGATGTGTAGGCATGTATCCCTTTCATTAAATATCTGGTACTGCAACTAAAATATTAAATACACTATATCTGGGTAGGTTTTGAAGGCTTGCAGTGGAGCAACTCCTAAGTTTCAGTATTCCAGTACTGCATTCGAATACTTGCCTTCGTTATCAAACATGAAAAGTAAACATATTGAAAGTACAGATATAATTGTGTTCAAGCTTACATACAGTTACCCCTTGCCCAGAAAGGTGATCAAGAGTTCACATATTTTAGATGAATTTCTTTTTAAAGAAATCAGTATTATGGGGGTTGTATTTTGTTTAGTTGTATTTATTTCTGGGCAAAATTGCTTATAAAAAAGAAAAGGAATTACTCATTTTTTTGAGTTTGCAAGGTTTTTTTTTTGTTTAGCAAGAGTAAAGAGTATCTTTCTGTGCTATCACCAAAGAAAACATTTTTGAAATAAGTGAGAACTAAGCTTCTTTCAAAGTGGAAAACGAACCTGTAGAAAAAGTATTGCTTCCCCTGCTAGCCATAAACAGCCGTAGCTGTAATGTCATCCTGGTAGTACAATGACTTAAAGAAAAGTTGAGCTAGGAGAGCATTAATATATTTTATTAGACAGTTGATATGATTGCAACAGGAAAGATGCTTTTTGATGCACAGATTATTTTTAGATGACTCAGTCTCTAAAACTGGATCTTTTGTGAGCTTCTGGACTATTGCATAAAAGTTCAGAGCCAATAATCAAAATAGTTTTCTTTTTTCTGTGTATTTGACAATGATACTTCACTTAGACTTCGCTGTAAAGACTATAGTGGGAGAAATGCAGCAAATACAGCAAAGTGGTGTACTTACATACATACGAACTCAAAATGTAAGATTATTTTTGAAAATAATGTAAATGTGTTAATTTTTTATTTTTAAAAAACTAATGCATCATTATTTGGAAGTAAAGGCATGTTTAGCAAGAGGAAAAAAACCATAATAGAAGTGTAAAATAATTTTAACCATCTCATCTAACAACTAGTCTAATATGGCTACATAAAGTGCAGAAATTTTATATCTGTATGTTCTTCTAACTTTTTGATTAGGAAGTGCACCTACTGCTTAGTAGAAGTGAGGACTTCTGCCACAAGTTTTAACCTAGGGGGAGATTCAAGCAAAACATCCAGTTGTTGTAAACAACTTTGTTCAAATAACCTGCCATGCAAAAATATCCCAGGCTTCATTAAAGCTGTATTGAATTTGTGAGATTTTCATAGACATTTTTGTGGAATCAGGGAAAAATCCATCTTTAAATTAAGAACTTCCCATCAAGTGTTCTGTTTTCCCTGACACTTACGTTGGAGAGAGCTGTTAGGAATGACATACATCAGTTCTTATAGCTGTCTGCTCAAGGCTGTCTGCTTGGAGAACTAACGCGTTTTCCTGCAAGACATTGCTTTGGCATCTAAATCTCAGTAACTGGTTCTGGTACTGGTAGCATAAGTCTGTTATTGCTGCTGATGTAACTCTTCGTGAAATGTTCTTTTTCCTTTAGCAGCGTTAGCTGTCTCTTACTATTACTGACTTTTTCAGCTGCAAGGAGAGGAATGAAGGGATCTACCCTTCCAAAGAATACCACTGGGAAGTGCAACGTGGATGGCTTTTATAAAATTTGGCTATTTCTTTCCAAGACATTTGAATTGGTGATTAGAGTAGGACTGTTTCCCTAAGAAAAGATTGAACTTTGCAAAGAAAATACAGATATTTTGAAGAAAACAAAGCACATAAGGTGGTTGGGGTTAACTTGAATAGTTAGAATTGATGTGTTATTCACTGTGAGGTTATATCGTGAAAGGCTAGAGTAAGTTGACTGGTATATGAAAGCATTATTTTGCCAAACAGTGCACAGTAGTCATTTGTGAAAGTGCAGTTTTGGAAGGTTAAAACAGAAGTTCTCCATCTCACATCACATACATGCCCAATGAAAAATGCTGCTGCTGGCTTTTAAACAGTTATGCAACCTAAGCCAGCAAAAGTGGCACTGTTTTGGGACAGTTCTCAACTCTTAGTTTGCTGAAAGTCATCTTTTTGAACAGGACATAGGGCTTCTGGTCTGTATGTTCTCTTTTGTGGTTTTCTCTGTAAGTTTTGTGTTTAAAGAGAAAAGGTTTGGTTTAGGCAAGCGGAGAGAAGTAAATAAATATTTTCATATGTCTTCTGTAAATTATTTAACTTTTTTGTTAGAAAAGTTTTTTGACAGTGAAAAACCAGTATGGCCCTATTCGGCTGTAGCAGTTACAGAATACTAATGTAAACAGAATTTGAATATTTCTATCATTATTTAAAAATCTGGAAAAACATCTAATAGATTCCTCTCTGACAGGTCAGTATTTTTCCAGACAGTCAGTTTTCTTTCAGCTGTAATAGGTAGAAACTAGCTCAAATAAAAATGTTAGTACAGAAAATCTGCTGATTGGACCCCTTCAATCACCTGTCTGAAGTGACTGGTTCTCAGAAGGAGGAGAACAAATCAAATGCTTTCAGTGTGTTAGGACTGTTGCATTTACATGATTTTTGAGTGCTGCTTGACAAGAGTTCTTCCAAAGATGCAGCATATATTTTCCTTTCTGGTTAGTGTTCCTTTCTGTGTGGGAAGGTGTAGAATCAATGAGTAAATTGGTGTGGGTGTAAGTGTAGAATAAGTGTACTTGTCATAGCATCACAGAATGTGCTGAGTTGGAAGGGGCCCATCAAGATCATAGAGTCCAACTCCTGGCCCTGTGCAGGACACCCCAAGAATCACACCACGTATAAGTTTTGATTAAAACTTTGATTTCTATAGGAGATACAATGAAGTAGCTGAATTCTGCTTAGCCTAGGGAAGAAACAGGGAATTATTTTATATACTACTCATTAAATTAGTATTAAATTGAGAAAATAAAGACAAATCAATTGTACATTGTCTTTTAATACAAAATCCAGAGGTTTCAAATGAAGCTAGCAGAAGTTAGGCTGAAAACAATCAAAAAGTTGGTAGTATTATGGTTGTTTTCTGCAGAACATGGTGGAGGCAACCCATTGCCAAAAGAACTTCTGAATGACAAATCTTACAGGGTTTCAGGGGCAACGAGAAAAGCTCATGGAAGAGAAATCACTTACTAGAACCAGTGCGATCCACTGAGCCTCAGGTAGCTGGAGAGTGAAAGACGATTAAGAAGAAATTATTGCTGTGTTTTGTGACATTTTATATTCTATAGGTACTGTTAGGGAGAGGATAACAAGGTTTGATTTGGTACAGTGCAACTGGTTTATATTTCAGAAGGATGTAAAAGCCAGAAATCCTCCATGTTTGGTTTATATGCTAGATGAATTGCTTGAGACTCTCAAATAAAAAAAACCCAACAAAACAAAGAAACCAGTAAGAATCAGTGTAGATTTTTATTTTTTTTTAGTCCATTGAAACAAGCAAGATCAAAATTGTAAATGGGAATTTGGAAGAGTAATTAGAGTAACAGTTTTTTACGTAATTTCCCTTTATTCCTTGTATTTTTTTGTTCTTTATTTTAGTCTGCTGTATTGTAGAAACACTGTTTACTGCTAAATGCAATGTTTAAAATTCCCTAAGATTGTAAGGGATAAGCTACAAATATGGACTATCAGGCAAGCCCTGGAGATTTAGTTAATCTGACCTAGATGTTCTTTTGATGATTGAGACCTGCAGTATGTGAAAACACTTCTCAATTTCAAAATGAAACACAAGGATATCTGTTGTATAACTCAGCTGTCCTTGTAGTGACAGACACATCAATCATTTCTGAACAGGAAAGGATTTACTATAAAAAGTTTGTAGCTTTCGAGCTGCCGAGTTCATTGGCATTCGGATCAGCAGTGATATTGGAAGTTGTAAGTGAATTCAGCATTTGAATTTTACCGTGTCCTAAAGAGGATTAGCTACAAATGCAGGCAACATACTTTTTTCTCTTTCATTTTCAAGAGCCTGTTGTGTATCAAGAGCCTGTTGTGTAAGATGTTAATTCTTGACTTAGCTTTCAGCATATTTTATGTGAAACTGCTTGGTAGCTCTTAAAAACGCACTGAACAGGTACCTATAAATATAAGTAAGTGTGGGGAGGGGAAAAAAAATGACAAGCAACTAATTGGAAAAAAAAAGCACGCACCTGGAAAGCTATGTTTATATATACTGCTTTTGAATACTTGAGAAGTCACTATTTTTCTGTAACCTCCTGGGCTGAGGCTGTTTTAACAGTACACCTAAGCATAACAGAGATGCTCCATGTTGAGAAACTGTGGTGTTAGCATCCTGGTTTTTGCAAAACCTTACATTGACTTCATAGAATGGTTTAGGTGATTGGTAGGATTATATGGCCTAACATTTACTCTGCAGAACACTGTTTCCTATCTATTTAGCAAAATTTAAGAGTTTTCACTGAAATTTTGCATGCTGTTTTTCTGGTGTATGCTGAATTATTTCAGAAAGATGCAAGGGTAATAATTTTGCACTTGGAGAATATGGAAAAAGGAAATTATCTGTGTTTTTAAAAGAGAGAAGGAAAATTCACATTTCCAATAGTAATTGCTTTCACTGTTTTGCAACTGAAACTTAATATTTCTCACAGCGTTTTGTTCAAACTGCCTCTTTTGTGCATACTGGCATTCAAATTTTTAAAGTTGCACTTCACATTTAAACAGTAGAGTTTTCTTACAATATTAAAAGCTAAAGGCCTTCAAGAGTCAAAACACATGTTTCTCTGTAGGGGTGAACAGGCATTTCTTTGGAGTTACTTTGAGCTATATTAATGTGAATCTGGACACGTGAAAGAAAAAGCAGAGTCCACTCTGTAAATTGTGTTTGTGCTAAAACAAGGTAGAATAAAGGAAGTAAATCCAAGTATCTGTGGGAGGGAAGGCCAAGAGGTAGAAATGATGGATGCTTTGCTCACATTTTGCTGTAAACTTTTTTAGATATGTTGGACACGGGTAGTAGAACATGTGACATGTCTCTTTAAAATTTTTGAGAAAATGTAAGAATTTAAGTTGAGGAACTGCTGTTCTGATTATGGCATATGGTGCTGGGAAGGCACAATGTGGTTTTCTACACCAGATAGAGTTTCAAAGACTTGAAACATTTTCTTTGAGCATGTGTATAATATATCTGCAGTCTGCTTGAAACAACAAAGGAGTGAATAAGCTAAGGTTCCCAGCCTGGGAAAGTAACAGAAAGAACTGTGGCATGCTAACAAATTACACATCAGTTCCTCTGTGTACACACACATAAGGGTAAGCCTTAAGTGTCTTAGCTTTAAGAATAAATCTTGAGCCTTCTGTTCTGGGATAGGAATTGCCTTACAGTTACTATACCTGGTATCAGTACAGTATATTGGCATCACCACATGGTCATGGTGCAGTTCAGAAGCATGGTTTTCTAGCTGCTGAGTTGCAGTGGTGTCTAATACAAATACTTCATTGTGAAGACAGTTTGGAAATAATTCTTTACCATGAGTAATACAAGGGATTAGTATAGGTAACAGCAATAATACCCTATTAATGTGGTGATAGAAGTTATTTAACATTTCAGTTCATCTGAAGTGTATTTTAAATCAACTCTCAGCAGTGTTCAACCAAAAAGGAGAATGTGGTGAATAAGATGATTGCAATTTTTATGTCTCGTAAAGGCAACCTAACATGATTATTTGTGAGCTTGTAGTTTTATTTAGATTTCAAAAAACAAACAAAAGCTATGAACTTTCATTATGAATACCTGTATTATGTTTATTTTCCTGTAGAATGTTCTGTGTGCAGTAATGTATTTCTTCTTGTGGAAATATTTTACAGACTCCTGGCTTGAGAGCACACTCTGGAAGATTGCAGTGGTTTGCAAAAAGGTGTATATTAAATAAACAGGTATGTGACTCGTATGCTGTGTTCTATGGAACTGTCATTTTGTTCCAAGAAAAATTGTTTTGAAGTATTTTCTCGCTTGATTTTTATGTTTGTGAAAGGACAGGTGACAGGCTGATGAGGTGAACTTAATGCTGGTGTATACTTAAACAGAAATATTATTTTAGCTGAATGCACACAGCATGTATGTGCACATATATAGAAACATAATTGTTTGGCTGAAGTATAACTGTGTTCTTCTTTCTTTTTGAAGCTGGAAGCTTTGGAGCAGTTGGTAGAATTAACTCAAAATCTATTTGAATGTGATAGAGATGAGATGTACTACCACCTGCTTCAACTGTATGGTAAGTGAGCTTAAGATCTTTCTCATGTTCGTAATCCGTTTCCCTTTGTGGTTGGAGATGGGACATAACGCTGAAGATAAGGCATATCTTGATACACAGTCTGGGTACCATTTCTGAGGCGTCTTGTGGGGGAGGAGAAGTCAGGTTTGGGGTTTTTTTCATCTGCAGAACTGAACACAGTATAGTGTGTGTGTGTATGTAATATAGTATAGACTTACATAGTACAAGTTTTCCAATCCTTGATATTGTCTGGTGTTATGATTTGAAAAACTCTGTTTTGGCTTTCAGTATGCTTAGAGAAGAAAACCTGCTCATCTTTTATCTTCATAACTGATAAAAATCTGGAATTTCCTGTAATTGGATCTGGTTCTGAAAGGTGCATATATTCCTTAAATTCACCTATTTTTCACCAGCCACAACCTAACTCTTGCATCATTTATAGGCATGAACCATTTAAAACTGAAAGTTCATTTTTATGCCACAGACTTCGTGTAGGATGTATCTATGTGGTTTTTCTTCCTCTTTTCTGTGTTTTTCAGTCTATGTTGGTTTTCTTATTTGGTGTATTATACTGTATTATAAAGGATTAAAATTTTGGAGATCTATTTTAAAGTACTAAAAAAAATATATTGTGTTAAGATTGGATATGGAGCACTATTGGATGTGGAGCACTAAACAGTAAATTGGGCCATAAAGCATTACAGGAATTCCTGTGTACTTCGGTAATGGATGTACATACAGCTATATATTATTGAGCCATTACAGCAGTTTGATATATCTGGAAAACTTGCTTTTGAGCTTAAAGTAATTTTAGGCTGTTCTCCAAGTACATCTTCGGTTGGGTAGGACTACTGATGCAGGCCTCTTCCCCACTGCACTTAGGTGCAGCAGGAGAGGACATGAGGACTTGCACAAAAAAATGACCAGAGACCCCAGGAGAACTTTGCTGCTTTTCATTTCCTGAAGCCTTGGAAAGCTTCAAACAAAACCATAGTGTTTACCTAATTCTGGCTTTACACAGACTGGTTCACCATCAAAAATCAAGTAGGCCTGAAAATCAATCTTGTCTCAACAGGGAGAGAACCTTCCTGTTTCTCCACTCACCCTGTTCACCTCTGGCAGTGACTAAGTCTGACAGTGTGCCTGCTAGGAAGAGAATCTAAGAAGATACAATTCATCAAATTCTGTCATGCAAAATCTTCAGTCTTCTTTCAGAAGACAGAACCAATTCCATCTATTCAAAGAAGTGGAAAATATTTGTGGGTTTCTGTCACCATGAAAGACAAAAGCTATGCATAATCCTGCTTTCAACCATTTTAGATTACCTATCAAAGCTGCCCCATGCACAAGTACAGTAGGACTGTCACTGTGTACCAAAGCCATAACTTCAGAGCTGTTTTAGGCATATAAAAAAAAGAACCTACCATCTAGTCCAAGCAGTAATAAAAATGTTGAAAACAAGGCATTTGGGTTTCTGGAATCACAGACTAATTTATACTGGAGAAAACCTCAAGAGTTTAAGCCCAGGTTGTTTCCTGATGCTAGGATAGCTCCAAAGTCAGATCACATTGTGGCCTTGTTTAGTAGAGGTTTGGGTGCCTCCAGCAGTGGAGATCAAAGAGCCTTCCTGAACAACCTGTCCCAGGATTTGATCATTATCAGATACTCCATTGCTGCAACTTTCAAATGTCACCTTTTGCCCTTTGCTGTGCACTTGTGAGGAGAGACTGACCCTTGAAGAGTCAGCGGAGAATTTACAAGATTTGCGTATATAGTAGGAGAACTAAACCTGATTGGAATAAAATGCCAAGGTAATTTGTTGAGAATGATGTTTCTGCTTTAGAGAGCTCATTTTTACCAGTGTAAATAAGTAGTGTCTTAGAGTCATAAATGCTTCACAACTTGTGACTGCAAAGGTCGAAAATGTAATGGCAGCAGGAAACCCCTGCTGTAGGTAGTTAAATGGTAGTTAACTGGTTTTTTTCTCATGAAGTCCAGCTTTCTATTTATTTGCAGTTCTGTACAGTGATGCAGATATACATTTCAATTAACAATCAAGAATAATAGATGAGCTGAGATGATCGCTTCTGCAATACTTTTGAGCTGATTTCTCATTTATCTGAAAATTCTTATAATCCTTGGGGTTTTTTTCTGGCATCCTCTATGTATTAAAACTTTTCAAACTGATGATCATATGAAGCAGAAGTACATGATTAATTGATGAATTATTTTCCAAACACACGATTTTGAATAACTTTAGATATGGATGTATATTCTAAATGTGCTTTTATCTGAAGATTTTAATCTTGTTTCAGACAGCAAAAAGGACTGGGGAAAGGCTGAAGCTATCTGGACTAAAATTCAAGAAGAAAATATTGTTCCTCGTGAGAAAACACTAATTTTACTTGCTGATATATTTGAGAAAAATGGTCAGACTGTTCCATTTGAGGTACCTAAGGTAAGTGGAGTTTAACTTTCCTAGCTAACAACACTTACAAATATATTTCTTCTTACTAAAAAACATTAACACATAGCATTACAGTAATTTAAATGTTTGTTTCTTTCAAAGGTTAGGCCTGAAGGTAGCAGAAATGCTGCTATTGTGGAAGAAATGAAAATACGGATGCTTTGCAAGAAAAATAAAGCACAAGGTAAACTGAAATCCAGTGTGGGTTTTTCCCCCTTCCACATTAATTTTAAGGTTTCAATTAACTGCGGAGCTCTTCTGTGCAAACTTCCCAGTCTCTGCTGAAAACAGAATGAATTTATGCATGGATGTTTGCCTTTGTATACAGAAGAGCAGAGTGTTGAAATATGTGCAGTTCCTTTGATTTAGTCCATGTTTAGTCATTGGAAATCCATTCCTATCCATCTCATCCCAAAGCAGGGTGACTTAAGAAGAAATAGCTTTACTGGACCTTGCAAAATGGGGAAGAAATAACGGAATACCAGAACGTCTCAGGTTGGAAGGGACCACAGTGGGTCATCTGGTCCAGCCTTTTTGCTCAGGCAGTTTCATCCTTGAGCACATGGAACAGGACCCTTGCATATCTCCAGTGATGAGACTCCACAGTCTCTCTGGACAATCTGTTCCAGTGTTCAGTCACCTGCACAGTAAAGAAGTTCTTCCTCATGCTTAGGTGGAATTTCCTGTGCATCCCTTTCTGCCCACTGCCTCTTGTCCTATTGCTCTGCACCACCGAGAAGAGCCTTGGTCCAAATTAGTTCATTTCTAGTATTTGCCAAGGTGCAGAGCATTTGAATATTCTGGAAATCCTTATTTTCTTCATTTATACTATAATAAATAACTAGGTACATCACTTGAAAGCAGTATAGAAAATTGAATTCAATAGGTTTAAAAATTAATTTTGCTGAATGAGGAAGATTTATAAATGCAAGACACCTAGTAATTTTCTTCTCTAAGTGTAATCAGTGTATTTTACAGGTTGGACACAGATTTTTAAGCTCTGATTTTTTAAAAGAAGAATGTATCAGTCATTCACACATTTTACTTACATTGTTAGTGAAATTACCATCTAGAGTTATTCAGTCTAAATATTCAGTCTGTTTAGATCAGGAGTCTAAAGTTGGGTCTGGACATTCTGCATACTGGCAGTGCAATATCATGTTATGTATATGAAGTTAAGAATTGTGTATTACGGCAGACATGTTTTCAGGAAATTCTTCATGCTGGTAACTTTTGGGTCTTGTAAGAAAATGAGAAATGCAGAAATATTTTCATTGAAAATTGGATGAAATCAAGGGAATGCAGTTTACGACATTTCCACACAAGTGTCCTGTGCCTTTGGTATCATAAATGATAAAGTGGAGAGCAGGAGGAAACCAAATATGCCTTAGACTTGGAAGGGAAACTAGTTTAAAGCAAAAATATAAAATGTAACTTCTGTGATGACTTTGGGTATTGAACTTAGCAGTAAATCACTTCTGCATATTCTTTTATTTAAAGGGTAGTATTTGAGAGAAGGTGTTCTAGAGTTACTGGGAATGAAGGGGAAAAAAAGATTATGTTGGAAAACAGTTCCTGTCTTCCTGGGAATCTGTTCTCTTGGACTGAAGAAAAACTCTGAAACCACTAAGTTGTTGCTTTTTTTTATATAACCAGTATAATGTAATTTTGGTGTGAATGTAACAGGGCAGCATTTTGATGGGAAAAAGATTAACTCAATCTCGTTATGTAACTGTTCAATGAACTTACCAAGTCTGACACGTTTTGATAACCAATTCTCCAAAGTGCTTGATTTATGCAAAGTCATATTTTCATTTTTGTCTTGATTCCTCCGTGTGAGAACTTGACTCTAGGGGGATCATGTAACACATATCCCAAACAATCACAATTGCTGAAACAGATTTGACTGTCTTGAGAACTGAGACTTACTTGGCAAGTTGTCACTTTTCTAACGAATCTTTCTACTTGAAATAGCTGTGGTATAACACAGTATGATCTTGAAACCAAGAAATTTCTCTTTTGAATGCTAATATATTTTAATAATTTTAGATGCCATCTGAAGAAGTAATAAGCTGATAATACCTGATCAGGCATATGTCTCAATTCAAGATTGATCTAGGTATACTTCAAACATGCTACTTGCAGAAATGCAAAATGAAGTTAAGAAAATAATCTGAACAGGATAAGCTTTCCCAGGTTAGGAGTGACATACACAACAAAACTGATACAAAAATTTTTAATTCTTCATTGAACTAGTCATTACAAAAAAAAAAAAAAGAAAATTAAATACATTTCCTTGTAGAAGGAGATCTTACATTTTATGGGCTGTGATAATTGATGGTAACATATGCTTGGCATCCTGGCCACTAGTGGCAAGGTCCATTTCTGTATCCAACTGATGAAAGCAATATTTAAACACAGGGTGAAATTGTAGTTCAGTCTGAAGACAGCAGAGCTTTTGTAGGAGTCTCTAAACATAAGAAGTTTTTGCCCTTAAAAAAAATTTCAAGCAGGCATTTACAAGCAGAAAGACCAAACCTATCACCAGTCAGCTGCATTTCTGTAAATCAGTAGCTGCATTTGTAGCAGATGATACCAGTCAGAGGTGTATTGTTCTTGTTGAATGTAGTTGCTAGTCTACTGGTACCTCAGATTTCAGAACAGTGGAAGGAGAAATGTCTTGCCCCTGAATTTAAACTTGAACGCTATGAATGCTGGTGATCAGCATCTGAGCAGGCAAGAGAGTTCAGCACATTGCTGCAGGCCAAACTAACTTCAGACCTCTAAGTAAAAGTGGTGGAGGATTTCAGAACCTTTCTTGCGTGATCCTATTGTTTCATTGCTCTTTTGGTTGACGATGCAATCACTCTTGTAATGTCAGACTCTCATGTCAGACTCCTGTACACATGAAACTCAAATGCACAGAAGTGAATTTAATTTTTACTAAGATGCTGTTATCCTTTATCTCTATTCATATATGTATATTTAACATAGATTCAAGCAATAAGTAGATTATGAATGGCCATGGTAATTCTAATTATTAACTTGGTTTAGGAGTTTGTGTGATGTAAATAACTAATTTTATGCTTAGCCATTTCTGTGCCTACATTTCAGGAGGTTTTTGTGTATACTTTTTGGCTGAAGAAGTTTAAGATGCAAACTGAAAGGCATACCAACAGTTTTCATTAAAATTCCACAACACACTGTACTAAGTGCAATTAGTGTGATGCTTCTTATGACATTAAGATTCAAATGAGTTGTCTTCATCTTTATTTTCGAAGTATAAGAAAAAAGCTTTAATGCATAGCTGTGAAATTTGTGGTGATAGTCCAACTATTCCTGATAAGTTTTAAAGGTTATTGTGGCTGTGATTTGAACTAGCAAAGGGATTATTTCATGAGTCATTAAAAGAAACGTGCAATCACAGTGTAGATATAAAAGATCATTTGTGGTTTTTAACACAGCTTTCTAGCATATGTTACAGTGTGGATGGCAGTTCTAGCTGCATGTTTATAGCTGCATAATCTTGTTTCAGAAAAATAAATGACTGAAAAGTGTGCTTATCATTTTTTCCCCCTTTTTGGTAACATCTTTTCATACACTGACAGTTATTGTGAATGCATGAAATAAAACTGTTAATCAGTCAAACAAATGCAGTGTAGTTTACTTGCTAAATATCTGTATATTTGTAAATTGTATGTTTTGTATAAATCTTGTCGTAGCCAAATAATTTGATCTCCCCATATTGGAATCGCCTCCTATATTATTTGTTAAATGCTGTTGTGATCATGCACCAGACACTGTAACTGCATACCCCAGAATTAGGTGTTGCTTTAAAAACCCTGAGTCTTCCCCTTCTAACCAGCTATGTTGGTATTGAAGCAACAGCCAGGTATAAAGGAGGAGCAGTAGCAAACTTTTTCTCCTGTGGAAGTGTATGTTGATCACTGTACACGGGAAGTTTTGAACAAGCTGTGATCCACGGCTTTGAGCTTAAAGATGTAAGCAAAGGATAAATAGATTTAAGATGGACCTTTTTCAAAGAACAGGTGATTTCTTTCTGTGATCAACATTCTTGCAATATGACATTTCCTTTTGGCTTTCTTACTCTTTTTTAGAGGCCTACAATATTTTCAGGAGAATGCAAGAGAAGGATGAGTCTCCTTATCGTTGCTGTGACGTCCTTATAAAAGCACTGTTAGCACAGAATTGTCTTGATGAAGCCCTTGATGTGAAACGCATGTAAGGCTTTTCTTTGTTTGGGGGATTTTTATTGGCTCAGAGAGAGTGGTTAAATAATTTCTGGATCATTTTCAGGTGAGTCCTTATCTTCTAATGGGAAAACAGGTCATGACTAGTGATTAGGAGCTGTGGTAAGAAACACACCAGCATTTCATAGGGCGATATGGCACATTTTTAGAAAGGTACTAGAGTGACAGTGTGTATTGCTAATAACTCATTTCAAATAACAATCTGAACAAATGTACTTGGCATCAGAGCTGAAAGTCTACCCTTCTGGCAGTCTGCCTTTTCCTCTTTAGAGCAATATCCAAACAGACAGGATTCCTTCACTTAGCTGCCCGTGAGCCTTCCCCTGAATGCTTGTCCCTGCTGCTGTCTTACCCTGCCCACACTCCCTGGCAGCTGGCTGCCTGCCAAATGCAAAATGGTATGTTTGGTTGTGATGCCAGTGGCTAGGAGATGACCATAAACCTTAGATCCAACTCTTACGCTTCTGAAATAAATCCAACCTGCTGTCATGTATTATTAGAAGGCAAGGAATTAAATTAACCTTTAGTGTGTTGTATGGTACGACACTTGCTTGAATTACTGCTTGTAACACATGTTCTGGTCAGGTTATAGGCTTTAAAGCGTTTTAAAGCTTTGGAGAGTCAATGGAGAGTTAAGGAAAACAGGAATTTAAGTTTAAGGATTTTAAATCTTTCAGTTTCTTCAACTGAAACTAGACCAGTGGTTGTCATCAAGTGTGCTCACTGAATGAATACAATGAATTTTAAAGTGGCTGTAGGTAAATTACCTAATGCATAGAGTACTCTGAAAAAAGCTAATAATTTTTAGTACCAACTTAGTTTCTGATGTCCAGGAACGGTCTAGTGTAAGATGATACTGATTATTTTAATGTTTTCTTTAAAAGTGTTTAGACTGGAGAAATGTCTTGCGTTGAAAAAGTGTTTGAGTTCTGCATTCAGAAGAACAAATAGTGCTTTTTCAAATAGCTCTCAGCAACTGGGCTTTATAATAAGTAATGTTTCTGCTTGCAGGATATATAGCTTATATCAAGGGAAAACTAAATCAGTTTATCAAATCGATCTCCCTGTAATGCAAGTAACTGATAAATCTTTGCAAATAAAAGATGTTTTAGGGAGTGCAAAGAACACTGATAAAATTTAGGTAGTTTGTTTCACAGAAGATACTCAGTTATCTAAAGATGTATTGAAAGGTTCTTCAGGGAGGAACCTTGAAACATGACTGCTTCCTGGCTCTACAGCTCAAACACAGTTGTAAGGAAGATGCACAAAGTAGTGCATATTACCAGCAATAATTTGCAGATTAGAAGAGAAGAAAAAAGGTGGTGGCTTGTTCCTAGTATTTCAGGGATTCAGAATTGTCACTTTAGGTAAGTGTTGTAGTATGTAAATTCACAATTCAGGAAGAAAAATGATTTGAAAAACTGAAAAGGTTGGAGGTGCGTTAAGCCTCTGAAGTTTGAGATATTTACAAGTCAATTAATAGGATTTTATAAGAGGTTTTCTTCTTGGTTACAACCATGACCATAACTCTTGTACTTTTCACAACTCTCCTACTCCATCTCGTAGCATAGAAATGCCAGATAGTTACACTGAGAAGCTTCTAACAGCTCACTGTTGCATCAAGACAGAAGAGACTTCATATTTGTTGTGTTCATGGCGTATCTGTGTGTCTTTTTTTCTAGTAACAAAATGATGCTTATATTAAGCATTTTTAAAAGCCTGTAAGTTCTAAGGAATTCACTGAAATAGAGAAAGCGATAGTGTGTGTTCCTATGATTGAGGAGTAGCAAATCTGTGTTTCACACACATTTCTGGATGCTTCACAACTTTTCCAGCCTCATGCTAAAAAGAGATTACTCCTACAAAGCCTTAACATGTGTGATGGCCTGAAAGTTGTGCAGCTCCTAATATTTTCATTTAGATACGTATTACTTTTTACTGTTTAAAGCCAAATTTGAAAGGTAAATGATATGTAGAGAGTCTTACTGTGCACATTAGCATAGGCAACAAAAAGCCTACTTTTTTTAAAATTTAGAAATGCCCAATAACTTCAAAACGTCCCCTGTTACCAGAACTGCGAAACTTCCTTGAGAAAGCGATGTGGGAGGAGTAAATAGCACTCCTACACTGCGTTTGAAAAAAACTAACACCAGACAACCCAGAAGATCACTGATCTGTTGGTCAACCTAAGTGTAGTTTGCTTTCACATTCTAGGACTGTTTTGAGGAATATTTAGTGCATTTAGTCCAAGAAGTTTTAAATAGAAATTTAGGAGTATTGGAATGATGGATTAGTTCTGTAATAGTAGCTAACGTCTATTTAATCACACTAAAGATTGGAAGATTGGAGAAAGTAAATCCTTTGTTAAATGTAATTTACAGTCTCATGCATGAATTGTTGACTTAAGGGCTTTGACAGATGGGACAAAGGGAAAAAAAAAAAAAAGGCGGAACTGAGCAGTGGGTGCTTAGGCAGGGATTAAGGGGATTGGTTGGGAGAGTAAGAAAATCCCGAGTCCAGTGACTGCATTTGTGAGCCTGGGAGGCTGAAAGTGACTGAGAGGATAGTCATATTGTGTGCAATGTGAAGGATTTTCTTGGGATTGAGGAGAACAATTTAGCAATGACCCTGCTTACCTCCCAATCCGCTCAGCCCCTAAGTTCAAGTAGGTAGGCTGCTCAGTTGTGTGCCACAAGATGATCAGTGAGGTTTATCTTGATTGCTGATATGGTAAATGGCATTGCCCCCCTTTGCTCTGTAGAGATTTTGTAATCTAGAAATGAACATTTGTAAAGTTATCCTTATATATTAAAAACGGGGCTTGGCTACATGTCATTTAGGAGCAGGAACATTTTATAGTATAAGACCAATGTGATTGCTGGTTAGTCTCTCTTGACAATTTCCAGAGTGTTAGAAAAGCTTTAGCAGGGTTAACTAAAGTAAAGACTGTCTTTGCTGTACATACACGAAGTTTTGTATTACAGAAGATAAGGAGTTGATAAGTGAAATAAAATTTTAATGTGGCTAAGGCAGCAAATGTAGGATGTTCACTTTAAAACCTGTATACATCTAGATGACAGAAATTTGAAAATTAATCAACCAAATGATATGGTGTTAGTTCATAATATGCTTTAGTTTATGTTTAAAATATACAGTGCTGAAAATAAATGTTTCATTTTTATTGCTGAAAGAATAGTTTTATATTTTATAATTATGGTGACTATTGAAAAAAGAAGAAAAAGTATCCAGCTTAGGATACAACAGAACAATGCAGGGCATGCAGTTATTTTAGTCATCTAATATGTCAGCATTCAAGAATCTGAACCGATTGTTTAAAAAAAATCTTGTACTTTGTTTCTTTTGTTGCTCACTTCCAACTTTGTCATCTGTCAGAATGCAAAAAAAATTATCCTTCTATAACCATTGACAGGATAACACAAAAGCTGTCTCCAGGTCGATATTTTGCAGCAATATTTTTAACATACGAACAGTAGTTTTTATAATTTCACCTTGGTGCTCAACCATTTATTATCGTATCAGAAGCATGTCAGTAATTCCTTTCTAAATGTCTGCTTCTTTTAGTGCTGAGACCCACATCAAGGGCTTCACACTGAACAGTGCTGCCAGCAGCCTCCTCATCATATCGCAAGTTAGGCGGGATTATTTGAAAGGTATGTCACAATGCTTGACCTTTACGTCACATTAATGCCTCTGCAGATTTTTCTTGTAACGCCCTTCGAATACTTGGATAAAGGAGTCCATTTAGCAAATTACCTGCTTATCAAGAGCCTTTTGTGGTAGCTGAGAGACGTAAATTACTGTACATGCATTTATAATACAGCTTGAATATGAATGTACTTGTCATTTGACCACTTAGTCCAGTTTCCATTCCATTTAACACAAGATGGGTTTTCTTAAGATGAATCACAGCTCTTCAGACATGCAAAATTTGTGCTCCAGAACGAGAGAAAGTACAGGCTTTCAAGTGCGTTAAAATTCACAGCACAAGTCATTTTGCTTTGGAAATTAACATACTTTAGAGCATCTGAAACAATTCCCCGCAGTTGTTTCTTGCATATTGTGTTGGTTGTGTGAGATACCAGATGAGTTAAATTGACTGTTAAATGTGCATGATTGTGAACTAAATGATTATAATATTGATTTAAAAACTTAATCAAATACTTTTTAATAGTTCTCAATACCAATGGTAACAAAATACTCTGGTTGGTTTTCTTTTTAATGTAATGATGATAGTGAAAAAAATGGTGGCTGAAGAGTACATAAGATGCCCAATAGGACGGGGCATGAAGTTTACAGTTGTTTTATTTTAGTTCTCAGCATTGGTTGCTTTGCAGCCTAGAGATCAGTTCCACAGTGTTACATCTAACTTACTTAGTTGTGTTGAAGAACTCTTGTGCAAGAGGAAAACTCTGCATGCAGGTAGTTTTACATGCAGGGCAGTATCTTTTATCCCCATGCAAGTCTAAGTACAATGTTGATACATATTTTTGTCAGTATGTTTAAGCTCTAAAGCAACTATGTACAAATTAAATGGATTATTTAAGTTGGGTTTACAAGGCCTACCAGAAAACCTACTTTTGATCGTGCCATCATTACATTTTATTTCATTCCATTATGCATAGCTGTACTAATAACCCATACCCATGTAACATCAGCTACATTAAAATACTCGAGATGAGCATTTAGACACATTTTCTCACTTGTACTCCTTCTTTCCTGTGGCTGATAAACTTGCCTTCTTTCCAATGCCTTCCTCATTCAGTCTCTAGTTTAACATCACTGCCAGGTGTCATCCACTCAAGTGTTTGTGGTGAACGCCATTGCTCCTTTTGCTATTGGCAGATCTTTCTTAGCAGCTTTCAAGGCCTTCACCTGACTTTCCTGTCTGCTTTTATTCTAATAAATCTCTGTTTTCTTCTCCAATATGTCATGAAGTTTTACCAGCTCTTCCTGAACACTGCACACCAAAATTCTTCCCTGCTTTTGAACATAAGTGATGTTTCTATATTCTGCCAGTCTGTTGCACAAACTATATGGGGTTTTAGCTAGCATACTAAATTCTCTGCTGCATCAACCCTCTTCCTTGCTGTACTCTAAAAATCTTCTTTTTGCACGATACAGAGTTTCTCAAGAAGTCTGTGGAATTACATTACTTTGCAAAATGATATTTTCTTTTATCTTGCACGTTGAAGAAGCTTTACTCTGACAATCTTATTGAATAGTCACACTTGATCCTTGTTTCTGTTTTAATTTGAAAGATACTACTTGTCTTTGTCTAAGTGAAGCCTTGAAAATGCAAACTACTAAATATTTCAGCCATAGTGGTCATTTTCTAAGGCTCGTAGATGACCCAAAACGTTTTTGGGCATGGTGCTTTTGTAGTCTTTTGCTGGTGAGCTCCGTTTGACCTACATCCTGTGATGGCTTTCACTTGTGTGAAACCTGCTTGCTTTACCACTTACATACCTCATTTAGTTCATCAACGTTCTTTATTGTGTAATGTGGTATAGTTAAAAGGTTTTATGGAGGCCCCTAAGTATAGTTCTAAGAGCTCTGATATCTTCTAGCAAGAACTTCATAAAACCCAGGCTACTTTCAAGAGTGGGTTTCATGGTAGGAAATTTGCAGAATCTATAGGAAAGCATTGTGAAAGACAAATGGTTGGTTTTCACGAGCATATAGTTACCTGCAGAGTTATCCACTATGCTACAAGTACCCAATTTCTTGCAGTAGTGCTGCACATATGCAGCTTTCCAATCTTTCTCTGTCCTCATTCTTGAGAAGGGTGGTTGTGCTGCATGTTAGAGGGAGGTCCACACCTATAGTGAGGAGGGAATTTGAACTTGGCATCTGTTCTGAGATTGCTTTTTAAATGTTGTGAATCTTACCCCCCATATATTGCTCCTTTTTTTCCCTAAAAAGAAGAATGTGGGACAGAAGGAAAATTTCCTGTGAAGGAAGGCTAGGCATACAGGATGTTTTTTCTTCCTGTCATGTAAAGGGTAATACTTGGTTTCTGCAGTACCTGTATATTGAATTGGAATGGCAGTGCTGTGGAGTTCATGTGGGTGTATGTTATTCTAGAAGTGTTATCCCTTGGTATTATAATTATCATCTGTGATTAATCCTGCCTATGCTGGTAAAGAGTAAGAGAATTTTACCAGAGGGGCACGTCTTTCTGTGTGTGTTTGCTCATGGATAACGTAAATTGACAAGAATTCTGCTTGGAGAAACGAGGGTGACTTCATGTGCTGTGGGTTTTGGAAATTTGTGGCAGATGGACGGACAGGAGATTGACCTTGTCTGTTTTCAACATATGTAATTGCAATAATCTTAGGAGTTTTTGAGGTAAGTGTTGAGTTCTCAGTTTTTGTTCTTGTAAGGAGACTTGTGTCCCATACTTCTATTTAAAAATTAAGTTTTGGGAAACAAAGTCTTGGTGCACACTTAAAAAGAGAAATCTCAGTATTATACTTCAGCAGTTTCAATAATAAACTACATTTTTGAACTGTATTTATTCTTAAATATACAACTTTTTTTGTTTTTAGTAAAGGAAATTGATTGCAGTTTGGAGAAAAAAAGAGTCAGGACTTTAAAGTCATAAGAGAGGATATTTATGACACAGCTGCTTTCCGTGAGCGGGTTACAAAAAAATTATTTCAATGTTGAAAGTAGCTTAATACTTCTTAGTAGGAGATATTGCAGCCTTTCAACCTAAATTATTGTTGAAAGTTTTTATTTGTGTATATGTATTCAAGTTAGAATTCACTGTAGTTATTGCAGGGCTTAAAGAATTTTTTTTCTGTATATATTTTTAAAAGGGTAAGATTAATGATGCCAGCAGCATGGTTGCTTTCTGAACTAAAGTCTGATTTCTGTTTCCCTTATTTCTTTACCATTGTTAGATGCCTTGGCTGTTTTAAAAGGAATGCTTGACAGTGGCATGTTGCCCACTAGACCAGCAGTTACTGCTCTCATTCAGGCCCTGGCAGAAAAAGGAGATATAAAGAACCTCCAAGTACTTGAAAACATCCTGGGAGGTGTCACAAAATCAATTGGTTTATCTGACTCACTAATGTCTAATGCTATTGCATTGGCTCATACTAAAAGGTAAGTATTTCTAGGACTGTGTATTTAATTCTTTTCTGCAGAGTAGTGGGAAATCTCTTGCATTATCCATTTCATTCTGTTTCCATTTTTTACAGCGTCCCAGATGTTAAAATTGTAGTTGAGTATGATGTGTGGTTCTGTTCTGGTATTGTCTCCCAAACACATTTGGGGTTGAAAATAATTTAATGAAATACAGGGATAATAAGTGTGAAGCATTTGGAGGAATAGAAGGTCTTCTTTGGTGCTGTAATTTAGCTTTGAAACCTTTGTTCTAATGTGCATATAAAGTGTTTCCTTGGTGTTATATCAACAGCTCTATGAAATCTGAAGGTAAAATGGAATTACTTAATCGAACTTAGCACCCAGAGGTTATGTGTGTGATAGTTTGGAAACAAAAATCTACTACGTGTTCCAGTAGTTGAAATGACAAAATATTCTTGAAATATTACTGTCTTTACCTTCAAAATGTGAAAGCCAGGTGTGTGTCTGTGGAGTGGGGTCTTTCCGTGGGGTTTTTTTTGTAAGAATTATAAAAGCTTGGCTGATGCTTTAGGCCACAGTTTAGTTATCATAATTATCCCCACACTTTCAAGTTGCCTTTGATTCAACTGTTTAATTCAGTATTGTGCTCTTGCCTTGCATTTCTGGTTTAGTTGATAACGTTGGTAGTGTGCTAGTTTATCCTTTGTGTAAAACTGCATGGGGAAGCACTTGGAGGAGAAAGGGCATTGTCAGCTTCTCAAATCTACTTTGCAGGAACCAATCCTCAGGAATCCTACATATTCTGTTATTTTATTTCAAACTAGTTTTGTCAGGTGGACCTCCTGTGCCTGACTTGGCAGGAAAGCTGTAGACCTTTGTAGTGCATAACAGATTCCTGATTGCCTCAGGCATGCCAGTCCTTGGCACACAGTTCTAGTGCATGGACTTGAAAGTAAATGAAACGCTTCAGATGGGAGGGACACTTCATTATTTGTCCTATAAGCTGCTTATTTTCCTGTATTTCCGTGTCATGAAAGTGTTGCAGGCTGTGTTCTTAAGATGGAGATTGATGACAGGAATAAATAAAAAAATTGTTGTATGCAGGTAGAGCGTCAACTTTTCTTTTCCCATACCAAAACGAACTTGATGTATGAAAAGACTTAGCAGTGGAAATAATATGCAGCCTATATATTCTCAAATACCTTGCAATCTGTACCTTGATAACTCTCAAAAACAGATTCTTGCAGATATTTCCAGTACAGGTTCATCTATTGGCAGATCCATGTTAGTGATACAGTTTTCAAAGCATTTTTCATAGCGTTCACATGTGCTGTATTTCTGCTTCACCTAAAAGCATTCATTGTGCTCAATTTTCTTTTTCAATTAAAGTAGTTTTTAGACTGGACTGGTAAGATATGTTGTCATTGAACCTTTTAGAATGCTGGAAGTAGAGTTTACACTTTGGTGAATACTTCCTACATTATTATATTAGCATTTGCTATATTTGAGCCTTAAGATTAAAAGCATTTAGATGTAATGACCAAATGACATTTAATATTGTCTTTTGCATCCAAAAAAGACAGGCCTGGTAAAAATCAGGTAAATAATTAATTGCACTGCATAAAAATACTTAAATTGTGTGCATTAATTATTCAGATACCCTCTGTTAATGTTTAGATTTTGCCTTCTAGATTTGCAGGACACATTTTCCTAAAGCAGCAAGCTGAACTCTTCTTTCTTAATCAGGAAAAAAGTGTGTCTAAAATACCTAAACTTTGTACAGGTCAAAGGCCATTAAAAATTATTTTTTAATTGATTTATTCATTCAGTCATACATTGTTACACTTTTACAATATCTGAACAAAGTAAATCTTTTTTGTCAATATTTTTTCATCCACTATTCCTGGTAAATACAAGCTTGATGTAGAAAACAAAAACTTTAATGTATTGCTTCTTAGGTTTAGAAATCTTGATTTCAGAAACTGAGCCAGTTCAATCTCTTTTCCTAGCAATGACCTTGATGCTGCTGTGAAATACCTTGAGCCTCTCCTTATCTCTGGTGCACAGAATCCTGATCAAACTGTCAGAAATATTTCCTATTTGTTAAGAAAGGTGTCTGAGGAAGGATTAGAACCAGCTTTGGAAAAATGTAAGTTAATTGCAATGATATTTAAATATTCTGACTCGACAGAGGTGTTATGAAAGAGCTATTAGACGTAAAATCTGCTCAGTCAGCATAAATCATGTCTGTGAAGTTTACAAAAGTGGCTTTTCAATCCCAGATTTTCCTTATGTACCCATCATTTTGCAGTTGGTGCAATGGCAGAACAACTGGCCAGTCAGTTTGGAATTTACAGACCTGTCACAGATCTTTTCCTTCAGTATGTCACTGCAGACAGAGTGGATGATGCCAGATCTTTGATACAGGTAATGACACAACAAGAGGTACAGAAATGCTCAGAGCTCTTCAAAGGTTACCTGAGAAATTGTCAAAAAGAGGTGTGGTGCTGGGATGCATCTGAATTACAGTGTGAGTAGCAGTGCACAGTTTAGATTAACCCATGAGCTTGTGCTCTTGTACTGAGAGTAGTAGTGCGTGCCAGAGTCAGGGGGGTTTTTTATATTCCAGTAACCCAAAGGAAATAAAGGAAGTATTTGTATATTGCAAATATTTTTCTCTTAAGTTCTCTGCTGGATGTCAGTTGTTTCTTGCAAACCATTTCCTTGCAACTTCTCACCTAATTTCCTAAGTGCTGTAAACATAGTATCTTAGAGCTGTACAGTTTGTAAAGCAGAAACAGGCAGTGATTGCTTGTCATGGACTTCACTTGGTTGCAATAATGTTGTATATATTGTCCTCAAGGTTTCTTAAGAACTGAATTTACTTTCTATTCATATGAGTGTCACAGACTTATTAAAACCCAAACATTGGTCTCTGGGTCACAGTCTCAGCTGAGTTAGGAATTGAGACAGCTGCATTGGTGCCATTTGTGCAGAGCTAAAGGAAAGCCAAGCAAGAGGTTGGATGAGCTGTGGGTGCTGGGAACAGGATCTATCAGGAGGCTCATCCAAGCAGGTGACAGTCCAGCAGTCAGGCTGATGTGTGCATAGGCTCCTGCCTCAAATCAAGGCCTCTTATCATCTCCTGATAGTGCATGCTACTCATTTACCAATTCCTAAGTATTTTAAACTGTTAAAGAAAAAGCTCTGCTTCAGCCATTGGATATTTTATGATATTCCAAGACACTACCAACGAAGGTGTTCAGTTACTTTCACTACAGCGTGAGGTGTGTTATCTGTAATTCCCTTTGTGTAGTGCTTTGCCTAACTGGTCATCTGAATATTAAATGAAAAGGAGACTACAATTTTGCCATAAAACCCTCTTGCTGTATAGCTTGGAATATCAAAATGCAAAAAAATTCTCGAGTTATTTTACTCTTCCTGATTTGGTGATTGCTCTTTGATTAAAATGGGATGAGTAAATGAAAATTGGGTACAGTTTTTTGCTTTTGTGAAAGTAAGGGTTTTTTCATTTTTAAGTAGAATCATAGTGTTCTTAAAATTTTCCAAAACATGGAATAATGTCCGTTCATATATTACTGAAACTTGTTACAACAGCATCCAACAATTAGAATGAAATTCATGGCTCTATAGCGTACTTGAAATAACATTGTATACCCTGTGTCTTAAGGGACAATTTAAAAATACCTCATTATAAGTGGATATTTACAGGTAAGCTGGAGTTGAAACTTCCGTGTGTAAGAGAAAATTTGGGGGTTTTATGGCTCAGGACAAACTTTGAGCTGTGTTGAATATTTGTGACTGCTATGTGGATTAAGTATTCCTCTAATCACTAACTAGAGGACAGGAATAATCACTCTCCATTGTTATTTTTTGGGAAGTAAACAACAATCTAAATTAACTATTTTGCCTGTAATCTGAAATATTAGTATATACATGGAGACTCCTTGCTTTCAGAAATGCCTCTTAAGAGTCTATTTAAAAGTTTATGAAACAGCTGCAGTATCCTTTGTACTGTCTGGAGGGAGAATGCTTTTGCTGATGAGAGTCAGAAATTATTTGATAACTTCAGCATGAAAGGGAGCTGTGGATAGCATATCTCCAACTAGACTCTTTCCTCTCAGAGCACTTACAGCAGGTGAGAATGGGTAGAGTTGGTAATAAAATATTTCAAGTTTCTCTCATCAGTGTTTTGCCCCTATTTAGCACCACAGAGCCACTTTTTGTCTGTTTGCCTGAAGGAATGAACCTTCACACCTTCTCACCTGGACCTTAAAGAAGCTTGTAAACCATGTTACTTACACAGAATACTCATCATGGCATAACCCAAAATTTCTTGTTTGCATATGTCTACAGTACTAATTGATTGTAGGAAATTCATGGTATGTGTTTTCATATGCACAATATTCTCTTTTTCCTGTGCATTTTGGTAGTGATATCCTGCAGCTGATTAAAAAACCACACTGCATTGTTAAGAGTTTTAAGACTGACATCTTTGAGGAACATACACTAAATATTGTCTTGTATATTTTATTTTCTCCTCTTTTCTAAAGTAAGACAAATTTTTGATTTTTATCTGGTCTGTCTCAAACTTTCCTAAGTTCAACTTCTCTCTCTCAAACCCTGTCTATTGCAGTTAAAGCCTTTTATAAAATAGAGAGATTGAAATCAGTCCTTTGTATGCATAAGTGTAGGTAATTATACTTTAAAGAGAACTTGCTTTGTACATTTTAATTTTTATAAAGAAACGAGCAGTTATCTCCCTGACACCTTATTAAATGTATAATTAACCTTATGATCCCTAGCTCACTTGTGAATGCTTGGCAGTATAATTGGAGAGGAATAGTGTTTCTCTTTTTCATTCTTTTGCAGTCCTAAACCTCGTTTTTGTGGTATATTGAAGTATTAGTTTAATTCTTTCCCCTATTGTTTTAAACAAACTTTATACCTACCATTTTAAAAATGTTTATCAAAGAAGTGCATGAAATAAACTTGGTTTGTGGTTGTTTTTTTGGTTTTCTTATCAAACTAATAGTCAATTATTTACCTTGTAAATAGGTAATATATTAGTATGTTGTTTTAAGCATCTGTAATTGGAAATGTTCACCTTAGTCATTTTGTTTGTCAGTAACCTGCTCATGTCTGCTACATTAATGATTTCTTTGTCTTCAGAGGTGGGATGCAATAGTTCAGGAGAAGAGAACTTTGGGGCGTTTTATGGCTAGAGCAGCATCTAAACCTGGACAGGTATAATATTTTTTTTCATGTATACAATTCTATATGTAGCAAAGTACTATTTCATCAGCCTCTGTTAACATGCTTTGAACTTCACAGTTGACAGCTTTACTGGGTTTCTTGGGGAGGGGGGAGGTTAATTTCCAGAGCTGGTTGTATTTAAAGAACATTTTACATTATGGAGCATGATGGAAAGGAGGGTGTACTTAATATTTTTCTATTGTTTCAGTTATTTCCTGTGCTTTTGATGTTACACTGTATATCCTGCAAACATTATGCTTAAAAGGTTTTACTGCATTATCCAGTTCAGTATCACAGTCCTTGTTTTATTGGCTACATTGTACAAATATAAATGCAAGTTAAAATCTCAGCCTCTCTCTGATGATAAAATGCCTCTGTGTTTACATTAAAAGACACTTTTCATATTACTTGTTGTGGTGGTTTGGACATGTATCTAGTTGGAGCATCTGTTTATGTTCCTGGCTTTGTGCTCGTTCCCTGTAATTTGAAATGCTCTCATTTATGTGCTTGCTCTCTACTCTTACCCTTCCCTCCTCATATAGCCCCCTCAAAGTAAACAAAAAACCCCCACAACAAATAAAACATAAATCCAAAGACCAACAAAAAAACCCCTACCCCTAACAAAAAAGCCTTAGCACACACTAAAAAACTCAAACACCCGCTGCCCCCAACCCTCAAACCCAACACTGAACAACAGCAACCAAAAAGACCCTGAAATACACACCCAAGCAAAACCACATGGATTCTCCTCTCATAGAGGAGCAGCATCAGGAGACATCTAGCACACAAACTATAGTAAATACTTTTCAAATGAGGCAAATGAACATGATGTTTTGTGGAAATTGCCATTAAATGCTAATAGATTTAAAGTTCTTTTGTTGAAGTGATGATGATAAATACGATGTGATAAACACTATTGTTTGGTGTGTATAAGAAGGAACTCAAAACGTTGAAGTTTCCCAGCTCATCAAGCTGAAATTTTACTAACACATCGAAGTTGGTAGTGTGTGATAAAGGTGTTATTATTAATTTCTATGAACGGTTTTTAATTTAAAACCTGAGAATTTTTGAAACTGGAATCAGAGGCTGAGGGAAGGAGGTTCCAAACTTAAGCACATAAGTTAGTAATCTGACTCCTTTTAAGCATTGATCATAGCTACCATTGACCTCTAGGTCATTGAAGGATGCTGAGTGTTTTGCAGTTTTCCTAAATTGGTTGAAATCCTGCCATATTCTCATTACTACGTTAATTACCTACCTGAAAAAAAAAGACACACTAGTGTTTAGGATTCTTGAGTATGGATTTTAGACCTTTATTACATTAATTGCATTTTGTGATTCATTTCTTTTACAATTTCATATTTGCATACAAAATTTTGGAAGGAAATTATTGTATCTACTTTTAGTCACATAGTCCATTCCTTGTTACCAGTACAGTTAATTTCATTAAAAAATGTGCAATCACTGTTCTAACTTTGGCAGCTTTATTTTATTCTTTAATATTTCAAGTTAATGCTCCTTTTGTCTGTGCATTGAATTTCACAGGCAAAGAGGATCGAGACACTTCTAGAACTGATTCCTGAGCATCTCGATCTGGTGGTGGCGTACCGGTACCTCTTGAGATGTTATGGTGAGTGACTCTCCTTGGGATGGTGTTTTAGTAAGAACTCTGGAGACATTCAGAAAGGTCATGCAAGCCCTTGCTTGCTTTACAGTTCGAGTCATAAAGAGGTGTAGGGGTTATCTGAGGTTTTTCTCATTTCAGTCTGTTGGGTCTGTATGCTGTCCTAGCTCTTAGGGTAGAAGAGCAACCAGCTGACATGAGCCCTGAATCCTTTACTTAGAACCTAAAGTAGGGGTTTCATGGAATAAGAAAGAATCCATCTTAACGCATGGGGAAAAATACTGTAGGAATGAATGGCTTTTAAAATGAATCCAGCTTTTTTCCCCCAAAACATGTAGTAATATTGGTTCCATGTGTGTGTTTGTGTGTGTGTTTGAAAATCGTAAGTGATTAGTTCTGTCAGTAATACAAAAGGATCTTAGTCTTACTAGTGTAAATTCTTTATGCATCTTGTAATTCAGCCAAAGTTAATATTCTAGATGCCTTCATTTGAATTTACATTGAAGTACTCATCAGTTCTCCTTATAGTTGAGGTCAGAGGTGAGCACCTCTAAAAAATCAAGTTGTTTGTTTAATTATGTTTATTTGCAAGATTTACTCTTGACAAACCAGGATGTACAGCTCCTATGGCAACACTCAGTTGGAAGCTTGCACCGCTGTGCTGTAGAGTCCTTTGCCTTGTGTACTCTGATGCTGTGCTCCAGTTTTATTACAGGGAGTAAATACTTTTCACACATGTGTTACAAGCAGGAAAGTACAAGGACAGAAGCCCTTGTGCTCCAATCTATCACAGAGGAGATAAATAGGAATAATTAGGTAAAACACTTCAAACACAAATCCAAGGTATGGTGGTAAATGAATACAAACTTACTTTTTAAAATCAAGTTGTAGAAGTCCCATGATGTGTTATCTAACTTAGAAAATTTGCTTGCTTAGTAACATTCCAAAGAGCAATCACTACCAAAATTGTTTAGCCCTGTAACAGATAGCTTCAGGTTCACAGCAGGGTAAGTTTTCTAACATGTTTTTACAAAACAAAAAGTTGCCCTTCTCTCAGCAGCATTGTACTTGCTGCTTTATGCTGTCGTTAGTCCTGTGCTGCTTTGACCACTACAAGTAAATTTTTACCAGTAAAAATTCTGTAAGTGAACTTAGTAAGTTTTTCGCTATCCTTCCTAACTACATCATAATATAGCAGTTTCATAAAGAGATTGCAGAGAATCAGTCACTTCCCCTACTATACCTAAAGCAGTGGTTAGAGTGTATTGAACATATGAAGCCACACTGTGTATGAGCAGATGCTTGCTGTACTCTCTCTTCAGGCAGAGGTGTACCTGGCTCCTAGCAGGTTCTAGAGGAGACATTCAGTAGCAGCATGAAGAGTTTTAAAAGCTGTTCCCAGGTTTTTCTGTGCAATCATCTCACCTGCATGAGACATTGATCATTTGACTGTTAAAGGGGTGATCAGCAAAATATTTAGCACAACTGAAAATGAGAAGGCTGTGCATAGATTGTGCTCTAGCCATGAGGGGTAGAAATAAGATCTCTTAAATCAAAGATTTTTTTTTTTTTAAATAAGTAAGCTTTCAAATATAATTTCTTATTTTGGACCAAATCCAACCTTGTAGTAGCATAATTTTTGAGAGAACAAATGATTCTCCTTTCAGGCCATCGTTGTTTTTAATTAGTTAGAAAAGTCTCTGAAACACGGCAGAGTATTGTTATTGCCACAATTGGTTATGCTTTCTAATTACTAAAATAAATGGGCAAATAAAATTATAATTGTTTGTGTTTAGCAAAGATACAGTAGAACATAGGTCCCAGCTGAAAGACGTTTGATCATCTGTCACGCATCCATGATGGAACAAATAAAAGGACCTTTGCTCCTTTACCTTGTCCTGAGATGTGATGCATAATCCTTTGCTGTATACCTTTTAGAAAAAAGAAATACGTAAAATCACAATTGTGTGGTCCATTAAATGCAATCTAAGTATTAGCTCTTTTTGTTGGTGTTTCCCATACAATAAACCTATTTTAAAGTTGTAGAAAGTTAATGATTTCTATGCTTTCATTAAGCTGTCATTTCATGCAGTTTTTGCAGTAGCCTCCCACATTCAAAAAGGAGCTCAGCCACTTGCCAGATGTGAGTGGGAAGCTTTTTCTCACGAGAAAGGGACACAGGCTATCCATCTCTGCACAATGCTTTTTTTGTTCTTTATGAGCCATTGTTTTTATAGCTCCTATGGTTGTGAAGATGTTTCCAAGTGTCAACAAGTAAAACCTGAGACAGCTCCCATACTGCAGGTGTTTGTGTTCTCCCGAGCAACAGAATGAATTTAACTGGACGTGATGGCTTCCTTGATGTTCACAAGATGCTAGGGACTGTTGTGCTGCTTCTAGGACCCCGGGGACAGCAGTGAAACTGTCAGGGGTCGCTTCAGTTTCATCCCAGTGCTTCTCAAGCAAAAGTCTGAGCAGCAGAGAAGTCGGTGGTTAAGCATGAGTGAAAACAGGTGGAAAGAGAAACAAGTAACCACTGAGATCTTTTGGGTTTTATTTTTTCCCTCAGAATTGGATGGGGATGTTGCTTCTGTAAAGGCTACGTATGAGAAAACAAAAGCGAAGAATATAGAGCTGCACGAGATCTCTTTGAAATCTTTAGCAACTTTTCTGAAGAAAGTAGGAGAGCCTGTCCCTTTCACTGAACCCCCTGTGAGTATTTCCTAATTAAGAATTAGATCTGCAGAGTTGTGTATGTTCAATGTTAATAAAACAAATTGCATGAATAATGACATAGGGACCAGGTCTCTGCAGAGACTCCTCAAAGGAGGTAATTCATGAAGTCTTGGTGTTGTGGGAGCTATGGTAATCTTGCATTGGATTTGACTTGAGGAAGTAAAACCTCTTGGGGCTTACAATATTTCAACTACCTCATTCTTATCAGGCACTCATCTACGGGTGTACCTTTATCAAATCTCCTTGGGGCATTTATCAGAGCAATGGGACTTGAAAAGGCTTACAGAATGTGTGCTTCAGTAACAATTAATGGCTTCTAGTTTTCATTAATTAGTGTTTTGTGTCTAGTGTAAGTTGCTGCACTAGTAGGATGGAATTTTAGAACTGTAGGAATTCGTTTTCTACTGCAGGTTTCTTTCCAGCTGCCTTGCCAACATAGGTATGCAACTGTGCAAATACATGTTACTTGAGGGTGACAAGCAGCGTGATATTAAATTTGTCAAGACTGCAAATAGTTTTGCATCATTCCTTTGACTAATAATCTACTAGTACCATTTTTGCGAAGTAAAATTTGAAGACGTTATATTTTCCATTCTCTAAGCAAACTTTTTATTGCTATTTTCTCACCACTTTTTGTATTCTGAAAAAAATGTTCTCATATAATTCTGTAACGACTGGCTGTATACTGTTTCTCTATATTGCTTCATGATAAATGTGATTTTCTTTCCTAATTTTGTAAAGAATCAGAGAAAATCTTAGCGCAAAATACTTGATTTAGCCTTTCAATGGCTATGGTGGTTTTTTTCTACATCTTTGGCATAATTTATAATCCGAATTTTTATTTAGACTGTAAATTTTAAACCTAGAACGTCTGTTTCTTATATGTAGCTAGGGAAAAAAAGTGTTTTTTCCAAGTCACTGGGATGATTCATTTTCTGATTTCCCTGTTCAATTTTTCTCTAATGCAGCTTGGTCTTTAAAAGCGTTTCAATTTTTTTGACACAATTGCAGATTGAAGTTAAAAAGTATTTTCATTTTAAAAATGAAATTGATTATATTATTGCATTTAGTAATAGAAGCTTCATTATGCATTTTTGGCAAGGTTTTCCTTTTCCTTTTATTCACTCTCTCTGGTATTTTTCCTAATTATACAGACTTCAATACAGATCTAGTTTTGCATGACAGAGAATAATAGATTTTGTCAGGACGTAAGACTTCGTTCAGAATTAGTAACTTTTCAGTTGAAACACGGTTGAACTTGTTTATTCCACTCTGTTTATAGGAGACATTCACGTTCTATGTGGAAAAATGGAAGAACAGAAAATTGGAAGCATCATGAACAGACAGTTTTATGACTTAGTTGTTTATGAAATTGTTTAAATACTGCATTCAATAAAAACTTTAAAAAGCATGTTATGTGTAATTTTTAATTTAAATCTGTGATTAACATCACTTTCCGTAACTGCAGTTGATAGAAACATTCATTAATAGAAATGCTGTTAAAATTGCTAATGAAATATCAAGATGCAGCCTTCCGAGATATTTCTGTTTTGATGTATGATCTACTATAAACTCAACTGTTTCTTTGCCCCTGTTGATTTGCCAGATGTATGTATATCAAGAAAGTTGCTGGAACTGTAACTGAAGGAGACTGTCTTATTCCTTGTTCTTTGCCTGGTCACTGTACTTTGGGGTGAAGTATAAGGGTGAAGAATGTCATCTTCAGGATTCAGCTGTATCTACACAGAAAATAAACATATTTTTTAAGTTTTCTGTTAATTGTACTTTCTTGTGTTAAGCAGCTTGGTAGGGTGTTGCATATTACACGTAAAGACAAAATACTTTCACCTTTTTACACTAGCCTTGTGTGTTGTAGTTGGATAGCATCTTCATTCTCATAACTGTTAGTCCAGTTGATTTTACAGACACAAGAACTGCATATCCATGGAAACAGGCCCTTTAAACAAAGCAGTGCCTATTCTTTGCAGGGGTAGCAATTTTTACTTACTGGGAGACTAGTGGACATGCTTTATTTGAAGGAATGTGGGAGTACAGCTACTCTGATACAATATTTTAGAGCCCAGAGTTGTGTGATCATGAAAATAAGACACGTCTAAGTTACAAAGATTACATAATAGGTAGAAAAGACATCCATTCTCTCTATGCATAATGATGGAGACTCACAAATGTGCACATTGGTTTTGCAAATGGAATATGTTGCCTACTGAGTACTTCAGACAGGTTTTAACGAAATGAAAGATTGTTTCTGTACATTTCATAGCTTTGTTTATTAATCTCTATGTTTTCAGCCGTATCTTAACGTTATCTTTCTTAGGTTTTCCCGCATAGGCAAAACTGTGGTAATTTAAAATTCATGTGTGCACACAAGGTTTTGGCAAAATTTTGCAAGACTTGTATGGTAATCTGAATGTGTCAAAGAAAGAAATCGGGACCTAATTTTTTTTTAAGTGAAACTTCCAATTTAATTAATTATTATATTAAAAAATACCTGCTGTACTTTAAACATGAGGCTTCACTAATCAGGAGGGGGGAGAATGGTCAATTCTGTTTTCCAGGCAAGCTGGATGAATGCAAGCAGTGTCTGCTTCCTCAGTGGTGTGGTATGCAGTGACCTTCATCACTCCACAAGCGTAGACTCGACAACATACAGCAGCTACATGGCTCGAACCGTCTCGCACCCTTTGTTCCTGGCTTGTCAAGATAAGGCATTAACATTTGAAATCTCATTCATAGCCTAATGGTTGTGTGTGCCCTATCTGAAAGCATGCATAGGCGCAGGACTCAGTTTATTTCATTTCACAAATGGAGATTGTTCTTTTTTCTAAAGCTGCAGCTACATTACATGTGTTTCAGCGTAATAGCAGCACAATTGAAGACTGTGTCAACTAGTTGGCAACCCTTTCTCTGGTGCCACAGGTCTTGTTTTTAGAGGTCATCTCGTGAATCTCTCTCCATTTCACAGCAGTAGCCGTGTTCCTGTAAGCAGAGTCACAGCTGAGCCTAACTGGAGGAAATGGGCATGGATGCTGCTGGAGCTGAGCTAGCACATGGATTAAGGAAGAGAATATTACTTGAAGCAAACACCAGGTCATCACAGAGGAAGTTAACAGCAGATCTATTCATCTTAACTCCCTTTTTGACAAGGAGGTGAATGAGGCTGTGGATCAGGTACTGCACCCATCGGTTGTTATACCAAGGGGTCATGTTTGCTGGCTGCTGCCCTCTGAGGCAGGAGAGCAGTACACAAGGCCACAGCCAGATGCAGGGCTGTGTGTTGCTGGTGCCCACGGTGGGGTCTGACCATGCAGTATTGGTGCAAGTTAACATCTGTGCATTTTTCTTCTAGCTGGTTTGACTTGAACTCTGCCAGAAGCATGCTCTGTAATTTAATTGTTGCAGTTACGGAGATAAAAAGTACATTTGATAGCCTGTGACTGAAGAGTATAAATTAAATTGTTTTCAGCTCCAAAATTGCCTTTTGAGTGACCTCATGGAAAGTTATGGGCTGAGCAAACCAGCTGCAGAGCTGATTAAATGTCAGTGAGGCGCTGCAGGAACATGAGACCAAACAGAACCAGGGTTTCATGGCCGCAGTGACAGGGAAATGGGCAAAAGGACACGCTGACCATTTGGGATCCTGTTGGAATAGCCTGGACTCATGGAGCCCAACCCACCTCTGTGGCAGAGATGGGAAGGAGCAGATTATTTAAAGGATGGGCTGCTGTTCGTAATACTTTCGATTTCCTGTTCCAGTAAATGTTTCATGTGCAGTTAGGGGATGATTACACAGAGAAGTGCAGTCTCTCCTGTCTTTAAAATGTGGGCTAGTGAGGGATTTGTGCCACTCTGGGACACAATCATCTCGGTCTGAAACAAGGTTATACCGGGAAGGTTTTGCAGATTCGGCATTTGTGCCGACGCTTCAAGAGCACGCTTGAAATGATAATATTTCTTGTGCATCGTTGTGCTGAGACTCAGCCATTTCAAGCATGAAGAAAAGTGCAGTTTAGAAGGTTGGCATTTCTTCACCAAAGAAGTAGGCAGTTTCATTATTTCTTCATCTTCAAAGAGAGAAACCTGTAAGATGACAAAATGCAGAATGGCAGCCTTGCGAACTTGTCATGGTGATTTACTGGTCCTGAGAGCAAACACACTCTGTCACACTGACCACCGCATGCACCCCTTTAAAGCAGGATAGAATTATTTGCCACTGGCTAGTGGATAACTGGGATTGTGCAAGATCCAGACCAGGTGTGGTGTCTGTGAGATGGACCTTTCCAGAGGCCTCCGTGGGAAGCAGAGAGCCTGCTGACATGCCAAGACCTGACATGTTACTGTAAAAAGCAAATTGTGGGAGTGTGTATGTGTTTGCATAATCGTGTGTCTTGATTGGGGTTGAGAGGACTGGGAAAAGCTTGCTGCTTGAATTGAGATGACCTATCTCACTTCTGTGCCCTGCACCACATTATGGGCTTGCCTCTTCCCCCACTCTCCTTGAGGCAGGGGCAGGAGGAGGGGACTTTTGGGCTTTCGAGATCAACACGGGAAAAGTTTCCTCGTTAACTACCAATGGAGTCATTCTGCAGCATGATAATTACATGCTATAGTTTTATCCTTATCTACTAAAACAGTTCGTTCAACTCATTGTCTCCTGAGACCCTTTTTTATGGCAAGAATTGCAGCTTGGTAGGTTAGTAGCTGTCTTCTGACTTTTCTTAATATGTACCCACTGTTGAGAATGGAGTAGCTGAACAGATTGTGACTCTGGCAGTGAGAGTCAGAGGGTTTTTATAGATCAAATGCCTGAGTCAGCAGGATTCCAGCTGCCGTTTACATGACCAGGGAGGATCACCAGTGCACATATTGACAGAGAAATAGACTGGTAGTGTGTTCACCAGGGTGCTACTGTATTTAGTGCTTTTCTTGAACATGTGATGTTTCTGGACTTCCCAGGAGCACAGCAGAGGAGAAAATGACAGAAGTGATGGATGTGACCAGGAGGTTTTGCTGTTCAATGTGAGAAGTCTGTCAGCATCTAGAAGGAATGTCCAGTTTCCTGCACCAGTTTATTTTTACTGTAAAGGTGAAAAAAGTAAGCATGTAAGAAAAAGCTGAGACTGTCATTGAATTTAGCCCTTTATTTTTTAGCAAATATTTCTCTTCATTTCTTAAAACTACTCTCACAATTTCTGTGTAAAGTAACTGCCAAAAAGTATTTCCTTTCCAGAATGGCTGCAGCCTCTGGTGGTTTGCCAGTGCTTCTGTGAATCAATAATCAGAGGAAATCCAATATCCTTCTAACTGAGACTGTAATTCAATCTGAGGGCATCTTCCTGAATGTGCAGATCCTCAGCTACAAGAGCAGAGTGCTGGGTTTCCCATTAGATATGGAAATAAGAGTAGATACGGAAGTTTGAGGTTCAAGTTTTCTCTACTGTTTCCTGTAATTAAGAAAATGAGATAATAGAAACTGTCTTGTGCAGTGTCTGCTATAGACGGGGGTTCCACGTTGATCTACTTTTAGATAAAACTATTAATGCAAGGTTCCTCTCTGATACTCTTAAACCTTTATATTGCAATTGGCTAATGCTTCCCAGTTTGTCATGTGGTTACTCTTGAACACTGATAAAGCACTGGTATCTATGGAATTGCTATTGTCTGCAGTGATTGCTACAAACCTCTTTGTTTCTCACAGTTGCTTCCCTCAGCTCTAAGTGACAATGAACTCAGGGCTTAGAAAGCAGTGAACCCCAGTGTCTGGCAGTGATGAGTCTTGACAACCAGCAGCAAATTTAATTCTTGGCTTGGCAAGTAGTTGGTATCTGCTGTTCTTCACGTACTCCATGAGACCAGGGCAAATCTGAAAAGTGAGTTTTGGGAAGGGTTGTAGATAGTTGGAGATGAGTCTTGAGGGCAGGAGTGGAGGGTGGAGTTCCTAGATGGAAAGCGTTGGAGGGAAAGCAGGGGAGTGTGGACAAGACAGGGTTGTTCTAGCCAACCTCCTTCAAGGCTGTCGAAGGCTGTGAAAGGCTGCTTTGTTGGGTGCTGGATTTCTGTTCATGGGAGATGGGCTGGGAGGAGTGGTTGTCAAAACACATGATCACTGCAGAGGAACTCTGAAGGGATGGGAAGTACAGGGAAATTGGGAAGGATGGCAGTTGGGGGTCTCAATAGACAAAACCAGCAGCTTCAGTGTGATGCCTTAGGCCTGAGATTTAGGAGGGATTGGGATTGGAAGTGAATGACCATGAGAGGAAGGAGCAGCCTGCAGCTTGTTGGCTGCCATGGTTGATGACACCACCGTGGACCTTTGCCTTTCTCATGGCTCCCACTGACTCCTCTTCAACTGCTTCTCCTTGAGGTTTGCTGGAGAACACTGTGGCAGCAGCAGGGGCTGCTAGGGTGTGTTGGCTGCTGAGCCCAAGAGGAAGAGGCCATGAAGGACTGATCAGAGCTGCTGAGTCAAGCCTGGCCCTCATGCCTTTCCCCCACAGGGAGTCGGGATGGCACTGGTCCTGTAATCACAGCTGGGTGACTGAAGGAAGAGGAGCATCATCACAGGCCAGAAATACCAAAGGAAGTTTGTCCCAGCAGCAGCCTCTTCAACCTCTCCTCAAATTCAAAAGCAGCTGTAATAGCAAGTGTGGTGTTAGTATAATTGGGGGTGGTTCTGAAGAGGAGTCTGGATACAGGACCACGTGTAGCATGCGGCCATCACTGTTTCTTTGTGTGTTCTGATACTGAAATTGCAGCCTGAGGTGAGGTTGTAACTGAAGCAACTGTATCCAGTTGCTGAACCTGCTACTGAGCCATAATCTGACAAACTTTCTTTCTAAACCAAAAATAAATAATGCAAATGTCCTTGTTACTTGCAGAGTTCCCTGGGATTTCCCTCCCATTACTGTAGTTAGTAGCTAGAAGGGTCTGTGTGTGGGGTTAGTTAACTGTAAAGCCCGATCATCAAGCAATTGTCCATTTCTAGGGCCCTCAGAACCCTTTGTAAGTAAAATTACACTGTAAAAATTAGAAATATGATAGCGTATTCTCACTGGAAAATCCATTAGAAGCAATATATCTTTGCTTAAACAAGGTTTTTGCTTTTATTCATGATATTATTGACACAGCCTGTATTTCAAACATTAATGTTCAGCAAGAGAGAGTGCTGGTTATATCATGTGCTGCACCTGGTTAACAGTTCAGCATTACAGGGAGGAGAAAAAAAACCCTGATCAAGTGTGTGATAGCTGAAAATAAATATGTATATAATGTGAAATTAATTATTTTGAATCCTTTAGTTTTCCATCTTTTTTTATATATATGGATTTAGTGACAGCCATATTTTTCATCCCCTATAGTACATATAAAATATTGTGCTCCAGTTGTGTTTATGCCAAGGAATACAATTTCTGCATTTGAGTGTCTTTCTCACTGTCATCAATAACATTATAAATTTGTCTAAATTCAGCAAGTAAAAACAAGGTTGGAAACTATGTTTTATACCACTAGCTGCAGGGGGCATAAAATTACGGTAATTTGTGGCTTTACTATTGTCAGTCATGTTCAAGAGTTTTTTCCAGTGGAAATTTATCACGCGCCTGTCACTGAACATACTACAGAGCTGCAAGGCGGTTTTCTAATATAGAGGCACTGAGCAATTCCCTGTGAAGTACAAAAAGCTAAAAATACTCATTCACCTTTCTTTTGTCTTGCTTTTAGAAGGAACGAACCTGGAGCAAATGTGTGGAAAGCGTTCGGCAGTGCTGAGCTCTGCTGTAACCAGACAAGCGCACCTTTCTTGGTAACAATAACACTTGGCCAAAATGCTTTTTTATATGATTTTTTGGTAGGAGTTTTGGGGGGAAGTGGGGAAGCAGGTACAGCTTGTGGTGTGAGTGGCCAGAAGTGCTGTGTGCAGAATCGCTGTGGGACTGGTGGGACGGTGCCAGCTTTCCAACTGTGCCCACCGGCCTGAAATCCTGCTGTGGATCTGGGGGGGGATGGCAGCTCATGCTCCTATTGCTACGAACTACAAGCCAAAAAGTTGATTAAATGATTCTATCAAGGGGATGCTAAAAGAGCAAAGACATTGTTGGTGTTCTGCCTTGCTCAGCTGAGATCAGAGTCTCTTGGGCTGATGGCCACCACAGGTTTGACCTCCGACTTTCCCACCTGGAAATCCAGTGGCTGCCTTGTGTAGCATAACATCCTGTACCTGGTGGCAGTTAATAAGGGCACTACATGTCTTGTTCTTCAAAGTTTTCATGTTGTGTAGCACATTTTTCTGCTGCCTCATTTGGAGCTCCTGTTTTTTTGGCTTAATGCCTTTCCACAGTCAGATGAAGCACTACCACAAGGCGATTGGCTATTTTTAACTGAGTCATAGAAGATTTGGGTGTTTGTTGAAAAGTGATTATTAAGATAATACTCAGTTCTTTTAGGGCAATCTTCACAGCATTGAATCGTGAGAAGGATGATGTTTACTTGTGTCAGGGAGGAGCTGCTGGTGGAGGCAGTGCTGCTACATTATTTGGTTTTCTTCCTTCTGATTTTCTCAGTGAAACCTGAAGGTTTCCTATTTTAAAACATTTTTTGTTGTTTTCTAAACACTTCCCCCATCCCCCAGTAAGTGAAAGTGAGCAAAGGTACTGTCTTGAAGACTGATGATGTTACCTGTGACCTGGTATGGTTGTATGTTATTGCAAGGCACTAGGAGTTTATTGAAAAACACATTTTTTGTGCATTTTGGTTTTGACTACTTGTGAATGTTCATAGATTTTCAATTCCTCTGCATTTCCTTGAAAACTCAGGCTAATTTGCTTGTGTAAAAAATACAAACTATTTTTGAGGCAAATGGCATTGTTTGTTTACTCACCATGTAGTTCTGGCCTGTACTTTACCATTTAGGCCTCTAAACCCACTTGTTCAACATGAAAAATTATTGTGGGGCAGAAACAGTGCTGAGATGCAGTAGGAAACAGCAAAATCTGATCAGATGCTTAAAGAGGAGCAAAACATCCAAATGTGTTGTTAATGGGAGATGCTGGTTCTGGAGCCATGGTGTGAATGTTGAGGGTTTGAAGTTGCAGGATTTTTAGCACTGGAAGCATTTTAAGTATCTAATTGTGGCCATGAAAGCAAAATAATGCCAACAAAATTTGCAATTCAAAATAACCTTTAAG
The DNA here is from genome assembly GCF_009650955.1 of Corvus moneduloides. Classification (NCBI taxonomy): domain Eukaryota; kingdom Metazoa; phylum Chordata; class Aves; order Passeriformes; family Corvidae; genus Corvus; species Corvus moneduloides. Next base: position 95,562,858 of record NC_045478.1, read on the forward strand.
TTTGATTTAATGACAAAATAAATGTCAACAAACAGTCTTATAATTAATTATACGAATTGGCAACAGCACTTCTATAAATTATGGATCTGAACTGCTTTTTAAATATTCTCTACAAAAAAAAGAACAGAGTGATCATAGGCATTAGTTATGTGTGTACATACATATATATGTAATCCATTCATGCAGATACCTCTACCTGTTAATATGAACACACACACATGTATATGGTGCTTTCTAAAGCTCAGCAGTTCTGAAAAGGGTTAAGCAGTTTTAAAATTACCTCAACCCACTGCTTAAACATTGTTGCCTTAATTAATAGCTGCTAACACATGAAGGGCTTGTCTTGGCTCTCAGAGTATATAAAAAAAAAAAAGCAGCATGTCACAGAGCTCTGTGTACACTGTTTCTTGTCTACTGCCATTAAAATTAATCACTGCAGCTATAACCTGAAAGGTTTGTTACTTCTGGTGCAAGTGGACACACCAACACCTGCAATTTCTTACCCAAAGAATCTCTAGTGTATTGTCTGTGATTTTTTTTTTTAAAGGAATTTAATGTTTTGGTTTTTGTTCTTGTTTTGTTTTTATTAAAAGGATGGGTGTTGATACTTGTCACTTACCTAGCATTTCTGAAGGGAATGAATGAATGAATGAATGAATATGAAATGAATATGAAATGAAACTTTTGGCAACTACTTACTAATTAAGATTAGCCATAGTGAAAGCTAGTCCTTCCCCAAGGAGAAGTTAAAAATAATATGGAGGACTAACACTACCCATGAGCCAATATGCAAGGCAGTGTTTTTATAATCCATTTTCCAGTGCTAAAAGACTTTGTCCTTTTGTTGTAGTGGAGAGACTGCAAAAACTTGGAGTGGAAATTGGGAAGAACTTCCCACCTCTTGCTGTATTAAACACTAAACTAATAAAGACAATTTTTAAATCTGTTTCTTAACACATCAGTATCCATGTAACCAACAACTTTCATGGTTCTAAATTTGGTGAATTTTCCTTACAAATGTTGTTGTTGCTTGTATTGGATAATCCCATTCCCAAACTGGACACGCCTGCACAGTGCAGCCCCACAGCCTGTTGCCCCATTGTTGGGTTGTGTTGGGTTGTGGTAGTTCAAATACTTGGACCAAACAACCTGGAAACCCTGTGACCAATTAAATGTGGTGCCAGTCCAAAAGCAGTTTTTGCACTGACTTGGTTGCCTGCAGGAGCAGGGACCAGGACTTACAGCTGAGGAGATCCCTTCTAAAGCTGGTCAGGGGCAACGTAGGGAGAGCAAGGACAGCAGCTGGTGAATCCTTGGGATGGTGGCACTGTCGGACTGGCAGGCAGTGCTGTGCCAGAGTGGCACATCAGCCTTACCACATTGCTGAAGTCCATAACATTGTGCTGGCCCTGTGGAGTGGGCAGCACAGTGAGTTTTGGGCAGTGTCTTCCTTGTGTTGTTTAGTCTTGGTATTGAGATTGTCGTGGACTACAGCAACTCTGGTTATACTGATACAGGGAGTGCAGGCAGGAGGGCACAGTGCTGCTGGAACAGGGATACAGTCTAAGGAAAAGGAATGGCTACTCTCAAACTTGGAAAGCAAAGTTCAGTTATGACTTCTAGCCTTCATTGGAGCTCGTGGGAAGACTTCTATTGCCCCAGCAGCCATTTGCTTTTGCAGCAGCAGCTCCACTATGGAAGTGTGAGCAGAGGCCAAGGCATGCAGCATGACCTTCACTGGCTGAGGGGGGCTTCTTTAATAACTTGCATTATTTGCAACTGCCAGCAGTGCGAGTGGGGCAGGTTGTGTGTCATCCACCCACTCTTCCCTGAGCTCTTCTCTGTACACAGCCCCACGGATGCTATTGTTAGGCATGAACGCTAATTGCTGGTATTTCAAGGCTCCTACCTTCTTATTGCTAAAGCCTGTAACAATAATCACAGCCTATATTCCCCATCTCTCGGCATCAAGGAAACAAGATATGATCATAGGCAGTGTGCTAATGTAATTGTAGTATATAGAATATGAGCTTTCTCTATGTAAACAGAGGCCTGGCCACATCCTATGATAGCTCTTCCCGCACTCCGCACGCGGGTGTTCCTCAGCTCACCGCTCAAGTCCCCATTATGGATACATCCACCCTTGTCATAACACCACCTCTGAAACACTCACACCGTTTGGTCCTGCTGCATAATGGTAAGAGGGTGGAATATTAAATTGAAAAAGGCTGTTTAAGTAATGTCAGCAGCCTGACTAATTTCACAAAAGGAAGGAAATTCAAAGTTAAGGCTATGGTGTATTCTTATCTAGATGCCTGAAGATTTCTGTGCATGACAATATGCCCCTAAAATTCAGAGCTGTCCCTTATGTCTTTAATTTCTCCCATTGTGTCGCTCCTTTTTTTTTATTAAACATCAAAGTGAATTCACAACAGAGAGTCAGCCTAGAATTTAATCCTCTAAATACCTTGAAAATAGAGGTTTAGACTAGAAGTACCAATATATACCCTTAAAACTTCAGTGTAATATAAAAGAGATTCTAATCACAACAGATCATTACAAAGAAGAGTAAACCACTTTAAAAAAAATTAAGTGTCTTAAATATAATAAAAAGGAATAATTAAGAATCAAACAGGAAGCTGCTATTCTGACAATTTAATGATGCTGAATTGGACTGAAAGAATTGGCTTTGCCACTAAAAGGCAGTGAAAATCTGACAATTTCAAAATGGCACTAAGATCAGATCAAGTGGGTTTTTTTGAAATCAAATGCAGCAGAACCAGAAAGAAATGGTAGAATTCACCTTAGAAGAACCTTGGAGTGTTTTGGATTCCTACTGCTGCCTGGGGCTGAAGAACTTATTTTATCAGACCTGCTTAACATCTTTAGACCAGGGTCTTCCTGGGAATTTATTACCACATGGAACCTGTGGAAAATAATGTGACAGTCATAATTGCCAAATAGAATAACAAAACATGGTTGTTCTTTCATTCCTATTTCTTAAACCAAGAACAACCAAACCTCAGGATTTACATAACAGTATCTGGGAGCTGATTACACTAGGAGTTTTCCACTGTGTGCAACATGCAAATGAAAGTCAAGTAGACAATTTGCTTTGAGTTTCTGTATATAAGAATAGATAGGCATCTCAACGTTTAAAAGCAAGCAAGCTCATCTTACAAAATGCTCACAGCAACTGCACACATAATTTGTACATGCACTTACCATGACTCTGTGAATCATGGCCATTTATTTACTGATACTCATTTTCTGAGCATAACTAGGTGCACTATGACAAGCATTAATAGGTTGCATTGTTAGATTTTTAGTTCCTCAGGGGCGGGTTGGTGTCTTCTACATGAGAACTTTAGGAAGCAAACTTGGCAAATTGCTATAATTTGTATTGCAGTGGAGAAAGACGTCATTAATAGCAATCAGTTGGTATATTGTAAAAATAAATCCAAGAAGGTGAGACAATTTTATTTGTTACAAGATATCATCTCTACAGTGAGCAAATACCTGTTTTGGGCATCATCAGCATATTACTGGAACACAAGGGCAAAGCTTTAAAACACAGAAGTAAAGCTATAAAACACATAAGAAATTAGAACACAGAGTGGTTAACAATTGTGTTTTCCATCCTTGCATGTTCTCCTGAAGCACTTGTGAAATCTTCTGTGTTGCTTTCCTCTGTTCTTAACGTGTTAAATGTCACACATGCCACAGAAAGTAGTGGTTTGATCCTGCTCTCTTTTAGCCCTCTGAATTAAGTACGTGATCATTTTATGTTCAAACATCATGGACTAAAACATCAGCTATTATTAGAGTGCGATGGGTCCTTTTATACCGGTGGCCCATAGCTCAGACTGTTTCCAGATGTGCAGAACTCGTAAGCGGCTTGTCACTCATGAGACCCGTAGGTGAAGCAAACAAAAACCCCAAAGCCCACCCCGACCGCAATCCCAGGCTGCAGCTCCGGTCCGTGGCAGGCTCCCGCCCGCATCCCGACTCCTGGAGTTCTGCTGCCATCCTGTGGCAGCCGGGCTGCCGGCGCCCCCTGCTCCTGCCTCCTGCGCTGCTCCTGGGCGTTTGCGGGGCACCCACCGGGATCCTTGTTCCCCTGCCTTCCTGCAAGGGAGGCCGTTACCTGTTGCCTCCGCTGCTCTTACCAGTCTTGAGTTGATTTCTGCTTGATAAAGCGCAGGGATAAATAGTATAAAAGCAGGAAGCTGCAAATGATGCCAGTGACAACGAGGTAGCTCACGTAGAGAGGGTGAGAGTCCAGGTCCAGAGACTGAGTGATCTATAATGACCAATAACACAGAATTAGGAAAAGACACAAAATTTTCGTGCTGGATCTGTGAACTGTGTTTTATGTGTGAGCTTCCCTGGCCCTTGCTGCCTTTCCCGTTTTCCAGCTTAGGTGTAGCTTCCAAGGTGGTTTGATAGAGGGTTGCAGCTACTCTATTCCTATTTCAGAAGAACACATTTCAGCTTCTAAACAATTTCAGCAGGTGCATAGTTGGGGCTGGTGTAGAAAAGACTTGCCCTTTATTATTTTGGTTTTTTCTCTTCAACTAAAAGAAAGGCATAGAAGGAGTGACTGCTGTAAGGCCATCTTTAGGAACAAATTTACAACCAAGTGTAATGCAATTTCATGTGTTGATTTTGCAATTGCCAAATTTGTGGCCTACACCATCTATTGTATGACAGGCATATAAATAGCATTCCAATTGCTTATCAAATGTGCGCAACAATTTTTATTACTGACTTACAAGCTTCCCTGGTATTTGAAAAGTAGTGTTTCCAACAGTCATTTCATATGTGGTGTCAGTGAACTGAATTTGCATCATTCCTTGAAAATTCCATCTGAGGAAAGAGATCTTTGAAACCCAGAAAGGAACTGAAAAAGAAAATGAGGAAAATTGATGCACACACAAAACTTGAGACCTCGAATACTTGCTGTGCTGCTGCCAAATACAACAGGTTTGTCTCACTACTTGACAGCCAGAGGCTGTAAACATGTAACAATTTATTATTGGACAAAATGGCAGATATACTTTACATAGTTACGTGGAGACAGGAACTGAGGAGTTAGCTAATATCCATATCCATCAAACTCCCCCTGTCAACCAAGTCTTCCTGGAGCTCCATCTTCATCTTTTGAATACAATTCTTTTTACTGAAGAATTTAGCAACCACATAAGAATCAAGCCTTTTTCAAGTGCTTTTTTTGACCAAACTTCTTGTTGCCTCATTTTCAGGTGGAGAAACTGATGTAAAATGAATGACCTGACTGCACTGTCACCATCCAAGAAGATAATTACAAAGGTAAGAATAAAGCTGAGTTTTCCTGCACGTGACACACTGTCACTGATGAAAGCCATTGATGTTTCATTTTGGAGAAAAGGTGGCAGCTTTGTCTTACCTGTCCAGAGGCTGTCCAGGCTTATCACAAAACCACCACTCAGGTAGAATGATGTGAAGAGGACGTTGCCAAAGAAGGCCGAGAGCTGTAACGTCGGCAGCAGAGCTGCCACCCAAAGTGCCATGGCACGGGCACTGTACACAGCCAGCCACACTGACAGGAAGTTCAGCAGGAAATGTTCCAGCTCAGGAACAAGGTTTGCCAGCCAGTAGATGGGAACCCCATAAATGATAACAAAACCACAGTGTTCTGGGAGCTCCCCCAAAATCTGTTTGGGAAGATGAAAAAGAATATACAAAAAGAGAGAAAAAGGTGAATGATAATTACAAAAATACATGAGATGTGCCTTAATGTACTTATGGACTATTTATAAAAGCTATAGGAAATACTCCCTTAGAATGCAGTCATCTCCCTGTTAGGGGTTGTCAGTGACATGCAAAAGCAACCCACAACAGAAACAAATCCTTGCTAGTTTCTTCTCCAGTTGTGACAATGTCTATAGCTAATTGTTAAATGGAGAGTATTCTTGTTACAGATTAGATGTCTTGTTTTGTTACAGGTTTGGGAGCTTCTAAAAATGTAAGACGCTTTTGGTGAGAACTGGTGTGCTTGATAACAGCAGTACTGTTACTGACTCATGGCAATTGAATGTTTTGTCCCAATTTGGTTGAAAGTAGTGTGAGACCAAATTTGAGACAAATTTGGCTGTTGGTCCCTTCCCCACCTTGTCCCAAAGGCAGTCCAGTTAGCAACTTGATTAGTTGTAAAACAAAAGCATGACTGGGGTTTTCTCAAATATCTAAGGAGTATATGGAAAGTATTAGTTCCTCCAAACAGGGTTGCTACTATCCTCTAATACTAAGGTTGTAACAAATTACATCGATTTCTCTGTGAATAATGTGCAATCTTTGTGACACAATGCAAAGAATATTTTTCTCTGGCAACCACTAATAAGCATTTAAAACCTTGTGCAGAAATGGAAACCTAAATTACAGATGCCATGGCAGGCAGAACTCATCTAACATCACAGAGAAGGGATTATTCAAAACCCTTGTGAAAAAGCGAATGCAGTTTTTAAAAAGTTCTAAATTTAGTTCTAGAAACTGTGGCTCTTTGTGCATGTAACACATTTTTTAGCTCAGACCAATAAAGGCCCAACCAACTACTGGAAATATCACAGCGTTTTGTCATTTCTGTTTTACCTTTGCTTTAGCATTTGATACGAATGTTTTGTTTTACAGATCAAGATACGTAAGCAAACTTTCAGAGATGCTTCAGTGAATTAAATATGCAGGTATGTAAAACCGTCTAAACCCAGAAATCTGAGTCTGAGATTTCTCACATTTTGGCCAAAGAACCCAGTGAAAAGTTCTTCTTTGGCTTTTCTGGTGTGGGATCTCAGCCATGACTTATGGCAAAGATCTAAAGTAGTGTGAGGCTTAATCTATTAATACTAAGGAAGCAAGACTGATAGCCTTAGCTGGCACACACAAAAGAACAAAGTCTGATATGAATGTGATTATTTATACAACAAGGCTTTGGTTTGCTTGTGTTTTTTAATGTTCAAGACAGCTGTTTGTATTTCCTGGCAACAAAACCAAATTACCTTAGCAAAGAAGTATGGGCTAACAGTGTACATTCCACCTTCCAAGTCATGATAAAGCATTGCCCTTTCTGAATGACCTGCAGGGTAGGAACAAACACAATGGGTTGTATTATTAAGTTTAATTTTTTTCATAGATTTAAGAATTTTTTGATTCCTTATAGCATTTACAAGAAGACTGACACTTACATTTGGCAATAACATCCAAAATTACCGTGAATGGGATTAGGGCACCTATCATGTACAGCAGTGCTGTTGTGTCACGAATAGAGAGTCCGTTTTTTTCATGGCCATAGTACAAAAATCCAATTAATAATGACATAAAAAGGGCTCCAAATCCATGCATTAATAATGTTGAAAGATCTCTGAAGTCATTGGAGACTTGACGACTAGGAAAACAGCAATATTGACCGTGAGATATTATACTTACTAATGCCAGTTATATTCAGATACATAGCCCCAAACAGTGTTAAAAATCAATCCTTGGAACTTGCTGGCTTTGGCTAGGAGAGGGGTTGGGCTCCTTGTTTCTGTAAAGGATTTTACCTCATCAAACCTATGAAGCACCTATAGCCACAGAGTATTTCAGGTCTAAATTGCTGATAGGCTGAAGGAGGACAACTGGTGTGGGACATTCTGTGCTTCTTTCTGATGATTTGAAATATAAATGGGCATGATACATAACTGTTTATGCTGAAGATAAGTTTACCTTAATAATATAGTGAACTGCTTTAAGGCTCCTGGTAACTGATCACTTGAATGGTGAGGCATATTGATAGCCTCTTCTGAATTTAAATGGGCCCTGCCCAGAAGAAAAAGAGAGAAAAAAATAAATTAGCACAAGGTGTAGCTATTATTCCAGATCTTCTGTACGACACTTTTTTCTTTACCTCTGCTTGCTGACTGTGGTCTCAGCATTGTCTCCTTTAGTAGCTTTCCATAAGAAATCATCAAAATGTTTGACTTTTTCTAGGAACAAGTTGGCAAGAACATTTGCTCTTTTTTGGCTTTCCATCTCCTTTTCTGCAGTCTGTTTATCGATACTGGTTAAGTCAACTGCAAGACATTACTTGATGTGAGTCCATGTGCTATAGAAGAAATAACTTTATGATGTGTTCAGAATCAGGGATTTCATTGGGAGCAGACAGTACAACCTGTGTACATGCATTAACTTACAACAGTTCAAACTTTATCAGTTATTTTAGGTAATTAGAGATGAACAGATTGTTAATGTGTATGCTTCTTACCTAGTCACTCAATGAATCACTGAGAGATTACAAAATTGCTTATTATAATATTATAAACTACTATTTCAGATTTTTCTAAATTTCATAGTGCCTTGAGAGCAGTGCTGAGAAAAAATAGGCATGTAGGCATGTAGGCATTTACAGTGTTTTATGTGACTTTGACTTAAATCATGTTTTTCTTCATCTGTAAAATTATAGTTATTGTCTTACTTGTATCTTACAGAGGTGCCATAAACTTTACCTGATACTAAAAAGTCTAAAAGGGATATTATCTAAGGACAACATAGTCATACCAATAATAATTGGCTTAGCTTTTTTTGTTTTTTAATCTAAACTTACAATAGTATTTTCCCATGCTGACCTTCAGTGTAGATTGACAATATCTGATGTTTTACAGAAGCTTTCTGAGAGAACTATCACTGGCTGATCATGTCTGTTCAGCCACTCTTAGGAGGAGTCCATCAGAAATTCCTTGCAATCTGCCCTATATCTTCCCTTCTGCCCTGATCTCCTGTTTCTCTGTCAGACATACAGCCAGCACTTGTTTGTTTCCATCAGGTGCTCCCTCTTGCTGTGGATCCTCTGCCATCCTGTCCTATTTCCACATTCCTGCTGCCCCTATTTCCTTACTTTTCCTATAGGTACTGACTGTGCATACCATTCAATGATCTTCCACCTGCCTCTTTGCCCTCCCCACCTCCATGTCGCAGGGGTTTGTCTCTGTAACCAAGGGCTGTAGCTACAGGTTTTCCCAGGACTGCCTCTCATTCTCCATTCCCATACAGGGGTGCTGCAAGCCTTCCCCAAGGCTGTGCTTGGCTGAGGACTGCTCTGAACCTTGATGATGACAAAGGTCTTTTTGTGGGGCTTGACACCAAGGTTAACTTCTGTTTATCCCTGCAACAGCTGGCACTGCCTGCCACACAGGCACAGCTGAAGAGGTTACTCCAGAGCATTATGGTTGTCTGATGCCTGGCCAACTTGAGTGCAAAGACCTAAGGGCTGGAATTGAGCCAGCCTCTGTTAAGAGATTTCTGCCATCAGATTAACAGGGGCAGATTCCCTTTCCACGTTGCAAAAACCAGAAGATGAATGGATTTGAAACCACGTAAACTTTCTTGGAGGAGTAAAAAGATTGCTGATTTGGATTAGCTTTTTCTCCCTTCCAGTGTGCTCTGTAGGGCAGCACTCCTCTTTCCTATTACTTGTTCCAGGTTTGTCTGTGACTAGGGAAACTAGCCTCTACATTTTCTTAACTGAGAAATCAGAGAACTGTCTACAGAAAGCAGTTGTTCAGTTTACCTGTGTCTTTCCCACAGAAGAAGTTTCAACCAGATAAGACATGGGGATAATTATGCTAAATATGTGGACCAGTTACTGGATCTGGCAGGCTTAGAAGGAGCGTTTTTTAAAATTAACTTTGTCTCTACATCTTGTTTTTGTTGCATTTCCTGTACTGACAAATAAGGATCCTATAAAAACTGAACTTGCTGCAATATTGATTTGAGTTAGTCCTAAGGAATCCCTAAGACAGTTATGGTTAATAAAAATCAGTGTTAGCTAGACACTTATGAAAGCAAATGGTTTTATGACATTTTTTATGACAGTACTTGATACTGACCATAGAAATCCGCAGGATTGCTGTACCTTGGGCAGGGATAGCCTAGTTCTGTGAAATACTGGACCATGTCCTTAGCTGTTCCACAGTAGGCAGTGAGTCCAGAAGTCATCAGAAGAACCAGATCAAACAGCTGGAAGATATCTGACCGGGGCTGATGAAGTGAAAGAAGAACCAATCTGTTTCCTCTGGCCAGTCTGGACAATGTTATCACAAGGTTATGTGCAGTAAAACTGTCCAGTCCAGATGTGGGCTCATCAAGTATGAGTATTCCTGCCAAAGACAGTATTAGCTGTGGAAAGCAGCATGTTTGCTTTGGAAAGTATATTCTATGTGAAATGGTGCTAGTGCATGAAATTTCACTCATTATTTTTAAAGAAAACATAATTTTTTTTTTACTTCAGCACATCTATTCCGGAGCATCACTTCTTACAAAAGCAAAAAACTTCTGTTTTCCCCATAACTACAAAAATATAACTTTATACAAGCAAAAAGTTTTCAAATCCATTTCCTAGTGAAAAAACTGATGCGAAATCTTGTTCGACAAGAGGCTCAGTCAAGGTTAGCAGTGCTTTTGATATATATAAGATCAGAGAGGGGATTCCATCCTGCAAAATCAGCTGTGGATGTAGCCTCATGTTTTGCTTCTACTGAAGATAGTGGAAGTTTCTAGTTTACCTGCAACATGAACCAGCCATGTCAGTGAGTTGCACAAGACTGCAATGACTGACTATACAGTCAAGAAAAACACCTTTACTGTTAATACTGGACATGTAAATGGGGGCTGGGTCAGAGAAAAGGAAAACAATCTCCAGGTTAAAATAGGTCAGCAGCCTTCCAAAGTAACTTGTGGCATGTGGTCAGATAAAATCCAAACTCTTATACTGATATGCACAAATAAGAGCAACTTCAGGCAACCTTGAGTTATGTTTGTGGTGGTGGTTATTAGAGAGTGATGAGTGAAGGCTCCTGTGGAGCTCTGCCTTTGTCTGCCTCCACTTTTCCATTGGCAAAGGTGACTGAAGCAAAAGTGTGTCAACTGCTGAAACACTCTGTTTACAGAATTATTCCTGTAATAATTACAGTATTATCTGTGATCAGCACTGATTTCAATAGAAGCAAATGGACCAGCAGCCAGTCACTGACTGCTGTGGAGAGGCAGCCTCTGGCAGAGCGTGCTACAAGGCCTGTTAAGTGTCCCGAGTATGAACTCCTGAAGCTGCCCCAGGGGCAACTGAGTGTGTGGCTCTTCCCTGAAAGCTTCCATCTTCATGCAGTGCCCTGTTATGCCTGAGTGGTGTGTGGTGGGCCCCAGGAAGGTGTGGGTTCTGCTCACCCGGGTTCCAGAGCAGCTGCACGCCGATGCTCACCCTGCGCCTCTCTCCCCCGGAGACGCCCCGCAGGTACTCGTTCCCCACCCTGGTGTTGGCGCACTGCCGCAGGCGGAGCTCTGCTATCACATCTTCCACCTGCGGGGATCCAAGGGTGACAGGCGTCAAGCAAGAGTTCATTTGCACATCTGTGCAGACATAAAACTGAAAATAGGATTAATTTGGTTAAAATTCATCTGGATATTTCAGTGCTAGAGACACTTGAAAACAAATCTTGATTTTAGAGATAACATTAAAAAAGACTCAGCAATCAAAAATTTAGTTAGTCTTTCAGCCTCTGTAATGCTTTCTCTAGATTGTCATTTTTTTTGAGCTTTGGAACAATTGCTGGTTTCTATCTTGAAAGATGAAAAAGGTTTATAATTCATAATCTACATAAAAAAATGCCAGATTAGCTGTTCTGACTCCAAACACAGAGGATCTCTTGGATAATTCCTGTCAGACACATTTTTGACAACTTTATTTTTTTTCCAACAGCTTAATTACCCTTTTTTTCCTTTGTGAGTCTGAAAAAAACTTTGGAAGGCGCAGTTTGGCAACGAACAATAGTGTTTCTCTGACAGTCAGGTGGGGGAGCAGCCGGTCATCCTGCCGCACGTGTGCGATGCATTTCCTAACGAGCTGGGGAGTGCTGGGTTTGTTGTTGATCATGATTTGGCCAGACTTGATTTTGCCTCCATGATCCCGGCAGGTTATCACGTCAAGCAAGGATGTCTTTCCACCAGCTAGAAAAATAACAATTGAAAATTAATTTCCAAGGGATGGTTTTGAAAAGTGATCTTGTCACAGACAGAGAAGTTAAGGAAAAAAATATTCTTCACCAACCCATTCTGAAGTTTTCCCAAAGTCAAAGAGACAGGATCATCTTCAAAGAAAATAGTGACTATAAGCTCCTGTTCAGGAAATCTCTCTCCTCTGGAATGGAGTCTGTGATTTCAACCCTTGTCATTGCTCAGCAGAATTGGGTAGTTGGGCATTGAGGATGGCTTCATGAACACAAGAAGTGTCTCTTATCTCTTTGGTAAACTCTTTCAATTTTGAAACAGAGGTGAAAGGTGGTGTCCTGCCCTGGCTGAAGGGCTGACACTCAAATGTTCAGCAAGAGCTTTCTTTGTTGGAGGGATTTGTGAATTCAGAAACAGCAGCTGCATCAGCTGAATGACTTAGGCATTGAATGATTATACAGACAATAAGAACCCTAATCATGATTGAAATAAAAATTATTATGACTTAAATAAGACAAAAAGTCATTTAAATAATTAAGAAAAGCTGGCTCATACCCAGAGGTAAGAAAAGTAAAACAATGAAAACAAAACCTGATTTGGAGTTAAACAGCAAATGAATTTCTCCGTTTTGTTGTATGATTCTGTATGTAAACACACAGAACTCTCTTATGATTAGATGTCATTTATTTCTAGTCTCCCTGTTGAAAGATTAACTCCAGACTTGCTTCTTAATACATACATCTTAAAAAAGAAACCCATCCATCTGTAAACCACGTATTGCTCTGTTTAAGAGTGACATATTGATTGCCATTGACAATGTGAAACCCATCAACAGTTTAATCCATTTTACTAAGGCATTTGATGAAATAGATGATAAACAGCTTTTGAAAATAGTTTGACTAGTTTGCTGAAAGGGGTTTGTGCTCAGTATATGTTACCTTACAAAGATGCTATATCTATAACTCAGTATGTTATTTCATCACAAAGGTTTTCCTTTTATTATCAGGAGAATTTCTAAAGTACAGCTTCACTTACATTACGGATATGTGCTAAGGAAAAATTCCCATGGCAATAGGGAAGAAAACACTTTTTTTCGAAATAAAGTTAGAACTTCTTTGGCAAATATGCCTTGCCTTTGAGAGAGAGAGAGCATCTTCACTGAATCACTGAGCCAACCTGATGTGAGATTCTAGTGGAGACAGAGCATGCAGGTTTTTACCTCCCAAGTATGGTACTTTCTACTTCAGTTTAACAAATCCTATTTCTACTTCTTGTCCCCCTTGACCAGGCCCACCAGAAAATGGAAGAAAGAAGACAAACCCTGGTGTAATAAAGCAGTAACCCCAGACAGAAGAGGAACTATCTTCTTCTCTGTAAGTTTCTATTAATTAATGCAAATGCAATATTTTATCCTATTAGAATTGTTTCAGTCCAAAAGGAATTCCTGCTTATGGCTATGCAAGTTGGCACTGATCTTTCTTATGGGGTCTGGCCTCATTTGTTTGCTGTCTAAGTATGGTCTGCAGTTGGCCTGTTTTGAATCTGAGCCATGAAACTGATTCATGTCCAGCAGATCTAGGGCTGCAAAGCCACACTCGTAACAATACCCCACTACACCTCAGGAAACAAAGAGCAAATGTGTACAGGCCATAACAAAATCAGGTTTGAAAATAATTTACTTTTTTCCCCACCTAGTATCTTTCTTTGTTTCCTCATTCATCCTGTCACTTTAAAAATGTATTTTAGTTACAGAGCCAATAGTTTTTGTCCCAACTAGATTGTGACTGCAGAGTGCTGCTCTTGATTGTGTACATTTTATCTGAGAGCTGGTCATATAATGAAATGTGGTTGCTTTTACCAGTGCTTCCTATGATTGCTAGCATCTGACCACTTCGAACTTTTAGATTCAGATTTTGGATTATTGACACGTGGGAACGGGGATCTGATTTCCATGTCCATGGCATTTTCATCTGAGCGAGGTTCTCATACCAGGGAATCTGGGATGCTGTATTAACCTAACAAAGAAAGAAAGAAAGAAAGAAGTCCTTTCGATTCAAGCAATAAATTACTTAGCAACAAATACATTAAAAGTTACAAAGTTACAAGCAAAGTGTATATTAAAATATTATTGTTCATCTTCAGAAATGCATAGAAGGAAGTTATTTTGCAGCCACCTATGGTTTTCATGACTTGCTTCTTGTTCTGTTAATCACTAAAGCTACCTCTGTCCTTTGTTACTTTGGTAATTTATTGCCATTGTAAATTTTAAATGTTTCAAGCTTTAAATATAATTTGAAATTCCGTGTAACTGAAAATTGTGAAATCTTACTCAGATGCCATGGTGAGAAGGAGATGAAAAATTTCACTGGTTCCTTGCAATCCTCCTTGTTAGTCGTCATCTCTTTATCCCCTTCCACATACTCATTCTTGCCAGCAAGGGCTGCTTTCCTCCCCAGCTGAACAGAAAGTCCCTCAGCTCCAGCCCTCAGAGGAATAATTTTGCTCAAGACTGAAACAAACCAGAGCCTGGAAACAGATCTCTCTTCCTGTCTTATCCCTTAACTTTACTGGATGTATTTACAATACAGGGATTAGTCTGCTGTCAATATTGCAGCCAAGAGTGTGATTCTGCTCACAAACCGACTGTGCAACAGTTGTGTTAACTTTTTCAACTTTATCTATCTTTTAGAATGGCTTGGGTATAGAAACAGGCATTGCTGGATATGCTTCCTGCTGAAGGGAGGTGTATAAATGACAATTTTTACCTGGTAGTTGAGTTCCTTGACCTCCAGAACATTTGATTTTCCACTGTATGTGAAATATAGACTGTTATCTTCTTCAGAGTGAAAAATAGTATCCTGGGTCTTGGTCTGAAAAAGTTGTTTAGGTGGATTACAACAGTTAATTACAATAACTAAAGTGCTGCTAAAGTCCAAGTTTAGAAAAGATGAAGCGCAAAGGGAAATACATTTATGGGATGTAACAGGATTATTGATGAGTTACTGTAGTGCAAAAGTCTGAAGGGTTGAAATGAGTTATCAGTTATCTGTTAATCAGTGAGAAACGTACTTTGTTCTAGTGACGTGTGATAGTCAAACATGCTGTGTTGTGCTTTTCTAGTTGCTTTCAGTTTAAAAGGGAAAACTTTCAGAATGGAGGTAAATGTCATGCCACTACAAAGATATTGGACTCTTTTTTTTTTGAGGAAAAAAGATGTACTACTTCAGCAGTATTAGTCTACTGAATCAAAATGGTGCATATTGTAATTGATGAATTATGGCAGCTACAAATTAAGGTTCACTGGAATTATGTCCATTATTGAATTCCACACGGACTCCTCAACTTGGAGGCTTTATGAACAAATAGGTGTGCAGCCACTAGTGCAGTCTCTTTCTCCTCTTCAGTTAAAATAACAAGAGTCTACTTGGCTTGGTTAACCTCTTGCATACAGCTGCAATTACAAAGTCCTTGCTGAGGCAGCTTTCTGGCTTTGGGTTTAGCTCTGTGTGCATGCCTGCAGCTTTTCTTCCAGCCAGCCATATCTCTCCCACAACCCTGTGCTTTTCCTACTTGTCAGACTCATATGCTAGCCAAAGCAAACGTACCTGTTCCCTTTGTACCAGACCCTATCCATGCCTGTGGTATCTTTGGCAGGGGATGACCATGATCTTTGTGTGCACCTCCTGCCCTCTCAACAAACAAGGCTGATTAATTTTTTCAGTCTAGATATACAGCAGAAAGCAATATCACACCAAGCAGCCTGAAGAGCCACAAGAAAGCCCTCCAAACTACCCCTGCTGCCAAAGCACTCTGTGCCCTTCCTTATGCTGAACCTGATTTTTAAAAACAGGTGCTCCTCAGCAAATGTGGGGATCCAGTCTGAAGGCATATCCTGGGAAAGCCAGTCCAGGCCATGCTCAGGGGCTTTCTCCTCCATCCACACCCTTGGAGATCCTCTCTCAGGATCCACCATCGTACCACCTGAGCACGGCTTGCATGGCACCAGCCTCATGCCCAGAGTGGTCTGCTGGGGGGTGTGGATGCTTTCTGCTCCCCGTTTCAGAGCGGGAGGAGCTCAGGGCTCACTGTGACAGCCCGGAGGGCAGGATGGCTGCCTGCCTCTCCCAGCTCCCGGCCAACGCTGTAGCTGCGGGACAGCTGAACCCCTCGG
Source organism: Corvus moneduloides (assembly GCF_009650955.1). Classification (NCBI taxonomy): domain Eukaryota; kingdom Metazoa; phylum Chordata; class Aves; order Passeriformes; family Corvidae; genus Corvus; species Corvus moneduloides. Next base: position 95,579,041 of record NC_045478.1, read on the forward strand.
GTCCCTCCCCACCCCACGCAGCTCTCACCCCCAGCCAAGCCCTGGCACATCACCTGGCTCCAGCTGGCGTCGTCCAGAGAGACATTTTCAGTGGTTTCCTTCATGGTGGTGGAAGGTCTTGCTCCCTGCAGTGGTTTGACTGTCTTCTCTATGAAAGGTGTGGAAATCCTTCTCCTCTTGGTTTGGAACGCAGTCCTTTCCAGGCACCCTCACCGCAGCACCATTTCTCCTGGCGAGCTGCGTCTCTGCAGCTGGCATGACCTCGTGGACAGGGAAATACTCCCCTCCTCTGGGACAGTGATAGCTCAGGCTAAAGGTACATCAGATAGCGGCTTCAGCTAATCACCGATCAGTTGTTCTCCGGAAAAAGAAAGAACAGGGAGCCTCTCCGTTTTCTTTGAGGTGGCAAGCGCCGAGGGCAGCGACCTGCTCTGATCCGGGACAGCGGGAGCTGCCCCTGCGCGGTGCCGGGGAAGGCATGGTGGTGGTGGCAGTGGCAGTGGCAGTGCCAGGCACCCGGCCAGCAGCGTGAGGGACGCAGGGGAGCTGCGGAGCCCCAGCACCCGAGGATGTCGGGCAGAGTGTCTCCCACCCTGGAGAAGAGCAGCAGCATCGGGCATACAGGCGAGGGGAAGGCTGTGGGGCAGGTCCGCGACAGCATCAGCGTCCAGGGTGTCTCCTACACCATCAGGTAGGGCTGGGAGGGCGGTGTGGAGGATCCCTGCTCCGACGGCAGGGGCTGCGGGAGCGGGCTGGCACCGCGGGCTGTGGGTTCGGCTGCAGCCCAGCATGGCGGGAGCGATGGTGCCAGGCCCCCTCATGGCGCCGGGCCCTGCACCTCAGGGCAGAGCCCTCCGGAGGCTCCCCGGATCTCCTTCCCACGTCTCTGAAGGACGTGCTTTAGAGGAGATTTCCGAACTTTGTGCCTTTTCCCACTGCCTTTCTTACTGGTGCTAGAGGGATAACACGAGGCTCTTAAGGAAAGGAACAGGTGGATTAATGGCTGGCAAACATCATCAGCAAATCCACAGTTCACGTTTGGCCTTTGGTGTAGCCCGAAAGCCTCTTAGCAATCATTCTGAAAAATGTGCTCAGACCTTGTTTTATCTTACAGAAAATGCCAAAGTTAAAGCCTGAGGAGGGGAAAGGCTAAGGGGGGAAAAAACTTTTATTTTTATTTTTCCATATTTTAAAATCCTTGCAGCTCCCATCCCACATACAAGTAGCTATAAACCATTCACTTGCTTTGTGCAAAATTTTTACGTATTCTCTCTCTATTTTTTTTATTGATGTTTGTTTCCCAAGAGAGCACGTTGGCCCATGGTGGAACTTTTCTTTATATTGTAAAAAATGGACCCGGCAAATACTTAAGGATGTTTCATTTCACATAGAGAGTGGCCAGATCATGGGGATTTTAGGAAATTCTGGTAAGTTGTTCCAGTACTTAAACAGAAATAAGATCAGAGTTAATACTGGTGACTTCCACCGTGACATGAATGTGACTGAGGTCTGTGTTTTAAGTAATGAAATTATGGCTGATTTTAGCTTCTGCTTTGTAAAAGTGGTGCATGGTTTTCAGAGTTGAGTCTTCTGTCATCTAACTAACAATTATAACTTCAATAACAGACACGGTTACTTCAAAACTCAAATGTTTCACTGCAAAGTGTGAATTTGTATTAATTAAATGCTAATTTGCATTCTAATTTTCCCATTTACTTTCCCTTAATTAGCTACATTTTCAGGGCCTATTATTTTAAAGTTATTGAGAAAAAAAAACAACTTTCTGCTTTTTATATGTGTCCATCCAAGTCAGGCTACCTCTCTTGGAATCGTAAAATTCATCTTGTCACATGATTAATTTCCTCTGTTTGAAAGGATCTGGGAAAACAACACTTCTGGATGCAATATCAGGAAGACTGGGACATAAAGACAGCTTCTGTGGTGAAGTGTATGTGAATGGCCGTCAGCTGAAGAGGGAACAGTTCAGAGATTGCTTCTCTTACGTGCCACAGGTTGATTTCTATATTTATTTTTTTGTGCTTCCTTTTGTGTAAAAAAAGTTGCTAGTGTAATGGAGTAGTGCAATGTGAATGTGAGTTTACTAGTAAGTTTGGGACAAACCAGTTAATATGAATGAATTAAGCTTGCATGAACAGGAACAAAGTTTTAATTACTACAGGACTAACTGCTTCTTCCTCTTCACTTGTTTTTCAGAGTGACATTTTGTTAAGCTTTCTCACCATACAGGAGACTTTGACCTACACGGCTTTACTAACTCTTACGAAATGCTCCAACAACTCCATCAAAAAGAAGGTCTGTATTTTACAGTCTTCCACCAGAAAGGCAGACAAGATGTCATGTAATGTTTTCACCAGCAGCACTTTCCATCCATGGCTGTTTTTTATGTTTATGAGGTTTTGCAAGGGGGGAGAGATCCTCCTGGTGAGGAGTAGGACACAAGCTCTCTGGTGGTCCCACCTCTTCAAGGGGTTTGTGCTGGTGCCCCAGGGCATCACCATTATGCTGGGACAAAACCCTTCCACCTGAAGCTGAAGCAGTTACTGCTGCAGGAGATGCTGCTCTTGGTATTGAGGTCAGTTGCCCTAACTCAGAGGGGAAAGACAGTTCTCTGGGGTATTTAGGGCCATGTGTGCTGGCAAGTCTCATGGACAGCAGAACTGATTTTGACACCACTCTGTCTCCTGTAGGACATCTCTCACTAACCACAGCAGCTCAAGAAAGCGCTGGTCTAATAAGCCCTCTACAAGCTATTTTCTTGATAAAATAGGTGTGTTTCAGATTTATTTAAAGGACTCTTTTTGAATTCTGTTGAAAGTAAAATTGGATATTCCTGGCCAGAGGATCTTGCTTTCTCTCTTCACCAATCTTCCACTCAGTACTTTGTAGTTTCCCAGAATTTATGTGCCCTCCTGCTCCCCAATTTTGGAAGCCAGAGCAGCACATTATGCTTCATACCTCAACTTCTAGTCCCACCTCTGAACTCTTCATCTCTAAATGTCAAGTGAAGCTAAAATTTACTCATGTCAGAATACATGAAAATGAAATTTAAAAAAGAATATATTAGAAATAATAAAATAGAAATTAGGCCAGATACCTTCCCACTAGAATAGATGCAGGCAGGGTATTTGTAAAGCTATAACGTAAAATTATGGGGGTTTTTCCCCTGTTTTTTACCATTGCACACAGGCTGGGTTGGACTGTGTTTAGTCTTTTGTAATTGTAATTATTTTTCAGGTAGATGCAGTTATGGCTGAGCTGAGTCTCAGCCACATTGCTGACAAAATAATTGGAAGCCGTAACATCGTAGGAATTTCTGGGGGTGAGAGGCGTCGCGTATCAGTTGCAGCCCAGCTTTTACAAGATCCCAGTAAGTACCATTGCATGGATTTCCAAAATAAAACAAGGCTGTGTCACTTCGTGCTCCTACCACAGACCTCCGTAAACCTCTTTAAAATACAAAAGCATTTGCATTCTTCAATTCAGCAGAAGCCAGTCTGGTGATGACAGAAAAAAATAAGCAGTAATTGAGGTCTGCCATTGATCTGTTAGTTGATCTTGGAAGGCAGACAATTTAAAAATCTTAGGGACTGAACATAGGTTTAAACTTGGATTTTTCCATTTTAACCCTTTCTGGGTTCACTCTTCCCAAATATTGGTTGTGGCCCATTAATTTATCATTTTTGAGTACGTTAGAGCCATACATGTGCAAGCACTGAGCCTTGTAGTGGAGTAGCTGCCATTGAGCTATGTATGTGTGAGTGCCTTGTATGTTCCAGAGCCAAAAAAATTCCAATGAAAGGAAATCAAAGCTGAGTAGCTATAGAAGGATTATCCATGGGAAAAAATCTGTCACTTTTGAGAGAGTTTCTTAAAGGTGGCAGAATCTCATGGAGTGAATGTACAGCACATATTTATTGGATGCTGGAGTCCTTGTAGCCATGTGGTTGTGCTACAACTGCTTATTAGGCAGGAAGGAGCTTAAATAGCACAGTGAGGTACATCACTGCTGCTGGTGACTCCTGGGGTGTGGTTACTGCTCAGAATGTCACTAAACTCTATAGTAAACACAGTAGTAATTACGTAGATAAAATTATGGTGAAAAGTCTCTTCCCCTTGCACCCTGATAAAGGTTGGACTGCCCTCTTCTGTGCTATGTCTCATCTATAAAAAATTAATGGATTTGATTATAAGTTTTTCCTTTTCATGTGCAATAAAATAATGAAGAAAATGCAGTAACTTCTTCTGCTTCAATCTTCAATCAATTTTAACAATTCTTGGTTTGTTCATGACAAATTCTCTGTGTATATATAAATTTAATTCAGAATATATAACTTCTAGCTAATTTTGTCACTTACATTTACAGTTATGTACATGCTGAAATTTATCATTATTATTCTTAGAAGCAGATGTATGCATCAAATCTATTTTGGTAATTTTCAGATTTCACCTGAATTTAGAAAAAGAAGTATTCTGCTCTGCAGTATTTTTTAATGTCCTTGTTCCTAGTCATTGAAACTGAACAACTGAAGCTATCTAAAACTGAAAGATCACGTCATGGCAATATCTGTGCATACTCTGCTTTACGTGTGGAACTTCACCTGTAAAATAATTTCTTATTATTTGCCAAATTAGCTTTAAAGGCAGAGGCTATGCCATTTGCTCCTCATTTACCTGAATCTTAAAGCTATTCCTTGTCATTTGACAGAGGTCATGCTACTTGATGAGCCAACGACAGGGCTGGACTGCCTGACTGCAAACCAGCTTGTCTTGCTTCTCTCAGAGCTTGCACACAGAGACAGGATTGTGATTCTTACAATTCACCAGCCTCGCTCAGAACTTTTCAGGGTATGTGATGCCTACTCACTATTGGCTTTACTACCAGACCTTTTAGTACCTAGGTTCTTTTCAGTATGGAAGTACAAGATCCAGTATAGCTTCTTCTTTGCCTTCCCTTTGCATAATTAGAGGCTTCTCTTGAACTTTGCAGCTCTGGCCTTGTGCCAGTCACAGGGCACTTTGGGACACACATTGCCCTGTGAAAATAGTATGGACTCTGACTGTGTGCCTAACCCTTGTGTTATGCAACTACCCAAACCAAAACCACTGGGAGAAGCCATGACAAGGCATGTGGATATACCTTGGTCATGTGGTGGGGCAGTCCTGCCTTGCAGGGTTTGTGCTGGGAAGAGCATTTCTCCCCTTCACATTACTGTTTCTCACTTTGCTCTTCTGACACATCCGTCACCTGCCACACAAATGCAAAACTCCTCTTCCCTGGCTGGCTGAATGGAATGCAAATGATTGTGGAGCCAGAGGGGAGCAACAGTGCTTTTCTGGACTGAAAGCAGCCCTGGTGTCTTGAGAACATGGACTGATCATAGCTGGTGGGAACTTTGCCCTGGCAGGTGTTCACCTGAAGAGCGGTGCTGTTAAAATCCTTAAGCACTTCAGGATAATCTTGCCAACAATTTGGGGGTTTTACAGACTGGGGCTATTAAGCACCGAAGGAGGTCAGTCAGTAAGTGAAGGTGCATTAAAGTGAAGTCAGAAGGCCACATTTCTTTGTATGAATTACCTCTGTATGCTGCTGTCATTGACAGTTTTGAGAACCACTAGAGCTTAAAGATGTGTCATTTTGCATAACCGCCAAAGAGAGGAGTGAAAGAAAGGACAAACTTCCTTTGAGAGAAAATATAGTAAGGAAGTTTGAGTATGTCAAAACTATTTTTCCCATCAGAGCATTTCTATTACCAAGACAGTAGATGTACTCAAGAATTAATGTACTCCTGATCTGATCTCTGTGGTGACCAGTGACAGGATCTGAGGGAATGGCCTGAAGTGTGACAGGAGAGGTTTAGGCTGGATATTAGAAAAAGATGGTTCACACAGAGGGTGGCTGGGAACAGGCTCCCAGGGAAGTGGCCACAACACCAAGTCTGACAGAGTTCAAGAAGCTTTTGGACAATGCTCTCAGGCACATGGTGTGATTCTTGGGGTGTCTTATGCAGGGCCAGGCGTTGGGCTCCATGATCCTGATGGATTCCTTCCAAGTCAGCATGTTCTGTGATTCTTAATACATACTGATAATATATTAATTTTCCCCCAACAGTTATTTGATAAAATAGCCATCATGAGCTTTGGAGAAATGGTTTTCTGTGGGAACCCTATGGAAATGATCACATTTTTTAGTGACTGTGGCTATTCTTGTCCTGAACAATCAAATCCTTTTGACTTCTATGGTAAGTTTGTCTAAGTTATTTTGGTAAAACAATTTGTTTTCTTCCCCAAGTTGAAGTTTTTCTAGAGATGGAAATGTGTTTGAATTCTGCTCCAACTTTTTAGTTATTTTCAGCTCAGAGAGAGGGCTGGCCCCATGTTACTCCCAATGACTCCATAAAACAGCCATATTTGCAGTAAAGGAGTAAACTACCAATAAAAAAAGAATCTCAACTTCATGAAACCTGTGGGTTCCTGATGGCATTTCCTTATGGCTTTGCACTGGATGTTGGAAAATTAATTTGATTCCAAAATTGTGGAAAATCCCATGCTCTTATGGACTCTGTGATGCCGAGCAACTGAAAAGAGTTGTTGCCTGGAAGGAAGGGTGTAGAACCAGTGTGGGATGAGGCATCAGTTTCTAGGAATTCTGAGTTTGAGGTTTCTGAAAGTTTGGGGAACTACTGGAACAGAATGGCTGCTTCTGGAGATGATGATAGCAAGCTGTTGGCATAAGCTGGAGAGTGCTGTTTTACCAATTCAGGATGGAAAAATAGGGTAAGCAAGAGACCTTGGAAATGAGGCTTGGTTTTGCTGCAGGACATCCATGTCCCTGATCCATGCAGGCACAGGTTTGAAGAGAATGTGGATGTGTTTGTATGTGTGCATACATGTGTACAGATATGCAGACATGTATATAATTCTGTTTAAATCCAACACGTAGGTAAATTTCTGGCAATACTAGCTGAGCACTAACCAGGGGATTTGACCAATCCAAAAATCTGCATTCAGAGCAGGCAGTGTTTTCCTATTGTCTAGATGGCATTCTAAACTCAGTGAGAATAGAGGATGGTTGTTGACATGAAGCTGGAATGGGATAAAGCTGAAAATACTGGTATGACAGTGAGGATAATTTTGTCTTCATGAATTTGAATAGTCTTGAAAAGCATAGATGATTTGAGATTTAGACCCACTTTTAAAAAAGCTTGGTAAAGAGAGTACTGCATTCTTCAAATGTCAACTTTTGAATGTGACAAGAAAGGGAAAAAACACAGTTTAGAGCAAAGAATCATCAGAATATTTAGTCTTTTGAAAATTGGTAGTTTATATTTTTTTGTGTGATTTGATGTGAATGAAGGGACAGATTCTGATACCATTTACACCAGCAGCAGAGGAAAATAGATCCTGTGTATTGAGTGTGGGTTATATTGTTGAAATGTCACATGTTTATGAAAAGTACTAATGCATGGTAGGCATTAGCTACTTGGTCTAGTTAGTAGTCAGTGTTACAGTTCTTTTAAAGAACACCCAGTTGCCATTTATTTCCTGTGTGACTTCCAGTAAGTCACACTGGCCAAGTTTGAAAAAGTGTTTCTGCATTTCAGATGTTCATATTTGTAAAAGCGAAGGCTTCGTTTTGGATATGTTTACCATTAAAGACAATTCTCCTGAATTCCAGCTTTTAGAACACCGCGGGACTATTCATAAGCTTAATTCAGGTTTTGAGGACAAATTAAGAATCTTGGGCGAGGCCTCCTTTTCTTTTGGTGAATTTGTATTTTGAAGTTGAACAGAACATTGCGAAACTGAAATCTAAGGATGAGAGAAATCTTAGGAATAAATAACTGATGAAGACATCTTACCAGATGTAGAAGAGTAATATAAAATTGTGTAAGAACAAATGTTCTTGAGAAGAAAAATCCAGTTTTCAATACCTTGGCTAATTCACTGCTGTTGGAGAAGAGGGAAATTTCTAAGGTGTTTTAGCACTATTACTGCATCTGTATGAGTTATAAAAATAGAACACACAAATTTCCCATCTGCCAACAGAAGAATTGCTGCTGCCAGGAGTATGTTTAGGTGGACTTATTAGAAAGGAACATTAACTCTGTGAAGTATTTCCTGAGTTCCATGGCAGTCAGTATTATTACCTTCAGCTTGGGCTGAGCCTGCTAGGGAAATTTGGCCAGCTAAACATTGTTGAACTACACATTAAAAGAGAAGTATGTCTGTGAAGGAGGTAGGTGAAACCCAGTGCAACAGTGCATTAACAGCTCAAGTAGAGAAGAGCAGTGTCTCTGCAGTGTGGGTTCACACTAACCAAAAAATAAAGCTCTGTAGTTATGCAGGAGCAGGCAGAGGACAAGGGGGAAGCCATGGAGCCATGTCTGAGCATTTTCCTGAAAACCTGAGAAATATGTGACCAGATAAGTCATCTCTTCATCTTCATAAACATACATCCTCTAGTGCTTTGTCTTGTTCTTCACAGCTCTGTGCTGTGAGAATGCTAAAGGTCTGACTAGCACAGTGCTCAGGCCTCGCATTTCCAGATCCAGGACCTGAACTGCAGGGTCCTACAGAGGTCACAAAGCACAGATTTCCTGTAGCTGTACAGTTCATTCGTGCTGCATCTAACAGAAGGGAGGAGTAAAAGAAACCTTGAATACTTTCAATGGACCATACCATCTTTGCACATTTTAGATTGGAGACAAGAAGATAGTTGCAAGGGGAAAAAAAGATATGAAGGGAAAATGATGTGTATATAGAGTAAAAACTTTGTCATTTTACAGTGGATCTGACATCTGTGGACACCCGAAGCAAGGAACGTGAACTTGAAACCTACAGTAGGGTTCAGGAAATTGTGTCAGCCTACAGAAACTCGGGGATCTTTAGCAAAGTACTGGCAGCTATTGAAAAAACAAAGTGTATGAAGGAGCTGCCACCAATACCATTCAAAAACAAAGACTTACCGAGTGGCTTTTACCAAATATTGATTCTTTTACGGTAAGACTTCTTTTCCTCCTTTTCTAAAGCAATTATTTTTTTCTTCTCCACTAATCTTTCAGGTTTCCCCTCCATGTACAGATGGACTTCCTTGATTATTTTGATCTCCCACTGTACTTGTCCCTGTCTTTTTTAATATATTAGCTCTTTGTGGACACTGTCTAAAATTTGTTCAAAGCTAAATACTCTACCAGCATGTGGTCAGTTGTAGCTAACAGGTTTTTTGTTGCTGCTTTGTTTCATTATCAGGAGAACAACAAGAAACTTCTTCAGAGATAAGATAGGCGTCATCATGCGTCTCCTCCAGAATCTGTTATTTGGCTTGTTTATAGCCTTTTTCCTTCTTCGACTGAGGAATGATGTGGCCCAGGGAGCCGTGCAGGACCGTGTGGGGCTTGTCTACCAGTGCGTGAGTGCCACCCCCTACACAGGGATGCTCAATGCTGTGGCCCTGTGTGAGTTCCTGTCCTGTCTTAAGTGCAGCAGCAGCTATTGCTACCACTCTGTCTTAAATGAGAAAAAGCGTTTTTTCGAAGATAGTAATTTAAAGGATCCTCACACTTCTCAGTAAGGTCAGAGTTGATACAGAAGCAAAAAATTCAGTGGAATTCAAGGGAATATGCCCTGATCCCTGCCTTTCTTTTTTACAGCTGGCCTGTCTATGAAGGCTTTATTCTAAACTGTGCAAAAGATTTGCCTGTGTCTATCATTTTATAGGCAAGACAAAGTCTAGGTCTAGTTAACATCCTAAGTGAGCTCAAAACCAAACTATGGAAAGGATGGAAATACAAAACAGCTTTGACAGCAATTAAGCATAATTGGATATATGAGTATATATGTGATGGGTTTTTTTTAAGGGTTTTTCTCTTACAGGTGCCATACTGAAAGCAACAGTAGTTTCTATCTAAAACAGCCCTAAAAACTGTTTTGCTCATGTAGGGAACATACACTGCTGTTATCAGCTTGAAATCAGAGCACCTCAATAAATTAGCCAGTGACAGAGGTTTTCTCATGTCTTTAATTTGTATATGCCAAAAGAGAAGGCTGTCCTGCCTGCTGCTAAGTTAGGCGTCTTTCATTAAGCTTACCAATGTTTGCAACCTGCAGGGAGCATGCTTTGCATTTGTAGTGGGGGAAAAAGCAATCAGAGTGGTTTAGGCAGAAAGTTTTTGATATATTCTCAAAGTTGTCTCTGTGCTTCGTGTCATTTCTGCTAGCAACAAGTCTTGATCTCTCTAATGGTAATTTAATTTATTTCTTATATATTTGATTCAGTCCCACCTCTACGTGCTATCAGTGACCAAGAAAGTAAAGATGGCTTGTATAAGAAATGGCAAATGCTTGTAGCCTATGTAGTACATTTCCTGCCTTTCAGTGTCCTCAGCGTGGCCATTTTCAGCACCTTTATATACTGGTAAGCATTTGGACCATCTTTTGGATTGTCATTTTCATTTTGTTTACCAATGTCAGTTACCATGTCAGCAAAAGGCCTCCTGGCATGACTTCCTGCTGTTGTCTCTCAAGATGGTAACACAGAAAGCCTAAGAAAAGATGACACAAATTTAGCCCTTCTCTTTCAAGCAGAGCTGAGAACACTTTCAGAGTAAGTAAATTACCAGTTCTCTAGGTAACTTAGGAAGTTTTAATGGACTTGGGGCAGTTACCATTCTTGTGCCACACTGAAAGCAGGAAGTGGCATTTTACATTGCATTTAGAAAGACAGAAAATATAAAAAAACCCCCAGAACCGAGGAAGTCACTTGTAGGTATGTGAGAGTAACAAAACTTTTATTTTCTGGGACATTGCAGTTTAGCTACAGCTTATGGAAGTGATGAGATCTGGATCCCTCTCTCATACCCTCCAGAGAAAGGCACAAATTTCTGTCCTTCAATCTTTTTCTTTTCTAATTATGAGAGATGTCTAGTGCACCAATAGTTTTCCTAGGACAGCTGCAATCAGTTGGCAGTCTGTAGTAAAATGTGTACAAGTGATGAGCAGGCTTGGTTTGTGTCCTGGATGCATGTTCTCTGAAGAGCTGTTCAAAAATGGTAGGTGGGATAGACCCTGGTAAAAAGTGCAGGAGGCATTCTGCTGTAGCTGTGCATGTTAGTGCTCTTACTTTCCAGTCAAATGGATGGAAAATGGATAAAGTAGAACTACACAAATTGCTTGGACTACTGAATCAGAATTTCAGCACAGGGACTTTTTTAATAGCATTTTACTCCCATCTAGAAAAACTTAGGCAGGAAAAAAAGATGACTATTCTCTTCTTCCTTCTGGTCTATAGTAGGCAATGAGGGGCAGTGCTCAGCATGTACTTAATTCTTTCTATTTGGAATCTCAATAACTTTCAGCCCCTAAAAAATGAAAAAAGAAGATCCCTGCTCTTCCAGGTGTAAGGACTTGTATGCATGGCCAGGTTTTTTTGTAGTTTGGGGTTGATATGAAAAGTAGCCACCTTTGCCTCCTTAGCTACCTGGGCTTTTATTTCTGCAAGCTGTCAGTGCTGCCTGCTTGAGGCAGGGCTCCCTGAAAAGTCTTTTTTTCACAGACAGACAGAAGTTACTCTTCCTCCCACAAAGTGCTGTGCTCACCTTCAGTTTGTGACTGCTGCCGAGAAAGCAGCTGTTTGGAAAGCAGCTTTCCAGGCTCAATGACACGCTCACTTCTTAGCAAGCAGGAAATCCATGTGGGCACAGACTTTGCCCATATGTGCTTTGGTTGGCTCAAACACAATCAACAATAAACAGTGTGGCTTCAGTTAATGGATAATATTTACAGATATTATCTTTCCAATATTGCGGTTGTTTGGAAGCCATCGGTGATGTGTCAAAGTGATTTCACAATGCTCTTAGATCTCTTAGGGCAAGCAGTTTCTGGATGAAATTTTGACAGTTGTATCTGTGCAGGACTGAACTTTCCTGGATGGACTAACTTTTTGAGAGGCTTTGACAGCCTCTGGCAAGTGTTCTTACAAGCCATTGCTCACAGAGTTTGTGTTTGTGGGGTCAGACAGTTGGGTCAGGCAGACCCAAACTCTTACCTGGTCAGACACAAGGCAGGTCTGGCCAAGATCAAAGAGAGCCTCTTTTACAATCAAGTAAATGTTCTGTCTGTGCAGATTTTCCTAGCTAAAGATACCTCTGGGAAATGTTCTGACACTTCACATTATGCTGTTGTTTTATTGCTGTAATATTCTCTCTTTGAGCTGGGTTTTTTCTTTTTTTAGGTTTTCTTCTGCTCTATTCCTACCCCAGATTTACTGGTCTGTGTCTCCCTACCTCTGTGTAAAGTATTAGAGCGGCTCAGAGAAGGTGATAGGTTTCTACTAGGACTTAGGAAAGCTGTTTTTTCTGCACCAATCAGTACTTAAAGGTTGTTAAATGCCTTCTAGCTCGCTGAGTGTTTAATACTGGAAGAGTCAATGTGCATCCATTTATTTATAAATTATTCTGGTGTTACCAAAAATGCTACAGAAAACCCTGTGAGAGAATTGATACTTCTATTTTAAGACCATATTTGAACATGGTGGATTAAAAAAAACCACATAGGGTCTTCCACTGAGCAACAAGAAAAAGAAAATTAAATGTTGAATTGCTGCTTGTCAGCTAAGCTAAGCATGCAGTCTGCACCTAGTGTGAGGCAATTTTGGTATGAGATATTTTGGAAAAAGAGTAATGTGTCACGATGTAATAAAAGGTTTTGTCATCTGTCACATACACTATAAGGCTGAATTTAGTTTGTCAAGCAATTGCTGGCTTTTCTTAAGTTTTTAATCTTTAGTACAGGTTGAGAGGACTCTTTTCCTTGGGTTAGCTAGGGGAAAACTGGGAACAGCATGTTGCATTAAAGAATGTAGGAGTATGGAGGAAATTGCATTGGTATGAATTACATGGGTGGTGAATTCAATTAGTTTTTAGTTTGAGTATATCCACACTTATGTTTGCTTGCACAGTATCAGAAGTGCAAAATCCCATCTGTTAATTACCTGCATAAAGATGTTCTTTAAATATGTGACTTACATGAATAACTCCCACTGCAAAGACTCTACAAGAAGCAGCATGTTAGTTTAAGAATTGAAAAGCCAAGCTGATTGTCTTGAACCAGCCTGGGTTTCTACAACGATTACATCTTTGCATAACCCTCTTCAGTCTAGATGGAGAAAACCTCATACATCTGCAGTTATATCACGATAGTAAGTGTATGTCCTTTGTGTTAAGATTCCAAACAATATACTAAGGATTAAGGCATAAACTCTCCACTTAATGAGCTATGTAACTGCAAAAAACCCAGATAGAAACAAAAGTAAAAGCCACTTTCCAAGTTTAATACCCAAACAATGTTTTTTAAATGTTCTTTTGCTCATCTTTGTACAGGACTACAGGGTTGTATCCTGATGCTTCCAGATTTGGAATTTTCTTTGCTGTTGTCCTAGCATCTCACATGATTGGTGAACTACTAACACTTGTTATACTTGGCGTGGTTCAAGACCCAAATGTAGTCCAAAGTGGCGTGGTGCTACTGAATTCAGCTGGTGTGATTGTGGGAACGGGACTGGTAAGGTAGGAAAAAAATCTTTGTTACAGTGTTGCTGTTAAAATGATCCAACTGTGGAAGAATTTTCTAGAACAGTTGGTATTGCAGAAGTCCAGTAGAGCACAGGTAGCAATGGAAAGCAAGTGCAGCTGTGCTCCTTCAGAGGCAGAACTACCTAATCTTGTGGACCTTGTACTAAACACACAAAACAGACACTTAATACCTTTAGATATCAACACAGATACTGAAGATTTCCCCCAGTTTTTGCAAATACATTAAAGATAAAACTAAACAATTCATATCTATCAGGTCATCTGAGTTCTTTTACTGGTGCTGACATTATGATGTGAAATGCTGTCCTCATTAAAGGGGCCTACCAAAAACCCCTGTTTTTTAGTACAGGTTTTAGTAACTGCTGGAAATTACCAGACAGTAAACACAGGTAATGCTGGTTTAAAAAAGTAGTTGCTCTCAACTATCTTATTGGTATTATTATCCAGTTTAGCCAGTAAACTTTTCAGTCACTTTTTCTACCCATGCAGACTGACCTATATAAAAATTAAAAAGTAGTGTAGTAAATATGCAGGAAAATTGTGATCCACTTGCTCTGTTACTATGCAAATAAATGGTTTTGCATTTTAATTGTGTGAAGTTTAAACAGTTTTCCTCTTGTATTTGTCAATAGTGAAATTACTGGGTTTTTTGAGGAACATACCAGAATAAATGTGTAATTGTTAAATAACATTCTGAAGACGTTGAGCAAGTAGGATATGCTTACCTGAGGCCCTCCCAATGATAATGAAGTAAGCCTAACAACAGATGGTGTTGTCCTCAAGAAAACCATATGAATCTTCACAAAGTTGATGGTGCTTTGTCTCTTTAAAGTAGATCTCAGCTCATACTTACAAAGTAAAGCTAGGTTCATGTCTAATTATTTGGTCCCTGCCTAATTTCAAGAAGATGTGTGTTTATAGTGACATTTACTCCTGCTACCATAGTCTAATGCCTTAATGATAACTTAAAAGCATTAGAGTGGTCTCTAACCATATTTTACAGCAGAGACATTGCTAATTAATATTATGAATCCTTTTGATTAATCTTCATAAGCAATGAAGGACATTAAAAATAGCATTGAGACTTGGGTTGCTGGGGTTTTTTCCTGTTGAATTTTTTTGTTGTTGTTTAATTGTAAGTCTTGAAGTATTTTGGATGCTGAAATTGCCCAGTCTTGTTGAATGTTTCTTCTCATTATTTTTGCTTCATTTTTGCTTTATTATTGCTGCAATGGATTTGATTTTGAAGATGGAGTGAGGGGTGGTGGTTTCTTACTTTGGAAGCGACACATTTTGGCAAGTAAGGTTTATACTGGGTGTTGTCATTTCCAGTTTATCACTGCCATGTGAACAGCACACAACCGTAGAATTCTTTGTGACTGTCCATAAACAAGTCCGGGCTGAATGTTATGACACTGTACCAAAGGCAGGGACAGCCTCCAGTGTCTCATCACTTAGCCCTAAAAATGGACTTTGTTTGAAAACCCTACAGGTAGAGACAAGAACTGTTTCTGTCACAGGTTAGATACAATGAGAGCTTGTTTTAATTTGGGGGCTCTTAGTATTTAGGAAAAACCAGCTTAACTTCTCTGTTTCTTTAAGGACCCTTGAAGAAATGCCAACACCTTTTAAACTACTCAGTTTTCTTACCTTTCAAAGATACAGCAGTGAAGTCCTTGTAGTCAATGAATTTTATGGCTTAAACTTCACATGTGGTAAGTGTTCTTAAAAAAAAGTCCATTATATGTAATTTTAATGAGATGTTGATACTTATTTTCCTTCTATGTACATGTATCCTGATGAAATAAAGATAACTTTTGAGTTGCTAAAAAGAATTTACTAATTAGTAAAGACTATAATGCCACATCAGCAAGCTAGAGCAGAATTTAAATCTTTTGTTCCAACCATTTCTCATTCTTCCAGTTCTTCATCTTCCTCTTTTTCACCTCTTCTCTTATCCCCCCTTTGGAGGCATTTTGGAAGCTAAGTTTATAACAGACTGGAAATTTTTTTTTGAGCATTGCTACACAAATTGCACAATCTAAGATCAAACATCAGTGCAGGGAGTATTGAGAGGTAACAAACAGCTCCAATACTATACAATAACAAACTCCTCCAATACTAGAGAGGCTTCAGTTCAAACATGTTTCCGTGGTACGTATTGAGCAGCTTGGGTCTGTCAGGTTGTGCTTTGCTGGTTGTGAGCAAGATAACCAGCAAAACAAGAGAATCAATCAGGTTGCCAGGGTTAGTAGCTAATATGCATTAGTAGGGCAAAATTTACAGCTTTGGTCCTACCTTAAGATATTTAGGGCTTCGTAGCCAGGTGTCTGTGCTCCTCTCCAAGGCTCCATATTTTTTATCCGTTAGTCTCTCCTGTACCTCTATTACAAGATCAACAACTGTTAGAAAATTAATCCATGCATTTATTACTACCAATAAACACCTCATTTTTAATGTGCCCTTCAGACAGTCACCATTTCTTGCATTTTGGAACCCTCAACACATATGAACACTCTTAAGTTTAGCACATGGGGCAACTTGCTTCTTGAGGCCCTCCGGATAATATGTCTGAAAAGCCATAAATCTTTGTTTGGCATGGACAAAAGAGAGAGCTCCTAGTGACCCTTTATTCTTCCCCTCAAAAAGTATGTCATGGATTAACTGCAGAAACATAGGGCTTGTCTGGTTTTATTCCAAAGTGATGAGAAATACTGCTGTGGGTATGGTTCTTCATGGAAATAATGTGAGGGAGAGGTGAGGTGTATTCAATGCATGAGCTACAGACTGGAGTCTGAATGTTAATTTTAGTGATTTACCTACTAAAGAAATTGTTTGTTTCTCTTGACAGGTGGAGCCAGCAGTTCCACTGCAAATAATGCTGCGTGCATTTTCTCCCAAGGCATCCAGTTCATTGAACAAAACTATCCCGGGGCACTGTCCCGGTTCACAATCGATCTCCTTGTACTCTATGCTTTTATACCAGTACTTGCCATTATTGCAATTCTAAGCTTCAAATTAAGAGAGAGAATTATTGACAGGCAATGAAAAAGTAGCAATTCCAACAATGCCTAATACTACACTTGTAATTTTATTATGCTCAAAGGCTTATATCGTTGGACTTTAGATAGAATTTAAGTGATGACATTAAATTAAGTGATGACATATAAAAACACATTCATCTTCTCATGTTTGTTTTCATCTTGGAAACCAGTGTTCTCCTAAGACTGTGAATGAGTCCTGATATTGGTATTCCCCACTCCTCTCCTCTGACTGATCTCCAGATCACCCATAATCAGCAGTATTTCATGTTTTAAAGGGCTTTCTGAATATAATTTAGTCAGCTGTTGCTGACAATTACTAACAACGTAGCAATGGTGCTCTAATTTTTCTCCGCTATTTTGTTTTTTACCCACTGCTGATAAGCAGAGGAGTACAACTGCTAGTAAATCCCATTTCTAGAATTCTATTTTCAGTCTTATGCCTTGTTTTGCTATCATTTTAGGAATTTGTAGAAAGGAAACAAACCAAATAAGTGTAAAGACAGAATCAAGACATCACTCCACTTTAATCTTGCATACACTATACAACTGATGAACAGGATCTTGAAGCAGTATCAAAGTTACCCAGCTTGTTTTTGCCTTGTAAATGATGCTAAATCAGTGAAGACAGTTAAGTTATTTATATCATTTCCTTCTTTTCATTGTCAAGTTCTAATCTTGTTTTGGAAGCAGTTTATGAATTACAAGGGGAAAAAAATGTTTGTTTAATAAAGTTTTGGTTTTATTTAATGTCAATTTAACTAGGGAAGAAGTATGCAAGTTGTTTGTCAGAAGCAATGCCATTTTCATCTTTGGAAATTATTCTCCTGGGCCTCTCAAAATTGAAAACATAATGGACATAGAACTCCTGAATATTGTATCTTATTTTCATGTTCAGTGAAGAAATTAGTTTTTGCAGAGAGATAGATTTCTCCAAGGAGGTAAGTATATTTGTATCTTAAAATTCTGTAATTATATAACTAGTTTTATATGATAGTTTTGGGATGAGGCACTTCATAACAAAGAACTTTACATCCAATCCTCAAGGTAATACAGTATTTCCACTTAAGTGTGAGGCCAAGAATTTTTCTAATATCTTTATGTAAAATACTCTGAGATACAAATATTGTATTGGAAAAACACCTGGTGAATAAATACATTAAAAATAACAAATACATTTAAATAGCTGGGAAGATACCACATTAGTTTGTGTCTCCCATTTTTATGTGCATGTAGGGTTGATTGGTTTGCCAAGTGACTGTTCAGACATTCACTCTCTGACAAGTCTGAGCTCTCAGGAGACACCTCTGGCTTTAATCTAGATTGCCTGGTGTGTTCTCAGAACACTCAGTGCATCTCACACTACTGAGGTGTGAAAGGACAAAAACCCATACCTAGCTGAGGCTAGGATTTCACAAGCTTAGGCGGAATGAATCAGTAATACTTGCAGCACTAACCAAGTATCTGTCAAATTAATTAGACTGACTTCCTAGCATTTGAATATATGACAGAAACATCCATCTTCCAAACTCTATGTGACACTATACATGGCAAGAAGTAACTCCTTTATTAAACTGTATGATTCTGAGACAGAAAGCACACTTCTGAATTCAGGTCAAAGATGGTTTTAACCCCACTTTATTTTGCCAGTTTTAGTTTTATTTATTTATTCAAATATATCAAGCAATTATGCAAGTATTTCTTAAGCTTTGGTTTTGAACTACAAAAAGATGCCTAGCACACTACATAGTTTTATATTCTGGGTGTAAAAAAACTTTTTTATATTTAAATACATGCTTAGGGTTAGAAGTATTCAAACATAAACCCAATAATGTGTTATAAAATAGGTAGGACTGACTAATGCCAGTCTTCATATACAAACTCATCTGAGAGCAATGTAGAATCCCTTTCTCCTCACTTTTTAAAACTCTTTGCCAGTGCCAAGATATTGCCAGTGCAAGTGCAAATTTGGACTGAGTGAATAAACAGTTCCTTTTATGAAAATTAACAACAGGGATGCTGAATAAATATTAACTTTGTAGTTTGATATTATATATTTTCAACTGCATCAGATGAGATTGCTAACGTAATGTAAAAATGATAAAAACAATTTAGTCAATTGTGTTAAACTGAAGACAGAGCAGTTCATGAATCGGAATCAAAATCCATTTCTTTCCAGGATTTAGAGACATTTCTTTTGTATTGTTCAAGTTCCTAAAAAAGAAACATAAATACATATTAAGCTAATCTTCTCATTACTAAAAGTTACAAGAAACTTCAGATATTTATTTGGTGAATGTATGTATGTACCAACACTTCTCACTACAGAAAAAATATATTTTTATATTTAACAAACTTGTCCTAAAAGTGCTATGAATTTTGCCACTTTGCTCTCACGTAGGGAACTACATTTTGCTGTACTTCAGATCAGCAGAGTGCTAGCAAGGTAGACAAATGAGCTCATCTCAGTTAAATGTGCTACTAGGAACAATGAAGCCTACAATAGAAGGTTCTAGCACCATTACAAACAACAGTTTGCTCTGCTGAATTTCATGTAGTGGTGTGTACTGTCAGGAGTGATTTCTGAAGATTTTTTCAGGAAAAAATATTAATTTAAGAAGCATTACAATTGCTTTATTTCAGCGTAAAGCTTCCACCAAATTTACAGGAAGATGATGCTCTAATGAGGTACTGTTAGACCAACCATGTACTGCTTGCAAGACAGAAAAAACCTCACCATGTCTTAGATCAGGAAAGAGGTGGACATAAACCAGTGCTTAGTATAAATGTAGCAAAGACCTTCAAAAGTGGACAGGTATTTTACAACTGTTATTTTGATTTTAATAGAGTGGCCTTCAGAGGGTAAGGAAGGTTTTGCTGTAGGCATGCAAGTACCAGAACTGACAAAAATAACAAAATTCACACCTGGTGAATTTAACATAAGTATTAACTATCAGTCCAGAGCACAGAGGGGAGAAGAAGAAAATAAAGGGTAAAACAACCAAGCAATCATTATTTTAAGACTGTTTGGAAATAATAAATGGAATTTCCTCTCAGGAAGTAACTTCAGCAGCTTTGTCAGAGGTGCAGAGTTTTCAGTAAGCACCCGAGCTGTATGAGAGCAGTGAGAAGATTTTTAGTTAGTGCACATTCTTCCTGATGCTTGTAGGAGTCTACTGTTAGAGTTAAGTAACTCCATAGGTGACTGACACACAACCTACTGTGCCTAGGCTAAATCCAGGAAGTTGCATTATTAGCTACAACTCCAGTACTGCTGAACTGTTCTAAGTTGGTCTTTAGTCAGTATTTTCACTCCCTCATTATTAATATAAAGTAATTATGATCTTGGAACATACTGAACTGTTGGAAACTTGCCAACAGTTAGGAAGAGAAAGAATACTGTGGTATTTTAAGGAGCACATGTAACCTGCTTTATGCAAAGTAATTTCTTAGATAGCCAGGTTTTACATGTAATGACAATACTGTCTGGGGGTCATGTCTACAGGTGTTGGCTAAATAATCAGCCTTGCAGATTTATCATCTGACTAAACTCTTTCAAGAAAGAGGCAGATAATTTAGCAGAATTAATTTTGCTCTAAGTTTAGCTACCCTAGGAGGCAACTCAGTGTAAAGGCAATTCAAAACAATACAAGAACGCAAACTGTCAAACCACAGCATATATGAAAGCTGTATAGCTACTCCACTACATACAGAAGTACAGAACAAAATTATAAGTATTATTTTGGAGGTGTATCTAGGTAAGGCTAACATTTAAACAATGAGAAATCAAAGAAAAAGAAAATTTGATTAAATGGGAGGATATTTGGGAAAAAATAATAGTTTAACAAATCTCAGTGATTCAGGAAGAAGAATGCTGTCAGGAAAGTACACTTACCTAGTTTATATGCAAAATAGAAAGTAAAATACATCCCTGTAAGTCAAAAATGCAATGCAAAATTCTTTCAAACACTACTTAAAGATCACTCCAGAGACCCTCTTGAAAAAGAGCCCCTTCCTGCTCATTAAGTTCTATACTGCAAACATGAGCAGAATTCTAGAATAGACTAATGATACAGTCAGCTAACAGATCATCTCTCCAAAGTGAAAGAACATAGTTCAAAAGAATATATCTCGAAGTACACCAAAATCTTCATGCTAGCATTATGCTACACTTGTTTTGTGGGTGCACATGTAGGGGGAAAAGATCAGATATACAAAGAAAAAATAATTGCAGTTTAAATGTGCTTTCCATGTGTTCTGAGTGCTTTAAATGTAATTAGTGCTAGCAACTTATCACAGATGTCTCAACACTGGCATAAAGTGGGTTTAAATTTTTTTTTAAACCTTAATGCTTCTGTACTTCTGTGTTTCTGTAAATTCTTCATCTGTCAAATGGGGAAGATCACACCTAATCTCATAAAGGGATTGGGAAGAAAGGCTTAACTAATGTTTGTGAGGCACTCAGATAAGATAACATTACCACGCACTCTCTGAGAAAAAAAAAATTAATACTTTTGTGTTCATTGAAGTGTCTGAATGGCAGGTTGAAAAATAAGGTACATAAAGAATAAGGATGATGAAAAGAAATACTGAACAATTGAATTGAGACATTGGCAAAATAGTATATGATCATGTAATTAAAGACAATACTATAATGTCTACAAACAAGAAGGAAAAATTAAGATTGTAGGAAAAGCCTTAATTGTTGCATTTTCTCTGTTCTGAGTGACTGATAGGACTTCAGCTTTCCTTTTCATGCAGTTTCTTACTGGAAGTGCCCTCAATCTGGAACATGGTGAGAGCAACCAAGTACTGAAACACTAATTAAAAATCTTAAGCACACAAACTTTAGTAGAAAATGTAATAACAGTGCTCTTATAATGCTCTTTAATTTGGTTTAAAAATGAATTTTTTTTTGCCCATTTGGACATGCTTTCATGTGAAAACAAGGAAGCTTATTCTTGGCAGCTGAGTAAATATCCTCAGTAACTTTTTCTCCACATTATGAAGACCAGCACATCTCCTTCTCTGGAGAAAATGAAAGGTGGTAGTGCTCTGTTCCCAGGTTAAGGTAGGTGCCTAGTATACTTCTCTGCCCAGTAACACTGGTGTGACCAAGGGGCTTCATGGCACAGTATGAAATCTTCTGTTTTGTGAAATGAGACTGGAATGGTCTCCCAAGTTCAGCAATATGTTCATGTCAGCAAAGTATGCTGAAAAAATATGGCTGTCATTCTGTTGGCAAACACAGTCCCCATGCCAGCTGATACCTGACATGGAGGTGACATTTGATGGTGGGTGACATGGTTGATCAGGTCACTGCAATTTTAGGGTGTCCTGGTTTGAGACAAATTCGGAGGAACGTCTGAAATGAACATCCTCTGATAAAAGGCAGGTTACACCCACCCCCCCCCCCCCCCGGTTCAGAAAGCATTTTCCTCGGAGGAAAGCGAGGAAAGAAAAGTTATTTATTTAATAAGTAAAGTGCATGCAGGCACAGAAAAAAGAATAATGCTAAATAATAAAACCTCTCGGTGTGGAGAGAACCTGGGTAGATTTCAGAGTCCTTTGTGGGAGGGGCTCTCTCCTCTCCAGAGCTGGGGTTTGGCGTGGGCCCCTCCGGGCCATGGTGTAGGGCCACCCAGTGATGTTCTGGTGTTGCTGAAGAGTCCAGAAGAGAAGAAGAGGATGCCAAAGTCCCAGGGCTCCGTACTTTAGCTAGTGAACAAGAAACCAGCTAAAAAGCAAAAGGAACGTAACTCTCTTCCCTGCTACAGAAGTGGAGCAACTGGGCAGAAGAAGCCAGTGAGCTCATCTGTGTTTTGAACACAGTGCCAAAAGAATTCCACCGGCTCTCCCTCCTCTCCCTTAGCTAGCTTTAAAGGCACAGAACTCATGTCTGGCATAGGGCAGGTGATAGGGAATACAGTTATATAGTCACCCCAAGACATAGGGGAAATGCAACTATTCTTCCCTGCGAGATGTAGAATCTTCTTGTGTTTATGACTTCTTAAAGTCTTAACAGCTACATCCCTGTCCGTTAAGATCTGCTTCCATGACTTCTTGTTAGCTGACACCAAATGGCACCAGGCATCTACTTTTTTAACTTTACTTCATGGCATGAGGCTTCAGCTAAAACTGGCACCAATCCCTGAAGTAATAGCTCTGTGTAACTAGGATCACTCAGTGTGAACTTTGGCACTGCGTGACTTCTGAAGTACCTGAGTAGGAGGCTCTCCAGGTCTTTGAGCTCAAGTTTAACTTTATCTGTTGCATCAATAAATGAAGCTGCACTCAAATGTCCAGATCAAAAAGTCCAAGCACATATTTTGAGTATTAGCAGTGAAGGCATAAGAGAAGACAAAGAAAAACCCTCAAAAAGACACCTCAGAGTACTTACACTTGTGGCAAAGAGCATTTCTAAAGGAAAGAGAACAGACATTCCCATGTGCCAGGCCACAAACAGTTAGAAGGAACTAAGGAAGAAGACTTTCATGCTCCCCATAGGTGCTCACAGATGCCGGTGGTATATGTGTAGCTCTAATCAGCAATATTATTCTAAAAGATCTCACTCTTATTCAAGTTATGTGTGTACCAAAAACCAAATTAAGGTGACCTGAAAGCATAAAAAGCCAAAAAACGACAGGGAATGGACAGAGGATGACAACTTTGCCATGTGGTTTATATATGAATAATCAACCAAAACCTAGACTTTAAGGCCTAATAAGTATGCAAAATGAGTATTTTTTTTAATCTTGAAAGCTTTGCAAAACCCACAAAATTCCAGTAATTCCTGGAGAAAATCTGCTAGTTAAGAATTACATTAGAAATGTAAATTTCAGTAGGGTCCCTGGTGCTGTATTCTCCACTACAGAGAATGAAAAAACAGTAAGCAATTCCAACAGCACCATTTGATATAAACCTGTACCATTGTCTGTGGGACAAGAACTAGGAAAATATTTCTGGAAAGACATAGTTGAGAAAGATGTGATCCATTTTGGAGAAAGGCACAGTGAGGAAAAGACAGCCTCTGAGAGCTTTCCAGAGCAAAAACATTTAGAAAGAGAGTGGTACATCTCATAGTTAACTCTGAAAATATGAAGGAGGCAAAATAATCTGGCTCAAAAGAAAACAGTTATGGCAGAATGCTGATGACCTGGACTCTAAAGTTCTACAGCCAAGAAGCATCTCAGATAAATGCTGGCTGACAGTACCCAAGAGTCAGCCAGGGACTTTCTTGAGTTTTATTTTTTTTTAATGTTTTCTTATTTTATACTCAATAATTCAGTCTTTTGCTCTGCTAAAATGCAGGCAAATCCTTCAACCAAAACTACAAAGTTGGAAATGATTTACTTAAACTTTGTATTGCCACAGTTATATATATAAATCTATCACAGCATTATCAAGCAGTCCTGACCAAGACTGAGTCAGTCAGGTATTGCTGGTTCTTCTGTCAGATGCAGTGACAGGGGCTGTGTTTTGCTTCCCTTGCTTGTTTTGTGCTTATTTTTCTTTTAAAGCTTATCTTTCAGATAAACAAGCGAACAGGCCATCACCTGGAGTCCAAAGTAACATTAATTAACCGAAAGTAACTGAGAAAAATGATAACATGAAAACATTCACTGTCATCATGTGAAACTTTGAATTTTGCATTACGTCCCATGATTTCATTAGCAACATGTTGCATATTGACCATCTTAATATACTGGTTCTCCTACACAAGAGATACCACGAGACTCTATAAAGAATGTCAGACTTATTTAAAGTGTTGCTTTAAAAATAAGATTTTTGTGCCACTTTCCATTAAACTGGAAAACAGAAAGACACTTCAAGAAACACTGCAACGAGAGAGTTCTTTTCTTTTAGATGTATATTTCTGTCTTGGTGCTTTAGGAAATAACTGCAGATAACAAAAGTAATTTTCTCTTTAATGCTCAAATTACTTTTAGTAGTCCAACAAAAAGAAGCTGTGCTGGTTTGCAATGCCCTTGAACAGATAAGATTCTAAAAGCCTTTCTCTTTTGTATAAAAACAGATAATGAATAATTTCCTGTATGATTTCATCAATGCATACCAGTATCTTCTTTTGCAACACATTACCATCTAAAAATAACAAACCTAGTACACTATATAGTTATTTTGAGATATGTAGCTATACCGAGTATGTTTGTTTTATAAATTCCAAAAGCAGCATGCTTTATAAATTTTAATGATTTCTAGGACTGCTCTTGATGTGACAGAAATTCAGAACTGATATCTACATAAATAGGTTATTACAGGTAATGTGCAAGTTCAAAGGCTGCAGGGGATTTTTGAAATTGCTTTATTCTTTGGATGAATCTTAGATTGAATGTAACAGACCCATACACGTATGATACTGATGAAGAGTGTTACATACTGATAGCTGTAAGGCAATGTTTTAACCTTCATCTAAGTTGGCACAGAATTTTTCTATAAAATTAATTCCCCACTAATCCAGAGAAAGGCAGAAACACTTCAAAATTAATAAGAAAAAATAAAAGATCCTTTCCCCACTAAAGATCTTTCCTGGAATTCAGGGGTTAAGCCACGTATCACTGTGTGTAACAATTCCATTCATTCTGTTTAAGATAAAATGTACATAGCCTGCAAATTCAAGTTAGAAATGTTATCATCTCAGTATCTTTCTAGTTAAATAAGTTTTGAAGGAGAAAGACAGAAGTAAACAGTCCCCACCCCAGACCTTCATATTGCTTCCAACACTTTCTGTTAGTCAACACTCAAATGAATTTGAGTACACAGTGAAGAAATGAGGAAATTACTGTCAAGAAAGCTTCAAAGTTTTGCTTCAAGATTATTTTAGTGAGGTAATTCTAGAAAACAGAGGGAAAATTTGAATTATTAATTTCTAAAGAGACTCAGAGCCTAAACTTTGAGATCCAACAATGGTCTACTGGCTTAGTATCTAGCGATGGAAAAAAACCTCAGCTACTAAACTGAAATCTAAAGCTGAAGTTATTTAAGGGCAAGAAGAGGAGGTACGAGTATATGCTATTAGTTCAGCAGTGTTGGTGGTTCTGGAATACCTGACTGTGAACAGCAGTTGGAGAGTTACCACACACCTGGTTTTTCTGAGCTCTCATGACATCAACTTCATACTCGGTGTATTGAATATCCTGTGCAGGGTCCTTGGTATCTTGTAAATCACAGAAACTCTAAAAGGAAAAAAGACAAAACCCCAAAAGATAGAATTTATCTTCTTTTAATAAGAAAAGGCCACACTAGAGAAGTGGAAGTATTTGCTTTTAATACAAATATATTAAAAGCTTTTATTTATGGAACAACTTTGTGCTACAGGACACAGATTAGCTGTTCTATCAGTAAAATGAAGATAAAGTAATAGTGCAGCTAGATTCAAGAGGGCAGAAAATATTCATATTTGGTAGTTGGTTATTATTCTTGAGCCTCAAAATGAAAATAGCCTTTCTGGTCTATGACATTTGGGCACAGTTGAGGTTGCCCTTGCAATACTCGTGACTAGAACTCAGTTCTGGTTATCAGAAGCATTATTTCAATAGCTGAGAAATTGATTACTATCTTTGCCAAATACCTGATTTTTCATTTCCTAACCTCGAGCGAACTATAACTTGAATTCCAAAGAAGCAAATACACTAATAGTAAGAAAAACTATCAAATAAGGAGGGCTTCTAAAAACATTGTCCTGCACATTTGTCCTTATTCGCATCAAATGGAAAGTAGCAAGAAGGCAATAATACCAGTGATGGAATAAAATAAAACAGAATTCTGCTTCTTAGATGAGGCAACAGAGAAAGAAATTTACAATGCATAAAAATGACTTCAAAGTTTAAAGCCTTTTTTGGAACCAAACCAGAAGACTGTGAATCTATGTGGCAAATGTTCAAATCTTTAATTAGACTGATACACTGATGAACAGCGATGGAGCTTGAAAGGTGAGGTGTAATTCATTTCTCCCGCTGTTTCAGGGGGAGTTCAGGAATTACTTGGAGGGGTGGGTGCAGGAGGCAATATTTGTTTATTGTGTTTTTAAACGCTATGAGGTAAACTAACATGAAAAATAACACTTCTGTATAGTTTCTGAGAAGTTTAGTCTTTATCATGTTGGGGCATATTATACTGAGAACAGCATCTTTCATAATTTCTAAATGTAGGAAGGTGACTGAAGATGTAGAAGCACCACTACATAAAAATCTATATCTTTTAAAAATGTATTAAAGAGAACTGCTAAGTGAGACTGAAATTCCAGTCAGTAGACTTGAAAGACAAAAATGAGTAGGGATATTGCTGCTATCCTGTGAGAAAAGCAGCTGTGTGCATGGCAGGTACATCCCTACCTTGGGAGGAAATGTTTTCTCAAATACTTTTTTCCATAGTTCCAAAGGCGTGGTGGCATGCATCTTTCCAAGATCACTGTCAGAGGCAGGTGGTGGTCCTGAGGATCACAGCACACATAAGATAAGTGTGTTGTCATAACAACATAAATCACAGAATAATTTTGCATAATGATCCATCTAATTTAGTATTTTACCTTCTACACTGAAAAGCTGCAACAAGTTTGAAAAACACATTGGTATCCTACGATGAAATGGGCTCCGAGCTTTTGTATATTTTATTTTCTTTCAGATTTAAGCTTATTGGTACTTTACTATTTTACATAGTCCAGAGACTTCACTGAACTACCTAACAAATCACAATAAATACTGAGTCATGATTTTAAAATCTATAAGCCATTTCCTTCAATGATCTGTTAAAACTGATACTGATGTGCTGTAATTCATTTATTTGCTTAAAGTGTTTCTCGAAACAATTAAGCAACAAACACAATGAACAGGAAATGTTCTAACCTATTTGGCTCATGGAATCCAGGCCTGCTGGAATAAAGAGAGGTTTGCTGGGATCCACTGATACAGACTTGCTAAGTAGAAAAAAAGAAAATATATCAAGTGAGCATTTAACAATCAACAAAAAATGACATTATTCTAGCCAAGACTAGAGTCTTACTGGGGTTTGCATATAAAGATATGTAAATAAAAAAGTACTCCATTCCAGTGGTAACCATATTTTAATTCATCAGTTTGAAGATCAAAACCAAGGAGTTACCACTGTCCTTAGAAGAGATAGGCAGCTGAGTCACAGGAGTCCAAATCCATGAACAAAAATCTTTCAGAGATCATATTTAAGAAAAGTTTTTATTATTAAAATACTTTTTATTAAGTAATTTTAGGCTCTGGGCAAGACATTTAATAGTTGAACAATAACGTTACCTTTTATCGTAGCCGAATGCCAAGTGATTAATAAGAGCACGGGCTTTCAGCAGGAGAGCCTCAGATTTACTGGTAAACTAAATGAATCAGAAAACAAAATATACATTATGAACTTCCACCATAGATATATTACATTTTGCCACCTACAAAGATGCAAGAGTCTTGCTAATTCCTGATCTCAATAGATTTGGTATATATGTTCACTGAATCCGTTAGAATAAAATGTCACATTCCCTTTCAAAAACATGAATGTATTTGTTACTGAATATATAGCTCAAGAAAGATTAAATTAAAAAGTAGCATAAATAAAGATTAAAGAATGAATTTTAAAATACTGATTGAAAACTTTTGAAATATGCACATTACCAGACACAAATCTTTTGCCCAAGACTAATGAGTTAAGATTTTAAATTACATTAAACATTATCCAGAATACCATGAACATTTAGAAAGGTAAGGAATAACTATGTAATTGTCATAAAAGTGGCTTCAAAGTGGCAGAATGGTACAGATTTGTCAGAAAGCAGTTCTCAAAATATATTCTCAAACTACATGCTTCTTCCTGTCTAAAGGCTTCTGTATCCTAACAGATTCATGTTTGAGAAAAAAGTCAGATCCCTGCTGTGGGAAATTAAGTTTCTCCCACTCATTTCAATGACAATCAGCATTCAGCAGCCAAAGAGTTTTATATTCTAGTTTTAATTTTTAATTACAATAATGCTTAAACACTTTAAAAACCTCAACCAAGACAGTTGTATTCTCAGTTAACAAAAGACAAATTCATGTGTCAGAGTGAAAAAGGTTTACATGGATGCAAAAGGATGTGCTGGGATTTTATAAAGATTTAAAGTAAACATAAGTTATTATGATAATCACTAAGCTACTATTAAAGATTATTTTTTACAGAAATGATGGTTGATACAATTAAACCCATATTCTGATGCACAGTGAGCCCAAGAGGCAGCATTTTTGGATTGTGAATCTCAGCATGCATTTTTGTCTACTCAAGAGGATGATCTGACAGACTAAAACAGATAATTCATTGTCCTCATGTTGGCATCTTTCTACCCACTTCTGTAAGGAAGCTCCTGTCCTTCAACACCCTAGGTGTAGTAATCTGGTATACATAAACTACTGTGAAAAGGAGCTCTTGTTTTTAAATCTACCAAAGCTGGGTCACTTGATGTTAAGTTCATGCTTCTACCAAAAGGGCCAGTTCTCTAATTCAATCTAAGGCAATCACTTTTGCCCATTCTCCTTTCTTGTACCAAAAAAAAATTTGCCCAAGATGCAGTAAACTCAATGCAGTAAACTAAGCTGGCTAACAGGTAACTATTTTAATTTGGTTTTTGTTGATACTAGGAACTGTGTAGTTTGTTCACAAGGCATGTCCATCCATCCCCTGCCAGTACTGTGACTTGTTCAACAGATAGCCTAATGAAGAAAGCTACTGTAAACCAATGAAATCCTATTTCCTCTAGGAGTTTTACATTACTATTTTTAAAAATATTGTTTTGTAACAGAAATAGTCTTCATCTTCTCTATCCTTAAGTAGAAAGTGAATATACACACCACTAATGATGCTCCGTAATAATGTGAAACGAATCGAAGTGTCTTGCTTATTATTTTCCTCATTTCAGAGTCAAACTCCTAAAAAAGTTGATATTGGAACATAGATGTAAGAAACAAAACCCAAAATATTACAGTTAGAACTTTTTTTATCTATAAACTGCAATGCACTTAAGCTACAATATATAAGGCTTTCAGCTGTCAGCCTAATTATATCTTAAGACACAATCAGTAACAGCCTACTCTGAAAAGAAATGTCACAATTTCTCTTTGTTTCTTTTTTACAGAGGGAGCCCAATTCAGGCAATATGTTAGTCCAGGAAGTTTTTTAATTGAGAACACACATTTAATTTTCAATTTATTTGTCTGATTTTGTTTTAAATTTTTAGAAGCAGAAAATCTGCCTTACTAGAAGAATAAGGATTTTTTCTTTTTGTGAAAATATTTAAACCTTTGGGCATATGCTGTCTAAGTTCTAATACCTGCAAGATTTGAAAGGTGCATCAAAATACCTTTTCATCCCTATTTCTTTAATCTAAGATCATACAGATGGCCTTCCCTGGATAAAATGGATAAAAACTTGGTCCCAGTGAAGTCTGAATGAGTCAATCCAGAGATGCCCAAAGGAATCAGGTTGGCATTTTGTCCTGATCATATGAGAGTCACTTAAGGAGGTCATGGCTCAGCACAAAGTTTCAGTATGAGAGAAGGCAAGTCTCTTATTAATAAAGAATTAAGTCACTCAAAGAGTCAGCCAGGTATCAGGGCACTGTGTAGCCATCCAGAGAAGCATGACTGCTAAAAATCAAATATGCTGTCCTAGTTTCTCATGATGAAGTGCTGTGAGTATCTTGGGTTTTTTATGTCCTGGGAGAGAATCCAGCAGTACTGTATTTCTTTCCTCCCTTCTGTAAAAGATGCAATTACTCACTTGTCTCTAGAAACTTGGGAAGTACTTTAAAAGAAGTTCCAGACTGAAATGAGAGTTTATTGTTTGTGCTGCCACCAAAGACTCTGCTCAGCTGACTTGAGATACACCCCTCTCGCACTGCCATAAACTTACAGCTGCTGTCACAAGGGACACATGGAGCTGGATTTCTCTCGTTATAAAAGGAAATCATCAACATGGTCTTTTCTTGCTTCCCTTTTTGGTCTGCAGCAACTTGTGTCTCAAGATTTTCTAAGTACATCTCAAAAATCATCAGTTTGGGGGTGTTTTGTGAAGGAATGACAGTATGCCTTCCTTAATGCTGTTGGATGGAAAGTTGTTGGGGTTTCTTTGTGGTAGAAGGCTGGCTGTCCAGACTTTAGTTCAAAAGATTGCTATTATGTTGTGAAATTTTAGTATATAGAATATTTACTGGGAGTATTTTAATTATAAAAAATGTACTTAAGTATTACTTACATGAAAAATATCGTATTTGCTTCCAATTATCACCAAGGGTATTGGAAAAGGGTCAACTAATGCATAGTCCTGTTAAAAAGATACAGGACAGGTTAAGAACTCTAAACAAACTGTAGAAGATTGCAACTGTTAAAGCAACTGAAAGGGGTTAAAATTAATTCACAGAAGACAAGGTTTTCCAAACCTTAAGGTACATGAACCAACTTTAATGCAATATCCATATTCTAGCATTTTCCCATTTTCTTCCTAAACGGTCAGGAAATAATCCCTCTGAGCAGTCAGAACACTTACTG
Source organism: Corvus moneduloides (assembly GCF_009650955.1). Classification (NCBI taxonomy): domain Eukaryota; kingdom Metazoa; phylum Chordata; class Aves; order Passeriformes; family Corvidae; genus Corvus; species Corvus moneduloides. The sequence goes on from NC_045478.1 coordinate 95,610,241, forward strand.
GCATAAAAGGGCTCTTACACTATATATTCCAACATTAGATGGAAGAGAGGAAAAACGTTATGTATTCACAGAACACCTCCCAGACTAGATTAGTAGAACTGGCTTTTTGACACATTCACCTTCCTTGGATAAAATCTAAAAGAATACAGACAGAATCTCAAGAAAAATGAGTGGAATGATTTGCTTGTGTCACAAATTTGTCCTCCCCACATCATGTTTTCCCAAGACTTAGCAATATTTATTTGTGTATTTCAAGTGTTTGATATCAGAACAAAGAGGAAACAGCATCCAACAAACTTGAAAATGTGAATCAGTATCAATGAAGGAAAACAGGTCTGAAGAGTGTAGATTTTACTGCTGAATAGCTAACCTGTGATAAAAGTTTTAATAAGTAAATTACAAGAATCCTCAAGGGATCTGGAAGGTTTTCCTGTAGTCCATATGAAACAAGATAATCCCCTGATGTGTTCAGGCAATTATTTATTCAAGCTGCTTTGGCTGCAGCAGTGGAAGAGAGATGTGTTGTAGCAGAGGTTGGTCCAACTGCTCCCTCCTAACCCCAGTTATTTCACAGACAGCTTAAATGACAGAATGTTGACAGAAGCAGCACATACTGAAAATCCTCTACTTGGAGAGGAGAAATAATGGCTACGCTCATACACTGTCAAAGCAGAAGCTTTGAGCAAAACTACTGCAACTTAAAAGTGAGTATATAGAGTATAAAACTGAAGAAAATAGTTTTCATTTCATAACTAAGAGGAAGATTTGGGATAACATCAGAAACCTTAAAACTAGCATATTGAACCCTATTCATGTTTTGACTGTGGAGTTTATTTTTGACTATGGAGTACTTCAGATGCATCCAGCCTTTTTAAACAAGGTCTGCAACTGATATACTTTATCATCATAGCAAATAATTCTTTAGCCAGGACAATGACATTTATCTAATCCTTAAAAATATAAGTATTTAATTGATTGCTGTTTAGGATAAAAAAAGTTTAACCATTAAAAGGCACATAAAAATCTCCATAAACTGTCATTTAATTTGACTATAAAAGATGGTATTTTCTTCTACAAAATTGACACAATTTTTCTTTGAACAATGATGAAAGAAGAGAACCAAGCAGTAATATAGTATTTTATTTGCATTATTGATGTGTTTGATAACGGAAGCTAAACAGAAATTTTAGTTCAGAAGGTATAATTGTGTTTCCTACAGGGCAAGAATAACAAGCTTTCTTAACAATTAATAGCATTATTATTTTTCTTTATTGCAATAAGCTTGCAGTTTTCTGATATGTAAGCCCCTATATGTAAACTTGACACTGTGGTCATAATTTATTGCCAGATGTGCATGTAGGTGTTTTCTTTTTGTGAATTATCTTCTCTAAAAGTAAAAATCAAAATAATAATCCCAATATCAAACCCCATACTCTAAATCTATGGAGTGCTGCATATGTTGCTTTCTCATATATTTTGAGTTACTTTTAAATTTCTGAGCTCTACAAGCATTTGCTGTATTGAAGTATTTTACAGAAGTTACAGTAACTAGATTTACATGCCAGGTCTTTGAATTGTTGAATACTTATTTATGCATTATATACACACAACATTTGCAGAGGTTTAATGCACAATGACTTTTCATTTCTATTGCGCATAATCTGGTTTAGCTTTTACAGAGATTTAGTTAGCAATTATGTTTAAAGGACTGATGTTAACATTTCTGAAACTTTATAATTTAATTAGTTGTCAGATTATCAAAAGGCATTGAGTTTGTGATAGACATTTAAATAAATGCAAAGTATATAGTCATGTTGATGGCTGTTATAACTATATTCTTTGCTTAAATTTGTACCTTCAGCTAGTCTCTTGCTAGATGACTTTTGTACATTCTAGTTTTCATCTTCATTTTAAAAAGATGAGGGGGAAAAAAAGCAAACTGCTACTCTAAAACTATTTCTTTTGATTGGTGTAACATGCCATAACAATCACATTAGATATCTAACAAAAAGATGTAAGAAACCTTCTTTCCTTGTTTCTGCTCTTATTGAATTTTTATTAAATTGCTATAATTTTCCAGTGAACAGGTTCATCTACATCAAATGGATTTTCAGTCATGCATAAAAATCTAAAAGAGTTGTTTATGATTTTCAAAAGCATTATCTTTAACTGTATAAAGGCCTGTGACATCTGGAGAAAATATTAGAAATAACTTACGGGGTGATCCCTCTGCAGATCGTTCCACATCCTCTGTTTAATTTCAGCAGCTACTTCAGGGTTTGCCTTTTCTAGTTTGGTTAAAATTTTGTTCACGTGGTTCCTGGTGACCTGCAGAAGGCTCTCCATAGTAGTCCAGAGTTCATGAGGTTTGGAGAGATCCAATACCAGAACTACAGCAAACGACCTATTAAATAGGCATTATTTGGGCACGTATTTAGCGCATGAGGCAATCAGCATTTTCATACAAAACCATACCTGTAGTGCAAATGTGAACATGTAACTGCTAAGACAGAATTAAATGTGCCAGCAAAGCAAGATGGCTTTTAGGGATATTCTGCACTCTGAAGAAACCTTTCCCTTGTCTCTTGTTCAGAACTATTATTTTGGCAACTTTCCATCAAGCATTGTTTTTGGGGCCTGTCTTCAAAACAGTAAAATATGCAAATATCCTCAGCCCATGTAGCTCTTTCTTCCTGTATGACTGAGGATTTCTGCTGTCATGTATCCCTGCCATCTCATAAGTCTACAACCCCAGACCAAGCAATGTTAGCCAAAGGCTAAGATCTTTCCAACTATTACCGGTATTGGAAAGTTCCCTACTATCATTGTTCTTTTCTAATATGAAATGAAAAAAAACTGGTTAAGGACAATAATCTGTGTCATGGATTGTGACAGTTTGTTGGAACCTCAAATGAGTGCATGAGAAAAGTCTTCTGAAAGATAAATGGAAGATAAAAGAGTACTCATGACATCCTTAGCTACTACCAGACTTTTAAAGGTGGATTGTTGATGAGAAATGTTTTACATCTCTTTCTTGGTCCTCTTTCTAAAAGCCTGCCTCTTGAAACACCAACTGCATTAAAGTGCAGCTGTAAAGATCATTGCAAATGCAGTAATCTGAATGGATGCCATCATTCTATCACATTCCAGCCTGACTTGAAAAAGAGGATTCCAGACCAGAGTGGTATTACAAAAGCTACGAAGAAACAAAAGTGTTCAATTTCATTTTAAAATGCTGTGGGGAAAAAAATCTGGTGAAAAGTCTCCTGATAAATCTAGATATAGTTTATGGAACTTTTAAATAAGCAAATTGCTTGACTACAGTGATGAGAAAACCAAGAAAAAGCACTTAAATATAAGTTGAAATGGTAGAATTTTTACTAGCATGTTACAATATTGCCTTGTGAACAGAAGTGAATTGTTCTTACAGAACATTGCTATCCCAGCAAAGACTCTTAAGATTGTCCACATCAGAAAATCCCTTATCAGTAAAAAAAGAAGAAAAGACCGATGGAGGTAGAGCTCACTTAATTTAATTTTTAGTCAAGGGCTGAAAAATTACACTTAATCTTTTCTCTCCCAAGCTCTTCTAGAAACAGAGCTTCACATGCCATTAAGTGTTTTATTTTTATTCCTTCTGTCTTTGTCTCTCAGCAAATAATGGCATTATCTCAGTAGTCAAAACAGTAGCAAGTGTACCTGATAAAAATGATGTCCCCTCCTTTTTCTTCCCCACAGAAGTTAAAGCTCAATACCAATGAAATAGAGCAATATATCATAATACAAAACTTATATTTTGATCCTTTTCTCCCCTTTCAGCTCCTATCCTCCCTAACAAAAAAAACCATAAAAAAGCACCCCCTCTCACCTTGTCATTTCTTCATGCAACTTTTCATGCATTTCTTCTTCCTATGCTATCCATTACTTTAACGGATTTTTCTCACTACATTCTCTTAATTTTATCTAAATTCCTGTTTCCTTCTGTTTTCAAATAATTTCAATAGCTTTAGTCCCTCTTGGAAACATCATCTCTCTGTTGGGAAATGACCTTGTTATTAAAAGGTCATTTCCCCAAAATCCAGATATTTTTTTTGGTCACAATTTTTGGCCTTTTCACCCTAAAATACCTGTCACAGAAAGAGTATCTATGTTTGCACACAGAAGTAGGAAGCAAGATTTTACTTTTCATATGTCCCCAAGTCTGTTTTTTTGCTCTTTCACTGAGCATAAAGATACTATGACTTCTCTTTTTCTGTGTTTCTTGTTCTATCTAAGGCCAACTGACTTCCTCCACATTACTGCTTTGTTTTGTTGAGATTAGTTAGAACTTGTTTATTTAGGAGAGAAGCATGAAAAGGAAGGCCAAAGCAAAGCATTATGGTATTACGATGATTTTTAGCAAAACCCCATAAATTTTCTACCTTACACTTTGAAAGAGTTTTTAACAAAAAAAAAAAAAAAATTCTAGAAGGAAAGCTCAAATTAACTCTGGAATTGCAATATTTACACTTACCTTATGTTGTAGCTTGTGATTGGTATTCGAATGAGTTCCACTAATGAGGTTCCACCACCTAGTTCCCAAAAATGAGCTACATCTTTAGGCTGCAAAAGAGTTTCTTTACGTTATTTTTATGTGTGTGTGTACATATAAAGATATGGTAAATGATACTTTATACTCACTGTATTGTGTCTCCTTGCCCTCCTTCCAAAAGTATATTCCAAGGCTAATGTTGGCTTTGGAGACTCTTCCCTAAAGGAAAAGTAACTTAATTTTGTCAAGATCCTCTAAAGAAAGGAACTTAGTTCTACAGTTACTAAATGATACCTATCAGTCAGTTTGGAATTTGGCTTAGAGACAGCAGTACAGAGAGGACACTTTTAGACAGGAGGTGTCAGGTACTGAAGACAGGAGAAGCAGCAGCACCAGCCCAAAGAAATGGGTCATTTCAGCTGACATTGGAGAAGGACTGAAAGGGTCACTTGACAGGTTATAATGAAGGGAAGGAAGTTCATCCCTAAGTGATCAACCACTCACAGAACACACCTGCATACATATATTATGAATTATCACACAATGTGACTGTTTACGTCAAATTCCAATCTACAGCTGAAAACTGCTTTTAAATATTTAACACATACCTCTCAAGGCACCTCAGTATGATAGTGGTCTTTCCCTGGAAATTAAAAACAAAGAGGAACTCTACTGTTTTTAAAGCATAAAGTTGTATCACTAAGTCAAATTTATTTAACATTCCAATAATAGAGTACCAGAAAACTGCAAATGCATGTAACTGTTTGTAGCCTTATAGTGGAAACTTAAGTCCAATTTTCAATCAGAATCAAGTTACACTACCATTGTTATAAGTATAAACCAATAGACATGACAAATACAGAAACAGGAGCACTGTACTTAAAATTAGACATTAGTGATCAATTAGACCAACTCTTTTAAACTATTAAACAGTTTTAAATTATTAATAACACATTTATGTAACATGTGGTTTCCACTGGAATTAATTATTACTGTTGAGATGGAAACAAAGATTGCTTAAAATACAAATAAACACACAGAAAAAGATGTCTTTACTTTGTTAAAGTGCAGCCACTGAATACCATGCCACACTGAAGGGGCTAGCACTTCTTCACTTCTGTCCTTTCCTATCTCAAAAATCAGTGAACTTCTGGTAAATCTGGAAAGTCATTTTCTCTGGAAAAGGTATTTTGTGAATTTCTGATTAAGAGATCGCACTAACACCGATCCTTCTAAAATAAAAATTGTATTATTGAAAAATATGATTCATTTTGTCAAAAAGGCAGATATTTCCTTATTAACTTTACAAATAAATGCTAACAGAAGAAAAATATGTGACCAAGTTATGGGATAAGGAGTTAAAACAACCATAGGCATCTCAAATAATGAGTGTGCACTCCGTGATAAGGTATGTTCAAATGGGTCTGACATAATACAGACACAATTCACTGCAGCATGTCAAGGCCTCTATCTACAACAAAGCTGCTATCAGTGCACTTAAACTGGATTCCTACCAGTTAAACCTTTACAAGGGGAAATAATTAAAAGAGAGTAGCATGATTTCTGGCAGTTACTCTAAAAAAAAAAAGAAGCCAAACCTCAAAAAATTAGCACATCATTGAAACCTTAACCATAATTTGAATTTGCACTCTGGAATGTCAACTCTGTAAAATGAGACCATGAGATATGATGTCTTTAAAATTATGTGAACCTTAACATCTGAAAATATGAGATATTTTCCCTGACACAAATTATGTTTGAAAAGTGCAGAATTGTTCAGTATTTAGATTACCCCGTTTTTGTTGCCCATAAATAGTATTGATTTTTCCCAAACTTCCCCTGGCTTGACATCATCATCATTATCAGGGTTTTCTCTCTTCTTCACTTCGGCTATAGCAAGATCCCATAAAGTATCACTAGTTGGAAGAAAACAAAGTAAGAAGAGAATAATTAGAGAAAACACACACCTTAGACTATAATTCCTGAAAATATCTAAATTAAAGTTATTGCGGTGTAGATTATTATTATTTCACATCACCTGCTCTCTGCTTGTCGAAGTACTTCTAACCAGCTCAAGTGACATTGCTCAGGTAACCCCAGCAGCCATTTGCGGCACACACTGAGCACGTCCCAGCTGTGCAGCGGGAGGCTTTGCTTGGAGTACATTTAATCACAGAATCAATTAGGTGGGAAAAGACCCCTGAGATCATCGAGGCCAACCTGTGACCGAACGCCAAGTCCAGGCTTTCCTTAAACACCTCCGGGGACGGTCACTGCACCACCTCCCCGGGCAGCCCACTGCACTACTAAGACACCTTTACAAGGTTTCCCGGCGCGTCAGGCTTTCCGCAGGAGCCTGCGGGAGGCCGGCAGCCTCTGGAGCGGGCAGCTCCCAGCCGCCGGCAGCGGAGGAGCCGGGCACGGCTCGGTGGGCTCGGGAGGGCTCCGGACTGCGCTCTGTGTCCCGGGAAGCTGCTGCTCGGGGCATCGAGGGCTCTCCGTGCTCAGGTTCACTCGTGGTCACCTGCAGACCCGTTTATGTGGCGTCTCTTACAGAAGCACCGGCAAAGGACCAGGCGTGCCCCACCTGCCCTCGGCCCCACTCTCTTTAGGGGCAGAGGCCGTAATGGCCCGTTTTAAGCCCTCCTGCCCTCCCTCCCTCTTCCAGGCTGCCCTCCCCGGCCGCAGGCCCCTTCCCCCCGGGCAGCGGGAGCGATCCCCCATCACCAGCCCGGGCAGGGCTCCCGGTACCTGGCCTTGGGCATCGCGGCGCGACGCGGGCCTGGCTGCCCGTGGCCAAGGGAACGGCGCGGGGCACGCCGGGACCTGTAGTTCCGCGGTTGGGAGGCGCGGGCGGCCCCGGCCACAGCCCGGCCCCGGCCCCGCGCTCGGCCCAGCCCGCCCCGCCGCCGCCCGCAGAGGAAGGGCTCGTGTGGAGGTTGCACGGAGGGCCCCGCCCCGTCTCCTGCTCGTAGGCTCCGCGGCTGCCTCTGTTTTCAGGGATCCCCCGCCTCGGTCCCGGTGCAAGTGTGAGGGCCCTCGGGGGACCTCGACTGTAGCTCCTCTTGTGAAGGAACAAAATACTCCAGCTGTGGAGGAAGCCAGGGATAAGTAAACAACACCACCGGGAGTCTTACTTGACCTCGGCCTTAAGCACTGGCTCGTGGTCCCTCAGTGAGCTTTGTTACCAGCGGAGGGAGTGAAACGAGGCCTGAGTAGTTCGCACTCCCTGGGAACTGCTGTGTAACACAGAGTAAGTGTAGTTATTTTACAAAAATTATTGTGTAATTATTTTAGTCCAGCAGAGGGCAACGAGGGTGATTGAAAGACTGGAGCATCTCTCTTAGGAGGAAAGGCTGAGGGAGCTGGGCCTGTTCAGCCTCTAGAAGAGAGAGCTGAGAAGGGCCCTCATGTCTGTCAGTATCTGAAGAGAGGTGTCAGAGGATGGATCCGGGCTCTGCTCAGTGGTGCTGAGCAAAAGGACAAGAGACAATGGGCAGAAACTGATGCACAGAAGTTTCACCTGAACGTGAGGAAGAACTTCTTCACTGTGCAGGTGACCAAGCACTAGAACAGGTTGCCCGGAGAGGTTGTGGAGTCTCCCTCTCTGGAGGTATTCAGGAACCATCTGGACACAATCCTGTGCCATGTGCTCTAGGACGACCCTGCTTGAGCAGGGAGGGTGGACCAGAATACCCACTGTGGTGCCTTCCAACCTGACCCATTCTGGGATTCTGTGACTTTGGAGTTACAGGGGCATACAAATAAGACACTAACACACGGAGGCTCGATTATTTCAAGATTATCAAAAATCAAGTCCAAAAATACTGGGCTTGGATTAGAATGTAGGATTTAAAGGGTGCAGTAAAACAGCAGGATGACCCTGAGTATGAAAGGGGTATAGGATGTAGGTGAACCTAACAAGTCTAAAGTGTCCTACATCAGGGAAGTGACCCAGAATCCAGGACAGCAATTACAGCTATCTTCTGTAGCTGGGGAGCTGCTTTGCATCTTGAGAGAGTGGAGACAGAAAAACCTAACTGAAATCATTCAGTTACCTGTTTGATCAAAGCCAGGAAAGCAGCCTCATTCATAATGATTAACTCAGATTTAATTTTAACTGTTCCTTTTTCCTTACCCAAAGAAGGCTGATGTATCCTTCCACTGACCTTCAGTAATGTTCGTTCTTTAAATAAGATCTTTTTTTCTAAATTTAGCTTGCATAATCACTCAGTTTCTGTTTCAGAAGCCTTTATATGGCTATTTTTGTCTGGTTTTAATTACTCCCAGGTTTTTACATGCATATGCTAAAGAATTTGCTAACCTCCCATGGAAACCATGGTCTTGCTAATTAAAATCCAGAAAGAAACTTAATTATTTAGTGTTATACAGTGCAGGTCATGGTGATGTCTGCCTAACTGCATTTCTTTCATCAGTTTCAGTTCAACAGAACACTTCTGATTTTGGTATATATATGGAGCCAGTGCTGATCTGTAACCAGCAGCTAGAGGTAGTAAAACCCCTGGACAAAGCTGCTCTTGTTCTGCCAAAGAGAGCAAAACTATGGTAGGAAAAGCTCCTGGCACTATGACCTATGCAGGTATTACTGCAACAGCAGGAGTATAAAAAGGAAAGTATTTTTGCAGTGACTTACTCGCTGTCAGAGGTGGCAAATCTGGAAGATGCTTCAGTACAGATCTGAGCTGGGAAGCACAGCAAAATGGTGTACAGTTAGTAAATGTACTGAAGCCTAATCTGGAATTTAAATTGGAGTTTTTATATTTCAACTTTCTCAGTTTCTTTTGCCCTAATAAACTGTAAAAAAACCCCCAAAAACAACACATACGCAAAACTTCTTTTCCCCCTAATTCATTATTGCTAAGTTACTAATCACCTTAGTTAAAATTAAACTAATGGGTTGCACCAAGCTGTATGGACTATTAAAGTTCTACCTAAAGCTTTAAGTGGTGCATTCCTTTAGGCAAGAATGATTTTCTTCCTTCAGGAACAATTAAAACCTATGAAAACTGTGGTAGTCTGACAAGGAACTCCAACACCAAATACCTACCAGCCTCCTTTCATAGGGAAATACATGCTTTTATTTTAAATTTAAACAAAACTTAATTATAAAATAATAAAAACCATGAATTTTAAGGATTGTATTAAAACCTTAAAGCTTTATCATTTGCCAGTTGTGCTACAAATCGGTCTTGCTTGTTCTAGAAATCAGCTGTTCTTACTAATACTGCTGCTCAAAAATTGACAAGGCAAAGTGAAGTTCAAGTAATATATTAATTTACATTGCACTCCAAGTACTCTTTTCAAATCAGTGTCATTGTTTATACAGGCATTTACCAGTGATTTTTCAGTCATTGTCAAGTTCAGATTCATTGATCATTTACATGGATTGTTGATTCTGACCACTAGCTCAAAGCAAGCATGAAAGGTATTCTGAAGTTCATGGTAGAAGGTGAAGTCTCCTTGCATGGGCTAACATATTAATCCCATCCTACCAATATTTTTACAACCTAGGTTCTGCAAGCTTTGAGCATGGGAAGTTTTCCAGCAACAGTCCCACAAGTTGCTGCTCATTTGACAGCTCCCACAGTATTATCACTGCTGAGGTGAGAAAGGTCAGGTTCCTACCTGGGCTTTAGTCATGGATTAGGTAGCACAGTGTGAATTTCTTTGGTGGATGACTTGAGACTGAAATGTGGATCACTCATGAGGCTTGGGCTGGGTGGGGAAGGCAGAACAGATTACCTGCTTGGACTGTGAAATTTTCACCTTTGCTGCCTTGCATTGTGTGGTATTCTTTAAGTAGCTCTGGAGCTTGATTACCATGGAGCAAGGCCCTGAGATATGCAGAGCTGTGCTTGGAAGAGTGCTTGCATGTGAAAGAGACTCCACTTGTGACCCTGCTACCTTGAAGGGAAGTGTCTGCTGAGGTTACTGTCACTACAGAAACCTCACTCTTGCTAATCAAACCGGAAAGCATTGTTTAACACAGTGTTGTCACAGTAACTCAGAGTGCATTTATTTCATAAAAATTAACACAGCATTTCTGGTCCTGTGACTGTATGGGATTAATGGTGACCTACAATGACCAGCTAGCAGTAGTAAGTTTGGAAAGTCATGCCAAAAAAAGGGAACTAATGCATGGATTGCTTCTGATTACAATGATGTAGGGACATACTGCAGCCACAAGAGCTCAACACTGAAAAGCAAAGCAGTGTCTGGAGTTTCCTACCCAAAGGCAAGCAGGAAGGTCATACTCTGCTTGATAGATTGCACAGTGCTTTATAGAACAACTGTTTGTAATGTTGCTAATGAAAGTTGTTTCCAAATCTCCAAATCTCCAAATCTGCACATCAGTTGATTGTATTGTTTATCATGTCTCAAAATTCAACAAAGATTTAAAAAACTACATGAACAAGCTCATTAGCAAAATACTCCACTTTTTTTGCCTCCTAATAAGAGAAGCTGATCTGCCACATTCATTTGAAACTGGACAATTAGGAAAGACTACTAGCTGGATCATTCCGGGTTATCATAATTTCATGATTACAAGAAGACTTTTGTGTTTGTAAATGGAAGTTTTTAATCATATTTGAGAAGCTTTAGACTATGACCTAACTGATGCAGTAACATGTTTGAATTTGTAAACACCCTTCCCCCCTCATCTGAGAGTTAAGTATTCTGCTGATTGCAAAGGGGTGTTAATTCCTAAATGAATTTCACCATGGTATCTGTATCACTTGCCAAGGGGTGCAACTCAAGAAGTAATGCCGTTGGTCTCTTGTAGCTCCCAAGATGCTTCCCTGGATGATGACAGGAGACTGGCTGCCTAGGAGGAGGTAAAACCTCCTGCTGCTGGCCCTGCCTCATGGAAAGAGAAGGGTCTGGTGCCCCAACCACCACCAAAGGGTGGAAGTTACCAGGAAGCTCTTTCCACCTTGCAAAAGTGAAAGCATCTGGATATAGTATGTGTATTGTTTGGTTGTAATTTTCAAGAGAAAGTGTTGGCCCGTGCTACCATTCACCAAGTGGTGCTTGAGTCCTGTGAACTTCAGTAGCTGTGGCAAGACTTTGAGAGCTTTCTAAAGGAATCTGTTTATCAAGTCAGCTTGCCTGTTTGCCTTTCCACTTTTTAAGACCATGTTCTCTTCATGGCCTCTATCTCCCTTCCAATCTATTTTAATTCTTTAGGAGGATACTCCCTACTTTTAATAGGGGGCAAACAGCTGGAAATTCCTTTTCTCTCAATACAAGCATTTGAAATATTTAAAGAACATAAACCAGAGATTTTCCATTGAGGAATTACTTCAGTTTTAAGTAATAATGAAAACAAAAACCAATGAGGGCTGGCTGTAAGGGATTAATGATCCATGATCATTAGCATGAGCTGAAGTGGAAACTGAAATGTCCATAAATCAGTGATTTATGTTTGAGTACCTTCTTTATGGCTGGACCTAAATTATCTATTGGAATATGGTGCTGATCCATTTCAGAGCCTGCAAAAGTGATTTATTTGCAAAAAGAGGGGACTGGAAGAAAAACAAAGGATGTAATTTCTATATATTTGACCTATGTAGCACTGAGGCTTGCAGCTGAAAAAGGCAACTGGAAAGTGCTCCTAGGTCCAGTAGTGCAGATGCAGTATCATGTCTTCAGTGTGTAAGAACATTATATTAGTATTATAATAAGAAATGTATAGATACAAATGAAAAACAAGAAGTAAATACTATTCTGACTCAATGTATATACATTATACATATTGCACACGGATTTTAGGTCTCCAAGTTTACTCACAACATTTCAATCAATGGTTTTCTGTGTTATTCTTGTGTTTTGAATTGTGAGTCATTCTTGCCATCTGTATTATATTATTATTCTGGACTACAGGAGAAATTAGTTACAGAGTGTTGTTTAACGAAACTATACTAAATACAGTGCCTATCCAATTTGTATTTTTTCAAAAGGCTGGAGCAGAGAGGGTTTATTTAGAAATTTACCAGACCAAGGCTGAAGATTTGCCAAGTAAAGCAGCTGTATAACAAAGGCTAGAGTGTATAGTGAGAATACTCTTTAAATTTGTAGTAGTTACATGATGTCCTTATGTGCTTGGTTTTTTTCAAAGGAGAAACAATTATACACAATTTGTTCCTTTTAGTTCCATGACACTTGTATTGCAAATAGGGATGGTGCTGGAAGTGAAAAGTATTTTGTGTTTGACTGCTTTTCTAAACAAAAATTCCTTTTCAAAATGAAAGTTATACAACTGGTCTAATTTTGAAAAATAGAGATGATGAGTTGAAGACAGTTTGGTCCCTGAGTATATATCTAGAAAACTATAAAAATCTGTACAGTTGTTTCCAATGACACCTTTCTTCATCTTTATAAACAGATGTATTTTTTCTGAGCTGTAGGCACAAGCAACCCCCAGTAAACCATAACCCTTGAACTGACTCATCATCTTTCCAGTTCAGGCCAGAGCTTTAATTAAAGAGCTACTCCTGTTATATGCCACTGAAGCAAATGTAAACCTGTCCACCTTTCTTTTGTTTATGGAGCTGCTGATGCTCTACATCTTGTACGGCAGAAGATTTTCAATCCGTGTAGAAAACCTCTAGCAAGGACGCGTTATCATGAGACATAATCCTTTCATAACAAAGTGGGACATTTAGTTGGTCTGGTGGTTGCAAGAAGTGGCTGGCTCCCCATTTCCTTGAGTTTCTGTCCACTTTGAGGTGCCAGTAATGCTGGAGCAGAGAGATGATGAGCAGCTCCTTTCAGCTGATGAAAGTTGTTAATGTAGCTGGCAATCAGTAGAGTGATCTCAAGAATCTATAACAGGAACATACAAAACTCTTTGAAAAATACAGTGATGTGTTTTGACTGCTGAAAAAATAGCTAACTTTTTAGCAAGTGACAATCACCATCAACTGGATAAGTACTTGTACTTTAACAAATTAATGATGGGGGGAGAGGAGATAACTAATAAAGCTCTTTTTATTGCTCCTTGCAAATAATGTAATGTTATTCCCATCAGTATATATCAAAGATACTATGTCTTCCACAGTCTTAAATGATTCAGAGATGACTTCTTTAACTTTGAGAGATTTTGAAGTCCAGAATATGATGCTCTGAGAAGTTCTGCCAGAAAGTATCTAGTGCTCAGAGAACTCAAGGTGTAGGGTAGATGAAGGGAATAAAGACTTCTGTGAGGTTTTTATCATATTTTCTCTTTGCGACCCATACAAGCCTTGCTGAGACATTGAACAGGTTCCCCAGAGAAGCTGTGAATGCCCCATCATTGGAAGTGTTCAAGGCCAGCTTGGATGAAGTTTTGAGCAACCTCATCTAGTGGAAGGTGTCCCTGTCCAGGGCAGGGGGGTCAAAGCTAGGTGATCTTTAAGGTCCTTGCCAACCCAAACCCTTCTGTGATTCTGTAAGGGAACAATCTAATGGAAACTTCAACACATGTATTTTACTGTGCTTGTGTGTATGAAGAATCATGTTTTGACTCATATGTGCAATTTTGTATTGTTTCTTAAATTGTTCTGACAAACAGCAAAACCTCTGTTTCTTAAAAGAAATAATCAGTCTTACCAGTGAAGGAGAAAACCTAGATTTAAAAAGAATTTTTTTTAAACCAAAGGGAAAAATATCGTAAGATTTTTAAGAAGTGACTGATCTTTCAGTTCTTGTGTTCTACAATTTCCCTGTAGATCCCAAATGTACTTAAAAAAAATTATCTCTGGTGCTGATTAGGCAAACAGACTAAGTTTTAGGTACTGCATGTGATTTCTGTCCCTAACAGCCTTCTTTGTCCTTCTAAGAAAAATTTGGAATGTTATATAGACAGGGACATGAAAAGAACAGAAACACATCAGTACTGTCACAGTTAGCTCTAACATTAGTAATTATTTGCTCTCTAAAATCATCTGGCAAAAGTCAGTAATCTGGCAGGCTGGGATTAAAGAAGGTGTTTCATCTTTCACATCTGTTGGGGATTACCCACTAGAGATAGCACAAAAGCAGATGGTGGGAAACTGTTTCAGGAAATATACCAACCTTTGGTTTTGTCATGGCAAAAAGGTGTTTTTCAGTTGATTTGTCCTTTGTCTGAGCATTATTAACAACCAGCATAAAATCATCTTGATAGCCTCCGAAAGTCATCAGGCTCTTATATGTGTATGTAACTGTTAATCGCTGAAAAAAGGAAAATCCCAGAACAAAACACAAAGCTATTAAGCAGGACAATGCAAGAAAACCAGATTATGACAAATTCTTCTTTTAAAAATATAATTACACGTGTATTTTTCAATGGAGGTAGTGTCTTATGAAACTTGAAATTAACCGTGAATTTTGGGATAGCTTCATTTAGACCTTCATGATGAGGAACTTTCACTGTAGATGATAACTCTTCTAAGTGTGATCTCTGTTTCTATTCCAAACTAATTAGATGAAAGATGTAAGATTTCAACTCAAGCGTGTAATTCCATTTACCCAAATCTTGACTAACTTTGAGAGAAGTTAATCTTACTAATTCCATTTGAAATTGAAGCAGCGTCTAAATAAATTAAATGTCAGGGTATGAGACATCTGAAGGAATTTAACTCCAGGTATTCTTTTTGTGCAGTGTTGTGTTTTGCAAACAGGCAAATTAAATTCTGTTCTCTTTTTTTCACATCTCTGATGAAACATAAATGCTCTTCAAGGCTCCTCAGCTTTCCATCCCTCAGTTCTTACTGTTCAGTGTTTAACACCACAATAGTGGCCTTCAAGTTAAGATCAGCATTTAATTATTGTTACACCTCCTATTAATTTGCTGCAGATGTTTGCATTTAAAATTCATCATCAGACAACATTTGTACAATAACTTAGTGCCCTTCCTTAGTAAACCTCTTTTTGCCCCAGTTTTGAAATAGTATAATTTCTACCCCTTGCAACATCATTTCTGATACCTGTGGATCCTTCCTACAGAAAATCCCAATGTTCCCTGGAAACTGAGCATTCCTTGAATGTAAAGTAAGGCCTGCCAGTACTTAACCTAGCAATGCCCTACAGAAATGCCATAGCTCCAGGAGAGCTCTCTGCAGTCTGATGCAAGCACATTTTGCTTGTTCCCTGAGAGCTGCTGTTTGCTCTCCTCATGCTTTGTTTTATTATTTCTTTAACTGCAAAGAAATGTAATGAAAAGGCCCATATCAGCACAATTATAAAGCTGAGATTTTAATTTTCTGATATTCAATATTAGCACTTGCTAATAGCAGCATGCCATTCTTTTTTCTTTGCAGGATATAAATGAAAGCAGGGATCTTCTCAGGCACTGCTTTTTACACTGATTACGAGTCGTTTTCTGTGAAAACTTGTATTGCAAATCAAGAAAAATCTGAGCCTAAAATGACATAATTAAATAACACTGGGTTATATTACCTACTATTAAACAAAAATAATACAATGAAAATAACAATCTTTTAAAGTAACTGCTCTTTACAGAGTGTATGTATTATGAATAATACTGGAAAATTAAGTCTCCAGGAAAAGAAAATTAATGTTATTGTAATAACATTACAATAACTATGGATTTCCTGACATCTGAATGATTAAAACATTAACATTTCATTAAATGATATAAAAACTGTATCTGATAAACAAAAATAAATTCAGTGCAAAGAAGTCATTACTTGCTTCTATTATTAGTGCTACTGTAACGATGATAACATTAAAGCATTTTAAAAGGAATGAATTTTTGCTTTAAGAGAAGGACTAGATAACTTAGCATGGAAGGCTAATGCCCTCTTTTAGGTAGTATGGTGGTGAATCTCCCCATATAATTAGTACTAAAATATATCTTGACCAAACTTAAAACAGCAATTTCACTTACCATGGAGCTGTAATCCAAGATGCTTATGCCATCTTCATGGACAGCAAACCATATGAAGGACCTCTCAACTGAGGCTGTTTCTAGAGGCTACGAAGAGAAATGTTTTTTAGTTACTACTTCAAAATGAGAAAATATGTGAATAATTATTAATTCTCAGCTATTATAGACCTCTCTCCATCCACAGTTCTCACTTCAGTTCTCTCTCAGTGTAAATTTCAGTAAAGGAATTGAAATACCTGCCCAAAGCCATATAGGTGGCCAGTGGCAGAACGATGAACTAAACCTAATACACTTGAAACCTACCCTGATGCTTAGTCTAATAAAATATATAGTCTCGTTAATAAAATAGTCAGGTGTCTTGAAGTTTGTCTACTAGCTCATATATCTAAATACACAAAGAACAGAGGGCTGACAAGCGATTTTATATATAGATATATAGATATATATATATATATATGTATGTATACACACACACTCAGGGATTACCTAATAAAACTGAAGGCATGAGGTGACAGTTCTGCTTAACAGAGCTGTTATTTGAATCAAAGGAATTAAGATACCAGTGGTTAAGAGAAATTGAGAGAGGCTAGCACAGAAGGGAGTGCTCTAAATACCATTAACCACAATTAGTGCTTCTGCAAGGTTCAGCTTCCACAGCCAGTTAATGTTATCTTTTCAATGTTCTAGTAGTTATCAGGTAAAAGAGCCTAAACCCAAAAGGCTATCTCAAACTAAGATATAAGGAAATGGAAATATAGATTAATAATGTAAAACAAGCAGTAAGTGTATTGGAAAGTTACTATTATGATACGCTTAGTACTATGGCTATTATATTTCACAAGTGTATGACTTTAAAAAGTTAATAATTCGACAGGAGATTCAATCAGCTCATGTATTACACAGTTATTTTCAACAAAAAAATAGTACTATTTGCAAATTTCTATTTAAACCCCCCATCCCCCCAGTCAAACTAATTAAAATGTCTTACTTTTGCTGCAAACAGTTTAGCCCCAAAGAAAGGCCATTTCCTGGCCACGGTGAGATAAATGCGCACGCAGTCTGCGGCACTGTGCCCACGGAGAGCCATCCATCTCGTCGACAGTCGCTGGCAAAGCTGTCTGTTGAAATGAAGGATGGAATTTACTTATTGAAGGGAATTCCAATGTTTGCCCACAGCAAGTTTAATGAGCAACAGTTTAATGAGAATGCATTTCTTAAAACGATAATTTCAGTTAATACAATGACTAGCATTGATACAGTATTAAATAAATCCAAAATCACGTTGAGTATTTTAATGCACATAAAAATGATGAAGTATCTTCTAATTTCCACAACGTTATGATTAAATATTGCTGTAGCAGTTACAGCATAAAGGCAGAAAGTCTGGGGCAGCTTTTAACGTGTCTCTACAGAGAATCGATCTACCTTTATCAGTACTCAACAGCTATGTCAGTTGTCATTCCAAAAATCCATGCAGCTTAGCACATATCGTTACCTGTGGCTGGTAGGAGGTTTGGAAGACATGGCTTAGCACTATTCCCTTTTAGTGTGTCTGGGCACTGCTACCCAAAAGACTGCTCCTGATGCTCAATGTGTTCACAATGGGGCTTTTTTTCTCGTTCCTTTTGTGAGTTTGTGGCTCCTTGGTGAGCTGGTTCAATACTAGGGAAAAATTAATCCTCAAAAAAACCCCAGTCCAGAATACCTTTCTAGGACACTGAACTGCAGGGATGACTTACCCAGCAGCCATAAGGTTATTAGATGTAGCCCAAGAAGAGGGAGGGCTAATGTGTATTAAAGGGAGATCCATCACTTGCAGCTTTGGTCTTACTGTTTATGAAGTCAAACTGCACCCTAAGCAAAAAAAATACAGGCAACAGGGCAGGCATAGAGTGATTCTTCCCCTGCCACAGATCTCCAGCTCTGACAGCTGGTAGTGTAGGGACTACTTAAACATTTCAACAGGTGTTTCACTTTTCCTCCATGAGTTAATCTAATCTGAGACCTTCTATGATTTGTTCTTTGAAATTAATTGCATAAGTTTGAATGCCCCATTGTCTTCTGAGTATGTAATAGTGTTACTATGTGTATATAATAATAGCTTTGAATTTTCTCAGCCCTGTACTGAAGGACATTTCTGTGATGTTTGCTGGACTTCAAAACTGCTGTATCATTGACTTTGGATAATTTATTACACTGGTCTGCTCGTTTTCATGTCAGTAGGTGTTGCTTTAAATGCCTGGCAGGTTATTAATTTTAAATTAAGTGGTACCTTATTAGTAAGTCCACTAAGTTACACATTGCAAATTTGATTTGCTGCCAGAGATTGCACACTAGAATAACAAACAGACCATGTCCTCACCATATACTTCAGTAACTCTTTAGTCTGTGCACAGACCTAGTTTAGATTTGCTGAATAAGAAAAATAAGAATTTCAAAATCACTGGGTTTTGTAACACTATGTCGTAACTGCTACAGCTTTTGCTGGAATGGGTCATTAATGATGGTCCTTTGTTTAGATTAGAAACATGCAGAGGAAATGGGTTCTTTGGATTAGTGAGAAAATGAGTTTCAAACACAGGTTTAGGCAAACACAGCACAACAGTATGTTGTTCCCAATGACAATTTAAAACTTGTTTCACTCCTAGATCTTTAGTGAATACGAATCAAAAAGCCCATCTCACCTTAACTGTTCCTCTGAACAACCCTGCTTGTATCTCTTAGGGTAGAATCTCTCCAAGACTTGCTTTAGTGTTTGGTTGGACTTGGATTGGGAAGTGACTTGCCCTGCTGGAGTTGAGAAAGGCCGTTCAAAATCTCCAATTTCTACCTAAGGGGAAGTCCATGAAGAAGGTTTTTGTTACTCCAGAGTAATTTTCTAGCTCGGTATTATGGACTGTCTTTTAATCTGTCTTATCAAGTATAAATGAAACCAAATTTGTCAATTAATGTGTACTTTTCACTGATAAAAAAGTCACACAAGTGATTTTCTCTTTCTTATTGTCAACCATGGAAAAAAGTTAAATATCAAACAGAACTTGTACAAACATAATATTACTCCTGCTCTTAGATTGCTAAATCTCCAGCTGACACAATCAGTTTACATTTGTTAAATAACAACATCAAATAACGTTCTCAGAACCCTTCATTTGAGCTTTTAATTTTTTAAAAATAAAGCAGATCTTATCAAGACCATGTTTAGTAAAGGAGTCTTAGACTTTCACTGAACAGCTGTTACTTTGGAGAATTAACTTGCAGAAATCATGGAAGGAATAGTGAAAGAAGAAATGGTACATGATTTCATGATCTTTAATGCAAGAGGGCCTGGCTGTGTAAGATGGAAAGCACATTTAGCCATACTGATGCCAGCAGCAGCGTATGCTGTAAAGCATTTCCACTCCAGTCCAGAGCTGCCTTACACAAGGATTCCAGCCCAGTCTGTTTCCTGCACACTGATATGTAAAAGGTGGAGGTCAATTGAGTGTCAAGCAATCCTGGATCAGTTTGTTTAAGATTTTCTCCTGAAAAACTGCTGTGTGAGTCATTCATGCATAAAGATTACCTGAGCTAAAAGGGCTGTCAATTCCATTGCTAATTCTTTGTTTACAGGGAAAAGTCCATTGACTATTTGATCATTTGTCTGATACACTAGCAGCAGCTTCTCTCTGTCTGTCTCCCCATGAACTTGAACTGAAAAATAAAGCCTACAGAAAAGACAGAAAGTTATTAAATAAAGAAGATAGGGAAATGCATTAGCCCTGAGGATTAGCAGTATCTCCTCTGAATGTGACATGTTTATTTCAGTGTCAAAACACATTAGCAGAGCAACACTTGTACTTGAACCAGTGAGTAAATATTTAATGTCAGTCTTCTGACTTCAGTGGGGTTTTTTTGCAGCCCTGCTCACCTCTTAAGAATGGAAAAAAAAAGTAACTATATTAAAAAAAAATCCTCCGGTTATATGTCCATGTACTATTTTTGTTGCAAGCTTCAAGTCAGCCAGTGTTTCTCAGATGAAGAAGCTGCAGAAACTAAAAAACTAATTGTGGGACAAGGCAGAGATATTATACTTGCTAAACAAACCTGTTTTTGTAAGTAAGGCGGACAGTCCTTGTGCCTTCACATTTCCCAGGGTGTTGTTCTTTGGAGGCTTGCTCCCATTTTGAGATAATGTCACAGATCTAGAAGGAAAGCAATACAAAACTGATTTGGCATGTCTTCCTATGTGAAAACACCTCTGAATAGAGGTCAACTTATTTTGATATCCTCTACCTACCATCTATTAGAAACATAGCTTGAATTTTTAAACTCACTGAAGTATAACTTTACTTGCATTTCTTAGTCAAAGTGTTTAATTATTAACATTTTTGGTTTTTGTTTATCCTGCAACACATGCACTACCTCTGAAAATGAGCCGTAACATGGAAAGGCCAGGTACTTGATTTAGCAGCTGCCAGTGAACGTGTAATAATACAGAGTAAGTTGTTATATAATTAATCAAATGCCTTTGATCTCTGCCTTCTCCTTCTGCTGCATGCCCAAGTTTTTCAGGTCCTTTCTAGTAAGTGCTATAAAGTTGGCATGAAGTTTGTTATAAAATGCACCAAAAGAGGTTCACAACAAGCTGTGTAGGTGGGCAGATGGGGAGGAGGTGGAACAGAGATCCTACGACCCCAGCTGGGCTTCATGTCACCATTCCTTCATAAAAGAGCTTTCCTGGAAGAAGTAATATGAGTAGTTTCTAAAGCTACAGTTACCTAGAAAACAAGTACATCTTTTATAAATTTTGCTCTCCATATGGTAATTTTTCTGCTTGTGGTGACACTGCTTGTTTATCACTAAGGCCAGGTTGTACTATACCTTGTAACTCAAAAGTGCAGCTGTGAACATTGGTCAAAGGGTGCAAAAAGCTACTTGGTAGAAGTACAAAAAATTAATTATTCATTAGTTGCTAAAAGATTTGAAAAATATCTAATATTTTACTAAAGCACAGATTATATTGCATTTTGTCACTCTTTACTGCAAAGAATTTAATTCTAGCAATAGAGGGAGCTAAAATTCAGAATTCAGAACAAAGGCGA
The DNA here is from genome assembly GCF_009650955.1 of Corvus moneduloides. NCBI lineage: Eukaryota > Metazoa > Chordata > Aves > Passeriformes > Corvidae > Corvus > Corvus moneduloides. The sequence goes on from NC_045478.1 coordinate 95,631,746, forward strand.
GCCAAAAATTGGAATTTCTTAAACTGAACCCTGAACCCTTAAATCGTTCTGTATTTAGAGAGGGAACCTTTTTTTTTTAATTTCCTAGGATGTCCATGCCAGAATCAATGACTTCTTGGACCTCACATGGCCATCTTCTGGAGCTATATCAAAAATGTTGACTGAAATCTCTAAATCCACGTTTGACTCTAATTGCTTTTTAGTTTCAAAGAACTGTAACAGCTTACTTTTTCTTTTTCAACCCAGCTGTTATTTTTCTGAATAATATGCGTCTCTTGGAGAAAGCTTTTAACTACAGTTCACTGAATGAATTTCAGCAATTGAAAAAGTGATTTTTTAAAAAAAATCTTTCACATTAAGAAAAAAAGACAGTTTTCAGCCTGAAAAATGTTTTCCTTCACATTGTCTGAAGAGAGCTCTGTCAAGTGAAAATACTTTGGTTTTTAATATGCAGAGCTCATTAAAGACTTCTGTTTACCTTGATGTTTCCTTGAAGACAGTGCTCTATATCCTTGCCAGAGGGATCATCAGAAAACAGTGCAAATCCTGACTGAGCTGGTTTCCTCATCCCTGTATCTTGGTTCAGGGTGTTCAGAAATTCCTCTACTGTGGTAGAAGCATCAAACCCAACAACCTAAAAAAGCAGCCAAAATGTATTTTGCTATCAACTCATACCCGTTCCTCCCTTAAACTTAAGATTTTGAAATGTAATACCTCTAGAATAACGGTGGGACTATAAGACCCATTCCATCTATTACTGTAATTGGAAATTAAAAATTGCCATAAAGATCCTGGAAAAGATTTCCACATGGGAAGTCAGTTTAGTGGAATCAGTTTCCTTGCACTTGCTACACTTGGAATTCTATTACAGAATTTATAGGACAGATTGCAGTCTAGTATCTGAGCTTTTTGTGACAAATACCACTTGAAAAGTGAAGATTATAATTTCCTGCACCTTCCAATATAGTGGAGAAGCAAATGAGATCAATTAATCATTTTTCATCATGTGCAGCTTCAGAGGGATATCAGATGGCAGATCTACACTGGCAGATCCAGAATATTTTATGAATGTTGCTTTCTCACTGTTACATAGGTCAGTAATTTGTATAATCTTCTAAGTTTTACTTCCCCAAGTCTGAACTTCTGTCTGCTGCCACTGGCATTGAAGCATTTTACCGTGAGATGGCAAATGGCTTCTTTACAGATCCCAGTGGCTGATGTTCACTTAAATCTGTATTGAGGGTTTTTTTGTGTATTTGACATGTTGAAAATGTTTTGGTAAAAAAAAAAAGTCTTGAAAATGGATCTTGAACTTCTGTTTGGTACTTTTCAGTGGCTGGCATTGAAATAAAAATCTGATTAATCTAGCTCAGAGATTAATACAAGAGTTTTTAGTACCACTATAATTGCTTATTTGCTGATCCCATTAAAATAATTTATGTATTTAATTACAATTTTCTTAGCCCCAGGATAGAACCATAGAATTTTGGGCAGTAAATAACTAATGAGCAGTTACTCATTTTCTTCTCCAAACTTCAATTTTCAAACCCTTTAGGATGATTTAAAGGATGTTGGTTTTTTTTCTGTTTTACTGGGCAAGCAGTAAGCAATTTAGAAACTTAGATGTGAAAAAATGCAGAGTTTTTCTGTGCCCTGAAATGAAAAATTTATTTGATATAGCTTTGATTTCATATAAAAAGTTGCTTTCTGTCTAGGAATACTATGAATTGTTAAAAGTCTTTTCAGCCATCTCTCACAGCTGGAAACACAAACCAGGATGTGAAGCAGCATGCTTGGAAGCCCATGGAATGTTTCCTACAGGCTTTGACTAATGACGTCCCAAAAGAATTAAGAACGGAGTCGTGTTTGTTCTGTAACAAATATGGTTCTCCTTCGGGACTGATAATAGGAGTTACAGCTGTGCTTCCAGACCTTCATTGAGATATTTAACTTCCAAGATGTCTGATGAAAGGAAGTGGAATTTAATGCTTTTCCTTTTCCTTCAGTCTAATTCATTCATCTGGTGGTTAGGTTAAATAAGAAAGAGTTTGGGCATTTTTCACTCTTAAGAGGTTTTACTTTTTTCTTTCTCTTAAAGATTTTCCCCCAAACCTTTCTCTTAGTTGATCAAATCAGATCACAAGTACTTTGTGCCTGCCATTGCTGGCACTGGCACAGGATGAAACTTGAGCCATGTTTACCTTTACCATTCTCTCTCTGATGTACTGCTTCATGTATGTGCTGACAGCAGGGGATTGTGAGAACTCAGATTTTGTGGCCTGCTTGACATTACCTGATATATACCATTCATGAAGTGAACTGGAATACTGAAGGGCAATGAATGGTGGTAGGGATTTCTCAGAAGAGTGGAAAGGATTTCCATTCTGGAAGGTCTGGCTTCTCGGTCTCCATTCTGCTGGGTACGTTCTACACAGCGCTGGCAATATATTGCATATTTCCCAAATTCAGTCCTGTGGCAAAAAGAGAAATAAGGCACTTCCTGGGGACTGATTGAAAGGGTAGTAAACGGTGAGTGAATATTTCTAGAGAGGCTAGATGGGAGGAGCACTCAGATTTCACTCTCTGAGATTTCCAACAAATTTTTTTGCACGTGGAATTAGGAAGATAATTAGTCTACTGAGACCAGCAGAACTGTGCCAAAGATGAACATGGCTCAGGGTGTGTTGTGTAACTGCCATATTTTGGTTTTCACAGTTTTGCAACATACACTCACAGTATGCACTGCAAAATATTTTTTTTAACAAAATTACAACTTTCCCAAGTGATGCACAGCAGTAACATGTACTACATTGTAGTAGCAATTCTACTCGAATTAATTAAAAAAATATATGTCAAAAGATCTGATATATTACAGGAAGGATTGAAAACGAAGATACTTCAGAAAGACCAGCTGACTGGCTGGGTAATAATATTCAGGCACACCTGGAATCTGCATTCTTCTTTAGGTGAAGTTTAAGAAGCCAAAGGAATGGGTGCTGGGGCAGAAAGAGTCCAACGCAGAGGGCCAAGAGCTGCAAGCCCTGAACAAAAGGAATACATTCACTGTTTTAAACATCCTACAACATAAAACTTCTTGCTGTGGCTGCTGGCCAGCAGTGCAGCTTACTGTGCCAAGTTGAGACTGCTGAAATAGGAATGAAACAAACAAAACACAGAGAAAAAGCTGAGTAAATAAGCACAGCACCTCATTGAAAGGCCCCAATGCTCTCTGTCTATTTACCTGTGTACAGCAAGTTTCTTTTGGGGCTGGAAGTGGGAAAGCAGCTCAGTTTGTATAAAAAGAAGTTAATACAAAGGAAAAAAAAAATAAGGCTGCAAGGCCAAGCACTGTGAAATGAGGAGCCTGTTCAATTTTAATTCATATTTGGATACCAGTGAATAGCTGGCAGTGGACAAAGGGAAGAATTTTAAGTATGTATTTATAATATAGCATGCAGGGTACATGCAGAGCAGCATGGCGCACAAGAGGTGACATCTGTCAGAAGTCCTGAGCCTTATCTGAGATTCCATTACATGGCACCACAGTTTTTCTTCACACTCATGCTACTGAGTCATCTGCCATGTGGTTTAGCCCACCAAGCTTCCTGAGGCAGCACCTCTCTTAGGAAAGAAGCAGTAAAAAAGAACTAGGTTTCATACATTCTTACTTGACACTTGATTTGAAGACAGCCCATTTTATGTCCACCCTTTACAAACAGCATGGGCAGAGATATACTCTACCACCAGGTACACATACTTTGTTGGAGGATAGCGTCAACTGTTTCAGGAAGACACAGCAGCAGTTAACTGGATCTTAACTAAGCAGATGCTACAGAAGAGAAGAGCCTCTTTACCATCCTAAACATTCTTTCCAGTTCCTTCATTGCTGCTGAAATCGATACCATTAAAATAAATACTGGGTTACCTGTATTGGTCCTGCCTGGTTTTGTGGATGTCGACGTCTGGTCTGTTTAATAAGTTGGCAACAGATCTCATTTTGAAGTTCAGGATGTGTGAGGCAGATCTGCAAAGCACTTTGGGCCAAAGATACATGGTAATCAATGGCAGGAGAGTCAACTGCAGCATTTATAAACAACTGGCAGGTCTAGATATAAAATAATAAGCAAGTGAGTTTATATACAACAAATATTTAAGATGTTCAGTATATCAAAGGTGTACTTTAATTGAAATAACAATTAGTAAGTTTACCAGTTTAGGAAAACCATTTTGCTGGTTCTGCAAAATGGGGTGAAAAGGGGCCAGAATGGATGAAAAGCTATACAGAGAGATGAGATAAAACACCTCCTACAATCCATGCTTTTCACTCTGTACCTAATGGAACTGTAACAGGAGTTGGAACAAATAGGCAGGTTTAAGGACAGGCTGAACACAGCTCACCCCTCTACAGGACTTGGAAAATCAAAGTCTACAGCTCTCAGTGCCAGACAATGTAAAATGCTTCTGTAAGTAGTGAGCACAACACGGCAGCATATACACAGAAAAAAAATCCATAACTCAGAGACATGGATTTACATCTTGGCTTTCCAGGGTATTTTTACTGTGGGTTAAGTATGACCTTTCCTATACCCAGTACTGTCTCAGGAAATCCAGATGTTACGCATTTGTTGTGCTGTGTTAGAAGAAAGCATATGTATCACTTGTTGCATTACCTGTGTACAACAGTTGAATTTTCAAGGAATATAAGCAAAAACACAAGAACTAGATGGAAGCCCAATCTATTTCTAGTCTATTTTTATCAGCAATGGAATAACTGAATCATGACTTGATCTGTTTCTAAATAAATTCCCCACCTGACTTCTAAGCTGATTTATACAAAGTTTCAATAAAGGTCATACAAGTAATCTTTTATTTATTTACTTCAGGCAAGTGTCTGTGATTTGAATTAGGTCTGAAAAGTGATTTCCAAGTAGATGTAAATTTGTTTTTATCAAAGAAGTACATTTCCTTGTAAATTTTCATGCTGCAAGATTGCAGAAAATAAGATGGATGTACTTCTTTGAAGTGCTTCAAACATTCCAGAGAAACAAGCTGGAAAGTTTGCCTCTAAGTGGCCGTGACTGAACATACAGTGCTTGTCTTGAATTCCTCTCTAGATCTGAACCACAACATCAAAATTCTCCAGATAGCTGATGCTTCAGGGAATTTGTTCTTTAGACTTGTGCAAGTTTTGTAGAGAAAGTTAATTTATCCAAGCTCCATGCCTTCCAACCTGTAATTTATTTCATAATGTACAGACAAAGAAACAGCAAAATTTTATTTTTGTCTCTGAAATAGACTTTATAGCCTGGAAGAAGGTTCATGGCATTGCAGCATACTCCCTCTCATAGGCATCAACTACCTATCTGGCCCTCAACTGGGAAAGCTGTGAGGCAGACAGAATTTCTCAAGAAACTAGCTGTGGCTCAGCGGTTATGAACCAGTATGTGTCATAAAGCATTTTTACTACACTGGGACATATATATATATATATATATGTATTTTTAAAGATCTGGGAGAATCTTTAAAAGTGAACTCAAAAAACTCTTGTGAAATACTTTTAGTAATTTTGCTATGGAATATTTTCTCCATTTATATTACTGAATAATTGGTCTTTTAAGAATAGCTACTTCATATGAAAATATTTTCTTTTTATTAAAAAGAGCAGTTTGAAATAATCCATGACTTCCTTAAACTTAAAATTTACTTTCTTTGTCTTCTGATTTTTAAAATATCTCCCAGATGATTTAAATGTATCTACAACAAAACTTTTGCCTACTATTTTTTTCCTGAATGTAATTGAAAAAATAGTATTTCAGATACAGTTTTCTGAATGCAGAGATCTGTCTATGCTGTTAGATTTTTTGGAGCTATGAACTTCAACGTAAAGTTATTATCACTCATGAGGGCCATGGATTTTTCTACTAACTGGCACTTCATCACTAACTTGTCAAATAAGAAGGAACAACAAAAGTTGAAGCCTAAACGGCTCCCTCACATCTCAAGGTCATCTTTACACTGGAAGTGATAGTCTTTGGTGACGTAATATGAGCACATTTTGCTGCTGTCCATTAGTTACCACTACTAAAGATAAACTTATCTTTTCTTTTTTCTTATCTGTTGAATATCTCTAGTAAGCCAACTAATAGCCATTCTTTAGCTAAGAGTTACAATAGTCAGTTAATAAAAAAGGCATCTGCTATGGTTTTACCTTAAATAATTTAATTGCTTCAGTTTGCAAGGCTTCTGATGGCAGTGTTGTAAGAGGGGAAGTAATTCCTTCTTTGCTGTGGCAAAGAGTAGGATGTCTCCAAATCTGAGAAGCTAAACAGATAAAATATATACATTTTGCAATTTATTCAGTTCATGAGTACATTTCGTAAATAAGCATCGGAAGATGAGTATGTGAAGTGAGAATAAACTTACTGGCATCACCTTCTACATTTAATAATTTGCCAAGAAGTTGTTCAAACTCAGATCCAACATTTACATTGGTACTTCCAGCTGCAACTGTCAGATGATAAAGCCACGTGTCCTAAAGCAGAAAAACATAGCAGCTCACTCGTTCCATGCTGGAAGGAGCTGCTTCATCAGGATTTTGCTCTCAACTTGAAACCCCACCATGCACTCCTTTTGAAGCCCAAAGGAGTTTGCCTTTGGTTGAATTAACACGTATTCATGGTCTCTAGGTTACAAATATTAAGCAAGAAAGATTGGACAAGGCTCTCTTCAAAAGTTTTTACCCTCAGAAATCATGTCTGATTATCAGGACATTCTTCCTTTCCTCTTCCAAAAGCTTACATAAGTAGTTTTTTTATCTCTGCCAGATCCTGCTAACCTGGGGATAAGGCCAGAAAGCAAAATGAGGTCTACAAGATTACTTGAGAACAATGAAGCAACAATAATAAAAATGGTTTTAACCCCACCTCTCATTGCTCCTTTACTACAGTAGGGCAAGTCTTTGCAATGTTAATCTTGTCAGTGAAATGGATACCAGTGCCCCGTAACCTCTGAGGAAGGTCAGCTACAGCTCTGTCTACAAGTTAGGGTATGTGAGCAAAATTCTCATTACAGCATATAAGATATTCTGCACCATCTACTTACGTAGGCAAGCCTGCACATTTTTGTCGTTTTTAACAAGGATTACCTATGCTAGCACTGATTTGCAGACAAACTGATTGATGGTAATAAAGCAGGACCTTCTCCTTATTATATCAAAATACAAGCCAGGTGACTTGTAGTCCTCCTTGTCCTCCTGAAGAAATATTTGTATCACAGCACCATACTCATAGATGTGTTACTGAAACTCAGTAACAATATCCATTTATTACCTTCTCGTGTTTAGATCCTATAAGAAGGTAAGTGGGTCCTTGGTCTTTGGGGTGGATAACAACAGTGTAATGGGTTGATAATAAACTGCGTCCACTGGCTTCATAATCTTCATCAGAATCACAGGATCTATCAACTTCTTCAACCTTTGCCTCAAAAAGCTTGATTTGACCAAGAGGAAACTAGAAGGAAACATCAAAAGTGGTGAGAGGGGTAATGTTTGTTTCAGTGCACACTGATTTTATACTACATACTATTATATTTATTATTATACACAATTTTTTCTTATTCTGCAAATAGAAATTAAAGCATGAACTGCCATCCATACCCATTTGTATTTATTCATTTTCAGTCCTGCCGAGGAATGTCAGATAAGCCAGATGTTGCAGAGAGCAAAAGGAGAATGATACGTGCCAAAGTCTGAAAATGAGATTTTAAAATATGCTTTTCCAGGTCTGCCTCTATACATAGCTAATGCAATAAATGTATGTTAGGGTGAGACAAGTCATTCTTCAGAGTTCCCAAACCTGGTTCCAATCAAAAATTTCCTGTGTCAAGCACAGAACTTTAATTATGATCTTGTTATTTTAGAGGACAGTAATGTATTGTTGATGTATTTGATTTGTTCGTACTCTAAACTCAAAAAGTTAATTTTTTGTATGATTGACCTAGGTGGTTTCTTTCTCCAGTCTGAGAGATCACAGAGCTTCAGTGTTGAGATGTTTATGTAGTTAGCACCATTTATCAGGAAATATTTTATCTAAAAAGCCATTCAGGAGGAAATTTTCACAGAAGTAATTATTTCATAGCCATTATCAACAGGAAGCCACAACAAACATAAATACTGAGATCTCTTCTCAACTGGGTGACAGGACTGACAGAGGCTGACTGGCTACTCTACACAAAGCTCCCTCCTTTCCCACAGCGCCACTGGTAAGGATTAAAGAATGAGGTGGTGATTCATATTTTCTGTAGTGCTTCTGAGGCATTCAACTTTTTGAGTAAGATAAGATTCTGAGAATCAAAAGATGTCGTTTCACATATAAGTAGTCAAATTTGATTTATTCACCCAAGTTTAACTAAAACACAGTTGGCTGACTTTTAAATTTAAATTCCATTTTGAAAGGATGTCAATTAAATGGACTCTATTATTGTATTAACCACTGCAGATTGTGTAATTTATTTCTGCGCAGACACCATCAGCTACAGAAAACATGATTTTAATTAGCGTATTGTTGAACATTAGAAATAAAGTAGCTTTGGAAAACTTCTCATATATATTCTGCTTACAAAAGCAAAATTCTCATTCTGTTACAAGTTAGCACATTAGTTTCAATTTTACTTTAAAAGGGCACCTAAACTTCTTCCAAATGTGAGGAAAATATTCACAAGAATCCAGCAAAATTCTTAACTAAAGAGCATGCTAAAATACCAAAATCTTCAGTGGTAAAATTGGGTAAATTCAGATATGTTAAACATAGAGATTTTTTCCCCAGGAGAAATTGTACATTAATTTTAATGTCTCTGTAGGATGAGCTAGAGATGAATACTCTACTCAGTTGATTCCCAAACCCTGTTTTATATTGTTTTTAGGAGCAATAAAAATAAAATGTTTTGATGGATGGTTACTGCTATCTTATTCATACAGTTCTAGAAATGGGGTTTAGTTGATGTTTAAAACTGCTATAAAAGGAAAGGACAACAAAGGGAATAACTGGCTCTATACAAAAGCTATGAGTTACTGGCTCCAGTGTGATTATCTTCTTAAAACAGAAGTACAAATATGAGAATTTCTGTTGATTTTTTTTATAATGGATCAGTGGACTGTTCCAAAATCTTATTTCTGACCTGCCTCCATTAAGAAGATGTTCCTCAATGACAAAATACAATGCCTTGGGAGCAAAGGGACAGGTGAAAATCATGTCTAGGAAGTGTCCTAGCTCTTGCAGCACTGTACAGGTACAGTGACATACCAAAGAACAGGATTTGGAAGTCAACTGAGGGAGAGAAAGAACATTTAAATTCTTGAAACTTGGAGTCACTGCCCACTGCAAGAGACATTAGAAAGGGTCTGCTTCCAGAACTACATGACAGCTGAGTCTTTTCTGATGCCTGTCAGAAAGGGACACCTGAACTCTCAGCAAATCTGTGTCTCCCTTCAGCTAGGGATAAGATGCACAGTATGTCCTGTAGAAAGAGACCAATGGGTGTGGTCTGGATTGCTGGCTATTAGATAGAATCTTCCAAGTTGACAATCTGTGTATAATACCAAGGCCAACTGTACCTTAATAGAGCTGTAGGTTACTGTTTAAAGTCTACATGCACTGAAGAAACAAGTAAGGGACCTACCTTGTCTTCTTGATTACGGAAGTAATACAGAATTTTTCCAACTAGGGTACACCAAACCCTTTTGGAATATCCATGTTTCACCTGTAATTACAGAACATTAGGAACAATGACAGCCAGAGAAATACAGACTATTTTCACCATCTCTGAACTTTGGTGATATTGGGAATGCATGCCTCGGTTCAAATTCCTATCCCCATTACTAGACATAAAATTAAAACTGTGTAATTCTATTAAGGGCATAAGAATCTCATCTAAGGGCTCATCTAAAGCACAGTAAGGCCAGTGTTAACCTAAACAGTGTTGGAATAAAGCAGACTGGGGGAAGAAGTGTTTTCCTACCTTTGTAAGTAATCCTTTCATGGTTGGCTTGATTTCAGACTGTACGAAGAGTGGGCTGGCAGCCTGTATTTTAAGAACATTCTGCAGTACTTTGATCCATTCCTCCAAGATGTTGGGGGAATCAGCAGTCAGGTAGTATGTTCGTTTCTCTGTGGTCAGCTGTGTAGTAACAAAGAGTCTTTAGCTTCAAGAACTTGACACATTCGACCTCACAGTGTGGGATTTGTAACATACACCACCCAATGTAGCTTCACAACTTCAGGGAATTTATTTTCTCCAAAGTACCTTTTATTAATGAAACATTCCATGACCAGGCAGAGCAGATAGACCCTTTCTAAGTCTTTATCTGAAAAGTTCCAGGATGGCAAGTTGAGAAAACTCAATTCTCCTTTCAGACAAATGAATTCTGTCAACCCCAGTGGCTGACCCCCAGACTGCTCTCTTTATTTCTATCTCATATGTGACGATCTAACCTTCATGGCAATACAAACAAGACTCCATGTAGGCCTTTTTATATTTTTTGTCACTGAAACAATTCTTTGGTTTCAAATGAAAGGCACTGATTATTTAATTCCAAGTCCACACTTGGACTTCCAGTGCAACAGGGACTGGAACAAAGGGTTGGCTTTGGGGATGGAGGGAATGCTGAAACTTTCAGCAATAGAAGAGAAAAGCAGGCACCTGAATTGTTTGTTTTCCATCACCTCTTTCAATGTGGCTGGATGCATTTAGCTCAATTTGATCTTGAGGCTTTCGAATGACATCACTCTGTAGGGAAAGAACGGGAGAAGAATATTTTAAATCTACCAACAAATAGCAATAAATTATTATAGGACTAATTTAAACATTAATCTTGATAAATACTTTCTACTTAGACATTGTGTACCTTGTAAACCTCTTGAGGAAGTGAGTACTGAATCACTCTAACAGCTCAGAAACCAGCAGTGCATTTTTTTTCCTTCTAGCAGCCTTAGATTCTCAGTAAACAATCGAATATAAAACAGCAGGTAAGTTACATGTACTTACTGGAGATTTGTAGTACAGCAATTCACCTCCTTTAAGTACAAACCACCGTCGTTTCCAGGTCTTTACTTTACCACCCATTTTTAACAGATACCCAGATTTTTCCAAAGGTTCCTGGTTGTTTAGAAGTTAGATAAAAAGTGGTTAGATACACATATATACATAGATACATAGATACACATACCTCTGCCCCTCAGAAATATATATAAATGCACACAGAGAGGGATATTAATGACTTAAAAGCATGCTAAATAATAATTACAGTATTTGATGAGACTTTTAATCCAAGGACAAAGATTTACAAGCATCAATTAAGACAAATGTCATGCACATGGGATTACTAATGAATATCCCTACTTACTGTTATAGTACATGAAGGAGAGTAAGTGCCCCGAACTATACAAAAGAATGAAGAATATGATGATTTCTGATTTTACTTTCTAGTTGTTTAATTAAACAAGGAACAGAATGAATAAAGAATAAATACATATTTTTTCCCAACTCCAGATCCTAACCTGGAGACCAGATATAAAGCACTAATTCTGGGCTCCTCACAGACAAACTTCTAGTGTGTACATCTGCGGAATAGAGTTCACAGTTTTGCTCTGTGAAGAAAGCTTAAAATAATCTTCATCAGCAGGTAGTCAATCCACTTGTATGTTACGACACTAACTACTAACACAAGCCATTAAAAAGCTCCTGGAGACTGACCAATACCTTGTAATGGTTTGGTTTCTTTGACCTGTCTTCACATGTTACTCTACTTTATATTTCTTTGATGTTTTCCCTGTATGAAGAAAGTGTAGAAACTTATTACTGCACATAGATTTCTACTGATGACTTCAGCTCCTTCTTGGAATGCCCTTCTATGTATCCAAATATTCAAATAATAATTTTAAACTGATTTTAGTATTTCATGTGCAATCTGATACCAGATCTGGTTCCAAGAAAGGAAGTCTCAAGGACTTTGAATTGTATTCTGGAGTGGTCAACCTATTTTTCTTTCATTATATAGAAAGCTTAGAATTATCTTCCACTTTCCTTCACTAATTATAATCTTACATGGCTAATGTTGGTATATTTTGCTGTTTGTACTCATAAGGCAGTCTGCGAGTCAGCAAGACTGAATGAAAAGATTTGGTAGCAGTCTTTGAACATAAATATACACACAGCACCTCAGGTGCACTTCTTCACAGAACTTCAGTACTCACATTTTTTCCATTATCACTAGATGAGGATGAGGTTTTAGGAACTTTCTGCTCTGGCTCTGAATAGTCTGTATCTACTGAATATGCATCTGGGGGAATAGCATAGTCACTTTCAGAGGTCACAGAAGACAGAGAAGCACCTGTGGTAAAAGAAAGAGAGTTCTTTACATATGTATTTTTGTTATATTAGAAACAACTGAGATCAGAATAGCCATGCAGTAAGAACATCTGAATAGAATCTCCAGGCAGACATTCCATCAGGAACCAAGGATTTTTTTAAAATATCAGCTCACTGAACTACTAGCACAGTGCAAGTTCTCATTTTATTCATAATTACACAGTTAAAGTCCCTTGTAAATGGAACAACAAAAAAATGTCTTATGTATATTATCACCTTCTGTTACATTACCACAGCTTTTTTAAGGAGGGAGTTAGTGCCATGAATCATACTCATTGTCTAGAAAAAGCCCCCAGGATCTTTAATTAAACTAAGCAACCTTCCCCCTGCACTTTCTCTCACTCACTGTAGCATCTGGATTTCTCATGCAACTGCTTGCATACTAAGAAGTCATACTCAGCATCTGCTTTGTGTTGAAACTGTAGGTGACTGTGTTTTGCAATTAGTATGAATTTGTATACTGAGGTTTTCTAAAAGTTTGAATTTCATATTTCAGGGGGTTTTAGGAGTTTATTAGCTTTAATCCTGAAAAAAAATGCACCCTGCTTTCAAGTCTAGTCAATCAGTAATAAAATCTCAAACTCCTCCCTCTTTCATTATAGAAATATTTTCATGCACGTAAATGTGTCCTTTTGTAAGGACTAGTGTTCAACTCTGCAAGGTTATACTCTCCAAAACTGAAATGAAAAGGCCTTTTTTCCTTTGTTTCAATAATTTCCCAACTCATTTGCCAATTTTATTCTTAAAAAAGGCTTTTCTCATTTATTGCTTTGGTAAGCCACCAAGGCTTTCAGAGTGGGTTCTTCTCTTCTCATGGTGGGTCTTTAATAACAAATTTGCAGCGAGCTAATCATGCTTCTGGTGAAATGTGTGACTGCCTAGATTTTTAAACAATGTGATCTCAACAAAGACACGTACATATGTGTTTTGTGGTTAAGAAAGGTTTCCACACACAAAACAGTGCAAGGACTATTTTATGGGAAGAAAGCACAAGCAAAAGGAATGGTTCCATTTTACAGACGCAGATAGAAATTGCAGGTGAAACCAGCTTTTAAATTACCCAGTTTAGCTTTCCTGTTGTGTAAGCACATAACATGAGATGTGTCTGAAGCCGTGGCACTGGTTTTTGCTCAGCAGGATGGAGCTGCTGGGAAGCAGGATCTATGGGGCCCTTTTCACACTAATGTGGCAAAACTACATCACTGGAAACTCCAGCTGTGGCTGCCACTGGAAAATGCCAAGTGGGACCAGTGGCTCTGTCAGCTTACTCCAGAGTCACTGAGCAGAGCTCCTGCTAACTGGGATTTTCACATGTATAAGAGAGACAATAATGTTATTTTGCATTTCTAAAGCAAAATATAGTGAAGGATCTTAACACTTGGCCTCACTGGGATCTTGGTCTCTCTTGGTTTACCCAGTGAAGCAATACTTGCAGTTATGTAACACTGATAATGTCACCTAATGAGGAAACACTGTATCTCTCAATACTATGAAACACATTATTTCCATTTTGCAGATGGAAAACACACAATCACCTAGAACTGTGAGATTTTTCTTCCACAAAACACAGGACATTACTGGATGCAAGTGTTTTAACTAAATCTTTGCACAGGACCTTGAGACAATCACTGTAAAAATGAAAGAAGTCTTTTATTGCATAAGGTGACAGAACCAAATAATTTATTGACGGAACATTTCCACTTGCTTTCTGATCACATGAAATTGTTTTACAAACTTCAATATATGTGTGGGGTTTTTCTGATGGCAGTTTTTTTTCTACTGTTAAAAGTCACAGGAAGTCCTTGGCATGACAGAGTATAGATAGAATGGTGCTTCTTGCTTTAAATGTACAACTCACTTTCCCCCCATGACAACAGCCAGCTACAAGGTTAATGCCTTAAAAAGATACCTATAATAACAGCAATAAAAAGAAAGCCATCTATAACAGCCCTTTCTCCTGCTTGAGTAACAGATCTAGGTTTTGAGAGCCTAGATTTTAGATGGCCACACTGTTTAAGAAGAAATCAATTCCTAAGAAGATCATGTAAACTGCCTAGTTTACCAAACATCCCAGAAGTTACTTGTTCTTACGGTTTTTGCCTACCTCGTTTCATAGCCCGAGGACTCCCTGGACCACTTCTGCTTCGAGAATCAGACTCGGAAGTCCTTGAGCTGGAGTGAGAGCTGTCTTCTTCCTCAGATCCTGATGACTCATCTAGAAATGGGCTGTTGCTTATTTGAGTTGCCTTCTGCAGAAATGAACACAACATTCTTTGGTACCTTGCATAAAGGGTATCAGTCATTTCCTTCATACTGTGGCAGGGCTCTGCTGGCTTCATAATACTCAAAGCTGTTCTTGCCTGGGTTGTGAGTTTTGGCACCCAAATGTTAACATAAAACCGAATTCCCTCTGCCCTCTGTATACTCAACCACACCCATACTTTAAAACAGAAACCTGAGGTAGCTCAAGGCATGGGTCTTTCCAAATCACAAAAGGCTGCCAGAAAACAAACAATGCTGTAATTACTGAGTGCTGGCTGTGTGACTAGAAACAGCTCTGGCACTGACACAAAGACATTTCTACACAGACACACACTTTTAATTATGACATTGAACACCATGTGGTTCTGTTAGTAATTAACAAGCCTTTGGAAAAAATCACCAAGGAACCTAAGAAGAATTGACCTAGGCTAGTAGCATTTTTCAAGCAGTATTTTTTTATTCCCCAGCTATTTGATATATCTGTTACTTCTGGGGGTCTGTGATCTCTATACATTAACTTACAACATATTTGGCATGGTAGTATCAAATGTGAAACAGCAAGTTCCTGGATGTGAAGCCTAATGATACTTAAAAATTTTCTTTAAACAGTAGAACAGTAAAACAGTAAAACAGTTACCCCTTTCAAAGTGGTGTAGACAGGAGTGGTCATGTTCTTATATATCAGAGATGTATATAATCCAGATATGGAGCATGAAGTTAGTGAAACAGCACCTAAAAAAGCAACATATTTTATAAATTACCTTCCTAATTCACCCCTCAATTAACAAATTCAAATTTAATATTTTTTTGTGTTGTATAACTGCTATAAAAAGCAAACTAACTCCTGAACAGTTTTGGATGTGAGATTTATAGCTTTTTGAAATTTACAATGCTTTTAAAAAGCATAAATAAAATTGCAGTCATTAACTTGCTAACCCTTTTAAAATGGGTACCTGGTATAGAATCTTCAAAGTAGTGAATTGCAAAGTAAACTGGAGTGAACAAAGTACAAATTCAGCAGAAAGTCAAGATGTAAGGTATCAGAAGACAATGGAAAGATAACCAGTGATCTAGGATTTAAATAGCTGGTAACTAAATGTTTATAAAAATATTTTCAAGGTCCTTGCTCACAAATCACCATAGGAAGAGAACTTTCATTGATGGGACAATGAACAACTAAACCACTTACTTTTATTAAGAGATTCCATGGTGAAAGCTTCAGACATCCTTAAACCAGATTTGGCTACAGCATAAATTCTGCTTTCCTATACAAGCAGAATGGATTTGATGGTAGATAATTAAAACACAACAATTACTTCTGTTTAGCTTCCTAGTCTTTGTGTTAGTGCAACTATGTGATAAAATGGTTCATAAAATGACATTATCAATAGCAACGGAAAAATGCATCCTTCTTTTCTATGCCATACACATCATAGCCATAGTCTTTTCCAACATTTTTCATACAATGCGTGCCCTGTAAGTAACTTATTCTTAAAAATACTATTATCAGGTGCCAAAAAAGCTATAGCAAGAATGTTTTTTAATGGAAGATTGTGTGTAAAGAACGGAGAAATGCCATTGGAAGACAACTTTTCAACCATTTTGTGTTAAAAGGCTACAATAAGAAAATGTATAATGCGAAAAGTTCACTAAAATACATACACAGAGAAGCTGTTACATCAATGTATTATTCATCTCTGAAAAATAATAGAGATTTAATAAATTAATTAATAAATCTCTGATACAGAAACCACAGAATCAGTGAATCTTGCCTCAGTTAATTTTGGATTTTGTGTAAGACATATTAATATCTATTTTAACATCCTGACTGATAGCTTTAAAATTTTACTTGGAAATGCGATCAATTACTTGTGTAACTTGTAGTTGTCTGCTCTCAACTTAATTGTCTAGATTGTGAGTGGTACAGTGCTTACAGCAAGGGCATTGACACCAGCATTCTTGGGCTGTGTTAGTGTTCAGCTAAATAAATACATGCAGTCACAAGCACTACATCCTTGGATACACTCAAAAGGATATACATAACTTAGATGAGACATGAAAAAAAGCTGGGTTTATCTATGAAATAGAGACCATGTTTTTCAATGGCAGGAATACTGTGCTTAAAATAAAACTTGGTTCTGAGTTTGTAGTCTTAGTTACAATAAAGCTAATGCCCTGTCTTGTCATTAAACAGAGAATAATTAAAATAGAGGCAACAAAAATCATAGAAGAGAGTGATGAAAAGAAAGTTTTGCCAGTAGGAAAAATATCTATTACCATGCTTACCCAGGAAGGAAATCGATGTAATGGAGGCGTTGGAGGTTTGTTGCTAGCACCCTTTTTTGTCGTATCACAGAGTTCCTGGGCTTCAGCATTTTGTGCTTCAGTGCAGTCATAGGTAAACGCTCCTTCATCACAGCCAATCTCCATTTTCTCTAAAATACCAGTATCTTCTCCATCCACCAGATCGATGTCTGTTTCCTGAGGTCTCCATGGACGGATCATGCTTATGGCATTTCTGTTCCTACCAAACATTCTGTCAGAACTCAGCTGGGGCTGGCTTAGGTGTTTCTTTGCTAATGCTGAATTTAGACTAAAGACATTAGGAGTCCGTAACCTTGGATGTGGCAAATTGGAGGGAAAATCTGATGGAGTTGTGCATTGAGAACCTGCAGAAGTTGCTAGAATTGGATGTTTGGGTGTCAGAGCAGGGGTTAAAATGGGACTTGGGGTATTTGCCTCACTGGATGAGGATGAATAATCTAGCCTCTGTGACTGAAATTTCTTATTCAGCTCATCCGAAGAACTATCTTGGTCTTTCTTTTTCCTTGTGAAGTCAGAGTGGCACTTTCCACCTGGATTGCTCAGTCCTTTTCTTTGGGACCCTTGCTGCCATGAGTATAGCTTCTTTTGCTGAGTCCTCTTAACATCAAAACTCTCTTCTTCAAATAGAGAACTACTGTCATCAGATGCTGTCAAATACATTTCACTTCCCACTCTACTGTACCTTGCATTCTCTTCGGATGTGTGGCTTGAAAGAGTCGATGCACACCTGGATTTCAGTCCTTTATTGTCTCCTCCATCCTCATCTGAGCTCCAGTCACTCCCAGTAGTGCATGAGTTCTTTGACATGTCACTGTCTATGTCTTTGGATGAGTAGCTTATTCTCACATTTTTGTTCTGCTCTGAACCAGAGGAACTTTGTTGCAATGACTTCTGACCTTTATTTGTCTCGTGTACAGGACCAGCAAAGGTAGTTTCCAGGATATCCTTCTCTAGAGGAGAAATATAATGAACATGAGAAAATTACTTTAGCAAACTTGACTGATAAATGGTTTTGTCATCATGCCTGTAAATAGTAAGTAGGTAATAATTTCAAATGAGTGAGTTTTTTAATATTGTAAGTAATAAACATTAAGAAAAAGATTATAAATTTTTTAATGTGACTGAATGCAAATTATGTTCACCAAAAAACTGTAATAAACATTACTCAAAGTTCTAGCTGATCTAAAAATGGCAATAAATATAAAGATAAGCAGACTGGAGCTTATCTCCAGTGTATGTGTGAAAACAAACAAACAAAACTAACAAAAAGCCAAATACTTAAGAGGGCATACAAATTTAGTTGCTTTACTAAATCTAAGGAAAATTAAAGTTTAATAAAAGCTTGTCAGAAAGTATTTTCATTAACAAATCAACTATTCTGAGCATTTCTACAGTGTTTATACACAGAAATTTATTCTGGAAGCTATTATTGTATTCCCAATGGTGAATGCTTAAGATGTACAAGAGAGACTAACGGAAAGTACTTCAGGAAAGACATTGTGTTAAAAATAGCTTTGTTTCTGCTCTTCACTTTTACCTGGTTTTGCAAGAGAGAGCTATAGCTTGCAACATGTTAGTGAGGCCTGCATGCTTCCAAATTAAATCAGATGCAAGAACTAGGGTTTTTCTACACAGACACTTGGAAAAGTCTATGTTAAATAGCTGTATGAAGTTAAAGTGGATTGAATATGACAAAGATTTTAATTTCACCCACATTAAAGTAATGAAGTCCCCAAAATTATCTGTTTTGATCTAGGCAAGCCGAAGGTTCTATTTCTTATCATTTCCCTTGAAAAGATCACTCTCACTACAATTCCCTCATCTATAAATATGGAAGTAATAATACATAGCCACTTGCATAATGAACTTGCTGTAATATAAATACACAAAATATTCATAGGATCTCTTTCAATTTCTTATTTTCAAAAGACCTCAGCTAACCATTTTGGGTACCATGATTAACTGTGGAGAAAATACTGAGGTCATAAGGGATTTGAGTACAAGGGATTCAAACGAAGGACCAGAGCAACAACAAACGTCACAACCATATCTTTCCTTCACAGCCAAAGCACCCAGGAGCCTCTGCAAGCTGTCAAATAATGTATTAGTGGTATTACAGAGACTGTAGTGCTCAACAGGATTTCTTCCTAGTAATAGAAGAGTAGCAGAGCAGAGGGAGACAGTACTGGGATGTACTTTGAAAACAGCTGGTTTGGATGCACTGACAGGGTTGTTGATTTTAGTTTTCTGCTTGTGTCAGAATAAAACGGCAGTATTGGTGACAAGGTACCTGGCATCTTTTTGCCTTCAGAGTAGTCTGACTCTTTAGATGAAGCCTTGCTTATTTCTTCAAGCTTAGGAGACGGTTGTGGACTTCTTGCTCTATTTGAAAAGCATCCAAAAGTCAAACTGCTTAGTCGCTGACACTCTCCAGGCTTTTGTGTTGAAGTAACAGATTTCTTGCCAGTAGCTTCTGAAGAACAGTAATTCAGAAATCTTGTGTTAGTGAGATACAACAAGCTATACTACTCTTCTCTTTACTCTGCCGTGAAAAGTTGTTTTTTTAAATGTAACTAAAATTTAGAAAAAAAAGATAATTAAAAATTTATTATAGGGATAAAAACCTACCTGATACCTCCCCATATCAAGAGAAACCCAGAGCAACATTTCTAGTTCTTAAAATTTGACTTTTTTTTAACAATAGAAAGAAAAAAATCTTGTAACAATTTCACAGTAGTAAGATATAAAACATGTTCTTAATGAAAACCCAGTAAAAATGCCTGATTTTATTCTGCTATGACTGCAATTAAACCTATGGGCTGTTCTAGGATATGTAATATGGGAAAGACTGTAGAACAATAGTATTAAAATATGTGAAGGCCTTCCCTTCAGATAAAAATATTAAGAGAATCTGTAACAGGTGCTTCAGCAAATACAGAAGAGTAAGTTACCAGGTTTAGAAGGTCTATATGGAGGAGGACTTCAAGAGAAAGTGAAAGCAGAAATTAATGAACTGCCTGGAACATGAAATCTGTCCATCCCTGTTCATAAAAATCCCTATGCTAGATCCGGGAACAAAAGGCCCTTACCCATAACTGTAAAATTGCTTATAACAGTACCAAGTGTTCATAATCTATAGCCTGTCACCAGCATGGACACTGCAAATAGTAATAAATTTCTTAATATTTTGGGGCGTATAAGTAACTGTGTATTGGAAACTACATGGTCTCAAAAAGCCTTTAAATAGATCTCTCAGAAGAGAATGACTAGAAGTGTATGGAATTGCTACTTATCAAAAGATAGCAAAGAAGCAAAACAATCCAGTTTCTTCATTAACAGAAAGGTGCATCTTAGTTTAAAAACTTCATATTGCATATGAATTTTTAAATGTTTGTATTTTCATATATTAAGCATACTATGTGTGTACACACACACACTTCTCTATGCACATTTCTGAATATTATCAAGAAATGAAGGCTAGGTAGCAAATTAACACAATTTGCAGGTGATAGTGAATTGTCAGATCAACCAAGCATGGAGAGGACGATGGGAACCTTCAGACAGACTTAAGAAAGTTTGTGAACAGGCAACATGGTGGTGAATAAAATTCAACTTTGATTAATGTGAAATTATGCTTCTTGGAGGGGATAGTCCTCTTTTCTTTATTTACACTTTATGATTTTTAAATTTACTATATCCATTGGGAGAGTGATACTCTGGTATGAATTAAGATTTTGGATCACTGTAGTCAAAGGCAGTAACTAAAAAGATCTGATTGGAATTCTGACTCCCAGCTGACCATTTGCTAGAAAAAGCAAACGCAGGCTGACATTCATGTATTTCTTAACAGTGCTGGGACCACCTATGCTATACAGAAGTGAAAGCAAAGATCTGTCATAAATCCAGTAAAATCTTTTTACTTGCAGAACCTCGTAAGTAACAGCGATGCGCGTTCACCCCACAAAAACCAGTTGTGCCTTGTCTGCACGTCTTTTCAGTATAAAACCAAGTGATTCCTTCCTAAAACCTTCATGTACAGTCATTCTGATGTCAGTTCATACTCTCTGAAATCTTTGTGATTTCACAGAATATCTTCATTCATGTAGATGCACACATTAATAGGGAATAGAAAGAAATATACCATTAGAGAGAAGCTTTCAGAAGATTTGTACATTTACCTTGCAGTTTAGATTGTACTGTTTTCATCTCTTTCGTTTGCTTTTGGTTGATCAAGCGAAGGTTCTGATTTTCCACCTCTAACTAAAAGCATATAAATGTAATCTCATCCATTGGTGAAACAAATCTTGAAGTCATTACATAAATGTGAAATGTGAATTTCTGCTTATCTAAGGATAGAGCTACTTCAAATAGTAAGCTCCTCTCTGCTACTTCTCTGAATACCAGTCTAGGCATCTCTTTATTCTGAGCTACTAAATTCCCCGCAATGATTATTTGCTCAATTCTGCCAAAATCATTCCCCCAACCAAGCAAATCCATGACTGCTTTAAAAATCCTTAATAAATAAAGAGAAAAATAGAACTGCACTGGCATTTTTAATAAAAGCAGAGGGCTAGAATTACAAACTTCTGTGCCACCTTGCAAACCCAAGAGCAAGCAGAGGAACCAGAGGGAATGATGGTTCTGATGCCTCCCTGCCATCCCACAGCAAAAGTTAAAACAAAAATAGGTGTCAGCAAACTTTATACAAAGCAAAAGTCTTTCTACAGGAAATAAAAAACCAGCGACCCATTGCTGTAGCCCACCAATGGGAGGTAAAAGATGCTGGTCCAAACTCCTGCTCCAGATTAGGCAAACAGATTTGAATCTGGATATCCCTTGTCACACAGAAGGGAGCCAGCAATTCCACTTCCCACTGAGTGACACTTAGTCACATCTGTAAAGCTAGCTTGAGATTTTCCATAAAGAGTAAGTAAATAGTTTGAGTCATACTTGATTTTGTCCAAACTTTTTCATGGTAATTTTAGCTAAATTTAATGGCATTTTTATTAAATTATTTCAAAATAATTTACTTTAGTCCTCACAGACTAAAAATAAGTATTTTATGTAAGTACCTTCTAGTTTCTTACTTCAAAAACAATAATTTAATTGTTTTTCAACTCGAGTATAACTTTCAGTTAACTACAAGAGAGTAAGATTTTAACTTTTACAGGCAACTTTAAATTCTACGCCCAGGGAGGAGAAAGCACAGCTGCACCCCAAAGCTGGCAGCCTTAGGCAGGGCAAAGACATGGTTATCTTACCACAGCAGGGGAAAAAAGGGAGACAACTGGTCTCTTGAAACTAGAGCTGGTGTCCCTGAAACTATTCATGACTAAGAGTAGTGTGGGCATTGTGAAATAAAAAATGATCAAGGCCTTTTTTCTGCCAGGCCCCAGCAGGCTTGGTCGGCTTTCTGGGGATTATTCACACTTTAGGCATCTGCTTGAATAAGCTCAGCTTGCGAGCTCTCTCAAGAAGGGGAGAAGTTGACCTTCCAGAGAGCAGTTCTGGGCCCTTTCTCCAGAAAGAGGATCCAGATCATACTGGCTGACCAAACCTGACATCAGAATTTAAGTGACATGGACACTCTGCTCTCTGTGCCCTTTTTTTCAAAATGGGAAGCATTTTTTTCACTATGGCACGCAGGCTTTTAACAGCCAAAAGGTCTAAGGGATATCCAGTCACACCATTATATTTTCTGTGTAAGTATTGTAGCAAGAGTTATACCTCATGAAGCTTGACTGTCACCCATTCTTTTATTTTAGCTGCTTTTTCTTCTATGATTTTTGCTTCTTGCAGTCTTATTTGCTTCTGGAAAAAATTGACATAAGCATATTTGTCACTGAGTAATATAATCTACCCGAATAGTATCTTCAGACACAATTCCTAAGATTGCTTGAAGTAATTCAGGCTCCTGGGTAATACATAGTGATTTTTAAAAAATGAGGAATAGGGCCTTCACAGAGGCTGCTATTCCTCTTTCCTCTAGGAAAAATGACAGCTCTTCAGGGGAGACAGTATCATCTTTTCCCTCTTGAAAGTCAGATGTTCTTTCAATGGAAGCCAGAGCGTAATTTGGAAAGGAATAAACATTATTCAAATTATGTACTTCCAGTGGGAACCTCTTTAATCAAACAACAGAAATAATGCTAAACTTTTCTGGTCCTCTATTGATCTAAATTTCCATTTACCCTTTGTATAATTAAGAAGGGAATTGATGTTTCTCTTCTGTAACACCATTATTTCTAACCTGTTCTTCAAGTTGTTGCTCCAATTTTTGTATTATATCATTTTTATCTTGTATCAGGATCTCCAGATCTTGACATCTCTTATACAACCTGGTTTCTGATTCACTTGTTTGAACATTTGCTGCTTTTAATTTCTCTTCCATGATCTGCACCTATTTGGAAAGTCAAATATAGAAGTTTAAGAAACATAATACTCCAAGTCAAAAGTAGTAATTTAATCACAAAATAGACTGTTCCACACTTAAGATTCAAGATAACCCTGCACAGTTTTGAAGCCTATTTAAGAAGAAACCCCACAGTTCATGATGTCTCCCTAGCACTTAATACCAACAGGCAAAACACTGAAAGATCTTACACAGATTTTGTTAGTATCTGTGAGAGGCTTCTGGTTTTGTAACACACAAGCTTTTAGAAACACCAGTATGGGAAGAATGCAATTTATCTACAAGGAGCTGTAAACAATGTTTTAATAAATAAACAATTGCACACTGTAAAAAAGCCCAGCAAATTATCAGTAGCATTCTAAAAAACTGCTTAAAAGCACTTGGCTTGTAGTCAGGAATGTTTTCTAACTCCAAATTAGTACGTGAACATTTTTAGTCTTATAATTTTCAGTTTCTATCTGTCTCGCAGTAAGATCTGAGGAGTGTTTCAGGAATAGCAGAGGTATGTTCATGAAATGTCTACAGTAGCTAAATCTGCCATTTGGAATCAAAAGGCAACTTTGGTTAAATATTTAGCCACTATCTCATTCTATAAATGATGTAATTTCTACAAGAGGAACAAACAACCCAGAACAGTTCTATTTCGAGACCGTATTGGGTAGCCTCATTTTATTTTCTTACAGATCTTCTAGAACAGGCCATTGTTTCCTCTCCCTTTTGCTTCCACATGCATCATGTATCAAAGACTCATGGTGCATCAATGAAGAAACTCATTACACGTATCTATTTTTGATTTGTGATGTTCGCTTTGACTTTATTGAACTTAACTGAGTAGTTAGCAAAGAAAGGTATCAGAACTCTCAGTTAAGATAAATCAACAGATGTTAAACTGTCTTCTCCAATTTTGGAAGTACTTAAGAATAAAGCAATTTTTTGAATTTCATTTCATTAAAGTACCATACATACACAGCTAGTGGAGATATTTTTCCAAGTGTTTATACCTGCTGAAACGCTCTCTCTGCTTGACGATCAGCATCTATAACTTGTTTCTCAAGCTGCTGCATCTGTAGATGTAACAAAACATACAGTTAAATGGCCATGCCTTCTGCCTCTCATCACAAAAACTCATTTTCAGGGTCTGTTTTGAAAAAGGAAAGGACACGTGGTGGCTGGGAGCATAAAAATAAGAGGATGAACAGTGTGTCAGACTGGGAAAAGAATTCACTATCATGACTGTATTAAAACATTGTAAAAACTCTTCAACAGAAAAAATATATACACCTTTTCTTCATAGTTAATTCTCTGGCTTCCATATGACACACTGCTTTTTCTCCCCTGCTACCAAGAGTAGAAATTCCTTTGACAATAGTCCTGAAACTTTCCTCATGTCCCTCCAAAAGAGGCAAGAGTAGAGGGTACTTGGCTGCTACTCCTTCTGAAGTTGACAAATTTAGCATTTTGAACAAATATGCCACAAGGACTGTCCCAGACTTCTCCACATGCTGCAGGATGTGGCAGAAGAGACATGGTGGCCTCAGATGCTCCACAGCAGCAGTGGGTGAAGACAAGAGACCAGTTTTCATGGCGAAGTGCAGGTCACTTCTGAGGGGGGCAGATTTCTTATTTTATATTGAAGCTTAATGAATCACAGGCTCAATCTTTGCCCAGGGCCTTGGAAAACCCCTGCATTTTACAGGATTTATTTTGAAGGCTTTCCCAACAATACAGAACAGAAGGGGCCAGAAAGAGATACTTTGTTTACACTTTGTTACATTTTGTTAAGAGCCCTGTAGTCTGATTTTGCTGAGTTTTTTTAAGAAGTAAACCCTGGTTTGAAGTAACACTTGGAAGTTCATAAGGTATTCCATGACTTAAGGACTTGGTGGTTCTTAGGAAATATCTAGATAGGACCTCAGTTCACCTGAAGAGAATGAAACATCAAATAATTAATATTGCCATACTCAGTATTCAGCTTGAAAATTGTTCTTAGAAAAGCATATGATGCAAATAATGCAAATGAAACCCATTTATTCCTTCTCCAGTTTACTGCATGGTTTTAAAATAACCAGTTTCATCCTTTCCTGTTTGTACTCAATTTCTGGTATGTTTCAGTTTCTTTTTCACTCTCCATCTCTTTTTTTCTCTTCCTAATTATGCTGCCAATCACATGAAACTTTTAGCACCATATCCATACAAGGACAGAGTCATCATTTTCTATCAATCAATAACTGAAAATGGAGACTATGAGACTTATGTTTCACTAACATAAAAAAAAAAAGCTGTAACTCATCTTCTAGTCCTTTCTCATACAATAGAAAACCCCAAAGTCTGCATCATAATAATACCACAACACTCCACTGATACAAGAGCAACAAACATTTCACAATCCACATGGTTATGGTCAGGTCCCCAGTGAGTTGTTTTGCAAGAACACTTTTAAGGATTTGATCTTCCCAGTCATTCATTTGCCAGATGGACAGGGAGATAAGCCTTCTTTGTTCCTCTCTGGTCACATGAATTTAATTTCATATTTAAATGACCTCATGTTAAGATTTTAACTTCGAGTTTAACTTTTGGAATTTTGACTTCTAAGGTTACTTTCCATCTGTCTTTTTGGTTTTACATTCAAACAGAAGTTTGGTTTGCAAGACTCACTTTAAAACAGTTTTTCAGACATTTATTTTTTAGTGAGTTGGGATTCGGAAATTGAGGTTATTTCTGAATATATGGTCAGCTAACATTCAGCTGTAGTAAAAGCACTGTGCTAAACATAATGGGAGTGCAGGTACTAATAATGAACTAATACTCTGTAATGTTCTGTCTCTATTTTATGAGAGAAACCTATTAATATTATGACAGAAATTAGAATATTATGACAGAAAACTTTAGATATTTTTATTGTGAAATTTACTGATAAGTAGCAAGTTGTTCATCCACTTTCACAGGCAATTTGCAAATGCATGGCAGCAACTGGCAATTTATTTATGTCCCATAAGTTCAGGTAATTTCATCTGTAAGGTAGTATCAGAAACCTGACAGATTTAGTAAATGGAATTAAAGCCTGAAAATGTTGCTTGCCAAGTTCACCCAGCTGCCACTGCAGCTCAACCAGCTCCAACCTGGCTTAAACCTGCAAACAGCTGGTCTCTGCAGCAGCATCTCATGATCACTGAGCCACTGTACAAGCATTAGGCAGTAGAGCTGCTCTTCTACACAACAGTTTGAGTCCTGGATCATCCAGTGCACTAAAGGCCCACGTTCCTTCCACAGCTGTGCACTGACCCTGCACAGTGCACCTCTTTCTGGGATATACACACTGTTATCCAGGACCAGGAACGTAGTAATATGTTCATGTAGACTACTGGGACAAAGAATATGATTTGAATAAAGCTGTTGCTAAGATTAACATAAAGCCAGGAGCCAAAGAAGCTGAGAGAATAACTACCAAGCAAAAGATCATTCAGAGGTTATAAAGGGAAGAACAAAGTTTAGTTTTGCCTCTTCAATAGTTAACTACTTCAGGGTGTGCTAAGAAGCTTTGTGTGGTCTCACAGTATGGATATGTCAATCAGCTTCCTGGCAACAACTAAATGTGAGATTTTAGTTGCAAAATTTCTAAAGGGTCTTCAGTTTCTTTTAGGAGACTCCTGTTAAAAAAAAGCAATCTATATTATTCAGCAAGGATGAAATATCATGGTTACCAAACATGAGCACTTCTATTAAAATTAAATTTGCCAGCGTTTCAATAATTTGATGCTACATAATAATTACTAAGTGAGTCCTGATTTTTCCTTTATTTAGAGTTTATATAGGTTTGTTTTTCAGGGTTTCCTGTAACAATAATGAAACTTAAAACAATGTTTTTGCCATTTGCCTAAATAATCTTTAAACAATCCACCAAATGGTTTTGCCTGAAAAATTAGATTTACATCTATACTCTGACTGCTTTGCTTCTTTATAAGCCTGTGAACTTAAACAGAAGAAACGACTGCCTTAGAATACTCTGAGGGCTATCGAACTTGTTGGGCAAAAGATTGGAACTATTTCTAAGGGAAGAATTTCTCTTCACAAACAAAACCTAACCTTAAACCTTTTTCTTAAGTAGTGAAAAGTTTCTCAACAACGATCACACCATTACTGGGAGAAGGTGGAAATATGGGACTGGTTGAATGGTTTAATCAAGTCATGCTTTGAACTCATCAAGAATGAAATGCAGTGCTAGATTTTTTTTACCCAGTGACTGTGAAGGCCATTTCAGACCATGGATTGATAGCTTAAGATCCTCAAATAAAAATTTTTTAAAAATCCTTAACCTGAGGATGGATGTGGCAGGTAATGTCAGCCATATCCATGTTTAGGGGCAAACATCAGATGCAGAAGAACTCTACCTATGGCAGCATCCTGAATATTGATGACCAACTCTGACTTTATAAAGAACAAGATTTGAAAAAAAGAAAAGTCTGTTGAACCAGACCTCTGTCCCACCAACTTTTCTGTATACACCTCAGCAAATTGCCAGCATCACTGGATCAACATGGGATGTATTTGCTGTTAGGTGAGACATTGCTCGAATGAACTACAGTCCGTAAAGGATCAACTGACATAAAGTTGGCTTCCCAGGAGAAACATGGAGAGCCATCATGTTTTTGATAACATTTGGCATGTGAAACATATTTAAGCTTAATTTTCTATCATGTCCTAAATGAGGTAACTTGAAATAATGGCCCAGTTCAACGAATCTCTTGTAAGGAATATTCTTGTCACCCACATTGGGTTGGTGCAAATTCAGTATGAATTCAGAGATATCTGGTCATAATCTATACTGGTTTTGATTTTACAGTCTTAAATATAAATATTTTGGCCCATGAACAAAAAATACATACATATTGACTGAACAACACAGGTACAGAAGAACAGATGCTACTTTAACCTGCACTTTCTCCTTCTGTCTTTAAGTGAAAAATCCTCTTACAATTTCCAGAAAACGGATCAGTGCATGCTGCGTCAATTACTGAATTATAGAAAACAGTTTCTATTGTTAGAAACAGATTTGGTTTTAAACCTAGTAAGGAAATAACCACTCTACATCTGAGACTCATCAAATTGAGCTATTTTTGTTCAAACAATGAACAGAGAAATGCCACATGTGAATAAATAGTGAATGCTTTGAAGAAACATGGCAGCAATAAAAACAGAGGTGTACTGCCTTGGAGGTCTGGACATTGAAGTACAACACACAGTCACTGGGAATTCTATACAATACAAAGGCAAATCATAAAGTGATTCCTTTTCAAAGGTCACCTGGAAATTTCTTGGCTGCATTCAGAAATGTTGAACATACATATTTTTGTGCAAGTAAAGAACTTTTCATTTGAGTAAAGCACATATTACGTGAAATCACCAAAGGGTATAAACTCAAAAGTCATCACTCACAAATTTAAAAAATATGCCTTTTGTATGTATATAAGTGTATATACACGTTCATTTCTATACAGAGAGATCATTATTCCTGTAGTGTGTACTAGAGAGAAATCACAGCACTAAAATGATAACTTTCCTGTTATTTGAAATAGCTATTTAATAATTTTAAAGGAAACATTTTATTTTAAAAATGAAAATTGTTGTAATTAGTTCCTTTTGAAATCTGAAAAATGTTTGTTATGTATAGGAAAACCCCCTATTTTTTATCCAAGCCAATTTTCAACATAACAATTTATCCCATTCATGTTTGAGATTTGCATTACAATCAGTGCATCATACAGTGTCTCCTAGTTTTTAATATTATAAACAACATGCTTGTATCACACAGACTTTTTGGAAATCTTTTTGAAATAAATATAGGAAAAAATACAACCATTAATGAACAAAAAGAAAAAGCATCACTTCTCTGGATGCCTTTCAAAGCATGTTGATAATAGGTCAAAGTTTTCAAAAAGGAAAAATGAGTTAAAACCTAATGTTTCTGCACAGTTTGTCTGCTGATGAAATGCAGGACTTCCAGTCATTTGAGAATGGTATGTTTAGAGTCTGTTGTTTTCCTTGCATTTCAATTTTTCTAATCTTCATCATCTGAAAAAAAAAGCCCTAACCATCTGTGGTTGAAAAATAATGTTCCCCATAAAAAAATAGTAAATCTGTCCATTTTTAGATACGGTGAACTACCAGTCCTCACACCACACAGGACTTACCAAAACCAGAGACATGGGTATGTGGTTGCTTCTATAAATAAAGAAATAGGAGAAGCAACTGAGGGATAAACACACCTACAACTGTCTTTCTGAGGTGCCAGTAGATATAAACAGGTGATGAATAAACATTGGCTGGCATTTAGAAGACACTCATTTTTCACATTGAGTAGAAAGGATTTTAGAACTGCCTTCTAATAGAAGCTATGAAGACAAAAGATCTGGTTGGTGTTTTTTTTATGTGATACTTGGTAAGTTTATAAATGGTTTGAAGAACATGCCTGCCAGCTATTCCACAGCACTACATCTGACCAAGATTTCCCCTTTTAATTCTCTATTCCTGTATTTAGACCCAAATATTTCAACAAATCTCTGCATTTCCAGAAGAAAAGTTAGTACTGCTTAAAAGCAAGTAATCTGCTTCTTGATGGCTTTGATGACCATCAGTTTTCATGTTTTACAATACACTGTGCCCAATCATATAAAGCCTTGCACACATTTGTTAGTTAAAAGCAATGGTCAAACTGTTCTGGAAGCGTGACTTACTCTTTTCACAGAGGTCTCTCTTCTGGTAGTTTAGCTTAGGAATATACAGGAATATTCCTCCTAGTTCTTTAACTCATTTATTATAAAGCTGACTAGGTATGTTCCATCCATACTTTTTAACATTATTCCTTCTGCCTTGACATTTCTCTTCTATATGTTATGTATTGTCCATATGGACAGTGCTAAATCTTTATAAACTACAACAAAATATGACCTGACTAATTAAGCCATACAGACAGAACACCTAAGGAAAAGAGATGTAAAATATACTAACATTTCATAGGAAAAATAAAGATACTTTGTAAAGAAGGAATGAGCACATGCCTTGGGGAAGAAATATTTTGTTCTTTATTGGCCGATTTTTTTATCCCAAAGGGAGTACAATAATTAGAGACACTTATCTTTAATAGAACAGCTTTGCATCTAACTTATTAGTAGAAATCCCTTTTGTTGTATAATCTAGGAAATGATTCTTCAGAGCCACCTGTACTTATAAAATTAAATATGCCTTCAGTGAAAAATGGATATTTTGGCACAATAACTTTTCCCTAGAACAAGATAAAACCTATAAAAATATGACTCAATTTTTCAGTCCTTGAAATGAAGATTTGCTTTCTGAAGCTAATCTTTTTGTCACAGATCTCCCCAAAAGGGCTAATGGTAAAGGCTAAGTCTCAATGGGGCTCAAATGTTCCTTAGGCTAATTATAGACCAAGTATATATTGTATATGAAATTTTATTGGTTTTTATTATTTCCTACATGAAAAAAAAAATCTTCAGATAAAGAATTGGTCACCTGGCTTAAATTCAGAAAGCTACAGCCTTGTATTTCCCTCAAATCCCACTTGAATGCTCACCTAGGTTATGACTACTGCAACACAGCTTAGTGCTCACAACCTGGCAGTTTGCAAGCTGCCACCTTCTAGAGCTCTCCCATGGTTTTTCTTCTCCCATTTTCTTCATTTTTAATAACAATTAACAAGTAAAAGGCTACAATTCTTCTCATGAACAAAGCACTGTCAACCATTCCTCTGCAAATTTGCCATCTCACCAATTCCTTTTTATTTTGTCTTTCTCTGTCACACAAATGTATGAAGCGTAAGAACAATTTCATTCTTTGATGTCAAAGTTACATCTCTGTGCACACACACAGAGACACATATCCACTTCTCCTGCTTCTCCTGCAGATGACCAGCACTTCTACAATCTGCATGTGTAGAATCACAATCCTGTTCACTTCTAACTACCCTCCTAGGTAGGCAAAAGGCACTTCTCAATTGCACACCTCTCTTTCTTCTCCTTTTTAGCAATTCAGCTCATTCATACAAACTGTGCTTAGTAGCCTTTCCTTGAAACAAAATGAAACCTCCAAAAATTACCAGTCTCTATTTGCTCAGTTTCCAAAATGAAAAACCAGGCTCAAAATTTCTATTGCTCTCCTTGATGAGACCAGTTTTACTGCTGAGTTATTTTACTTCTTTCAAGTTCTTTTCAATACTTAAACATGCTTTTAAGAATTATTTAGCTCAAAAGGTTTTCTAGTTGTCATTAAATGAGTGAAAAGTACATATGAAAAAACAATCTTTCACATCTCAGTTGAGTTCATTGTAGTAAAATTAATGATTTCTTTGGGAAACTATGTAACTTAAAGATACAAAACTGAGAAGCCCAGAGGGTGAACCCTTCCAGAACTGGTAGTCTAGGACAGCTGCCAGCAAACATACAGACTTAAAAAAGTTAAATTCCACAGTGGGATTCGAGGAGGCAGTGTAGTGAAGGACAATTGAGCAGCATGTAATGCTGGCTCAGTAACCATGCTTTTCCCAATGTCAGTCACAGAACTTTCCTAAGCCTGGTAGACACTAGGAAATTCCCTCTTTCTGGCAGTCATCTTTTCCAACTCAGATCTTGTCTTGATAGTTAAACTGCAGAGACACAATCAAATACAAATTAGGTAGATGACCACTCTTAGCACAGACATTCTCATAGCATTCAAAATCTTGAAAGGAGTGAAGATATTTTTCAGCGAGAGAGAAGGTACCAAAGCACTTTGGCAGGCAAGTAAAAAGAAGTCTCACATGGTGCTTAACATGAAAAAGACAAACATCTTGTTCATCTGCTTTGTTTTGTACTAATCACTGTACTGCAATTGTGGAAATTCTGCTGCCTCTGTCTCCCTGAATTGTGGCTTCTTATTAGAGCCACAACATGAGCATCCACCTGAAACAGGACGTGCCACTGCCTGAGAGGTGATGGCTTAAGAAACAAAGGTACCACTCACTGCCAACAGTTTAAAAAAAGAAAACTGAATTTATTAATGACATTAAAGGGTACAGGACACTTTGGAAACACATGGCAACGGAGCAAGAGATTCCAGAAATATATGTAGGGCAGCATATTGCACTTTAAAGACAAGACAACAGGTATTTAAAGCATGGAAGTACTGTCCCAAGCAATGAAAATTAAATGAGCAAAAAGAGTTCTCACCATGAAAAATGGAGAAAAAACATCTTGTAGCTCCTGTAAGTGAAATGCTAAACAAGTATTAGATTGGCTAAGGATCTGCACAGGTGTCTACCCACTATCACAGCTTCCACAACTTCCATCAACTTCCCCATCTCAGGTGAGCTGGAATAGAAGTGAATACCACCAGAGACGAGATATGAATCCTCTGGCCTCACAGCAAAGGCTGTGCTCTTCATGCCATTACCCAGCCAGGCCTCTACAAGAACAGCTAATTTATTGCTTCCTGAGTTCTCTTTTTTTTTTCCATTTTCAGCCTCCTTAGAAAGACTGTATTTTTAAGATATTCAAAAACAACAAAACAAAAAAAGCCCCACCGTTTTAACAAGGCATAGCATAAACTTAATAATAGACAAGGGATAAAAATGGAACTTTAAGAAACATGTGTAGATATTAAAAAGGTGTAAACAAACCTACAACTCTATTCATATAAACTTTTATTCTCCTGAACTCTCCTTGGTTTCTCCTGTTTGTACCTTCCTAATTGTAACTGAATTATTTTCCAGGATGAGAAGTTTTTTAAGAGCAATTAAAGACTGAAAAATAACCATCTGAATAATTTTGGTTCAATGGTATTCTGCTCCCCTTTACCCTTCATAGTCCTTTGATTGCAAATGGAAATACTCATTTTGCTTTTTTATGATTTTTATGTTGGCAGTCACTGCATAAGTCCAATGTCTTACTGACTTTTCCTCCAAAAACATTAAACATGAAATTGCCAAGCCAGAGATAACAAAACAGATTGCATCTGCTTCATTTTCCAATGTCAAATGATATACCATAAACAGGACTGTGAAATACAGTGGGTATTTATAATACCTGGATTTAGCTGTTGGTTTGTAAGACCAGGTCCAAAATGTGTTATGCTTTGGAATATACTGAAAAATAGTATTTGGCCTAAAAGTTGGTTATCATTCAATTTTCATAACCTGTACAAAAAGTATAAATAATATTGCATTTGTGATGTACACACTCATTGCCAGCTGAGCATGAATACAGACAATATCCAAGTGGAAGGTTAAAACAATGTACATATGAAAAGAATTCTCTCTCATAATCATTTATTTTTGTTGAAAATCACTTAAAGCGTAACACAGTGACCCTCAGCACTGCAGGAAACAAACTTGGAGACATTCATAGGAAGGCTGAGTATTACTGGACAGCCCATAACGCAACATTTGGGTCAGTGCCATATTCAGTCCTAATGGGGTCTGACAAAAAAGAGATCCAGTGGAGGCTGCCCAAGTGGGAATTTAACACAGCTATGTAGTTCTCCTACTAAAATGACTTTTTAGTGGTATGAAGAACATCAACTTTATACCTTACATTGCATGCGTATTCTAGGTGAAAAATGCACTTACTGTGGAAAGAACGAAGGTCACCAACTTTTCCTATTACTTGAAATGCCAGCTGGAAGCTAAACTTGCAGTACAAACATGTAATCTTTTACTCAGCAAAGGGGTTTTTTTGTAAAATCTTCACATACGTAAGACTCAAGCTGCATTAAAATACAGGCTTCTGCTTAAAGCTCAGTTTCACAGCCATCCTAAATTTGGCGTACCAGGATGCTTTCTAACATCATTCCTTAAATTCCTGTAAAGACCTCTCCCACTTACAGCAGCAGCTTCTGCTTAAAACTCCAACAAGGTCTCTTTCTTTGCATGTTAGATTTATAAATACAGACTCTTTACTTGGCAAAATGAAAAAATATTAAAAACAAATAAACAACAGGGAATGGATTAAGTTTTCTGAAAACACTGTATATTCCCTTGCTTCTCTCTCTTCTTCTCCTCAAGTTCAGTAAAAAAATTAAGCTCTGGTAGCTGTACTGCTGCAACACATTTACAATGCAAATTCCTCAACTGAGTTTCGAGGATGAGTACTTCCTAAACTTACAGGACACAGTAATTAGTTTGTTTTTCTGAATTAGAACACATCTGTTAGAATAATATACTCAAGACTTTTCATGTTAATTGTTCATTTATTTGCAGGGGTGCTATTAAATAAAATAACTTTGCAAAGGTATTTGATTTCTAGCGTACAAGAAAAGTGCTTCAGTTAATCCAGCCTGAATACATTTACGGACTCACACACATATTGGCATATTGTGGTCATACACAAATATTGGCAATGGATAGATTCAAGACAGCCTTTATGTAAATCTGGTTTTAGACAAAGCATACAACAAGTATAAAACCCATTGGCAGTTTCTGGTAAGTCATGCACACAGGGTAATAGGATGTAAACTCCTTCCCCTGATACACTGTCTTGAAGAGATACCTCTCAAACAGGCAGAGGAGGAAGGCTGGAGAATTACCATCAATCCATTTCTCTTGCCTTCCTGTACAGACTCCCTGTTTTTGTCACAGTATCATTCTTACTCTGTTTCCTACAACAATTACATAGTATAATACCCACAGGGTTTTACGTCTGTCACACCACAGTGCTGTGATTTTGTTGCTGTTTTGAAGTGGAACTGTCTGCTGCTACTGTTCAATGTTTTAGTACACATTTCATAGCATAGAGATGATTGCAAACAAAACCATAAATAAAGGCCTGTGCTAATCAAAGTAAGAGTGAGAATTATTCAGAGCTTTGCCAATTTGTTTCATTCTATAACAAGTAACAAATCTAGAAAGTACCTATAAAGACTGACATGGGCTACATTATTCTTTTGTCGTTAGTACCACTACCGGCCAACTGGGTCTTCATTATTCACTTTACTATTTCCTAAATATATTTTTGAATAACAATTCCATGCAGTTCAACTTCAAACTAGTGTGAGTGTATGTTTCCTTTAACCAATACTGAGAACTGTCTGTATAATTTCAAAAATTAAAACATGTGAAAAAAATAACTACTGGGTTATTAGCCAACAGCACCAACTCAGAAATACATACAAAGACTTTAGTGCCCATTTTGAATTGTGCAAGACTGCTTAATTTGCAGATGAATATGATCAAATTTTATTAAGCTGTGACCAGACTTTGATACATGTCCCAACTGAATTCCAGTTTATGAATGAAAGATTCATATTAAAAAGTCAAAGTGGCACAGTAAGGAGAAGGATCATTTTTCATGAAGTCTTCTAATGCACTGCTCTGGAGAGTATTATGTCAAATTATCCCAATGGAATACTTGTTGGACCTGTGGTCTTCAACAGAAAATGTTTCTCCCATGTATAACTTCTGTAAAGACTTTGCCTTTTCTAAAATTTCTGAGAAAGATAAGGCAAATGAAAACAAGAGAGCAGTAACATGGAAAGTTCTTAAGTTTTTTTATCTGTTTCACAGTCATATTTCTCACAGATGAGAATAATTTGCCTTTGAATATTTTCTTTCAGGCACAGCACTGAAGATTTGTGATTTCATCCCTCTTCTTCTGCTTGTTTTTATGTTTTTTATGTTGATATTTGAAATTATATGATTATGCATACATTTCTATTAATTTTAGAGGATATTTCTAGTTCAGTTAAGAGCCTGGAAATGCAAACTGTAAATGAACAAAGTGAAAAGTCAAATAGAAAGCACTCAAATTTATAAAATCTTTTTAAAATTCAGATAGTTTTGTGAAGTGCTGTTCATGAATCTTAACTTTTAGGTTGCCAAAACTACAGTCAGCAGCAGCCATGTAAAACTCGGTAGTTATGGCTGCTGGAAGGTTGCCTGGAAAGCCATGTCCAGAGTTTAGCCACATTCCATCCCGAAATGCAGTGATCCAGACAGGGTAAAGAGAGAACAGATATTTCTGATCTAACAGCTCTGACTGTGTAAGCATCCAGTGATCTGCTGAGTGCTACAGTAGCCAGGATTGTACTCTTGGATGGATGTTCTCCTCCAAGACTGACGATAATAACTTGCTCTTCTCTGAGCCTTGCTAACTACAATGAAAGACACAGGTAGTTTTCCTTTTTTAACTTTTTTTTTTCTTAATTCTTAAATGAAATGTCAAAACTTTTGCACAGCTCGTTGTTCTTCCCAACCCTCATATTCTGCAATACCACTTCAATGAGAGTTTGCCATACAGAAAAATTGCAGCATTAGGAAACAATTAAGAGTTTTCAACTACACTGCTTTCTAACTGCAATATTTTTAGTTATGCCAAAGTAGAACTATTTGGAGTAGTAACTGTAAAAATACAATTTCAGTGGAATTTGGTATTATTTGAAAAGTTTTTTATTATTATTTTATATTGCTGTAAATTTTCATGCCTACTTAATGAAAATATGTCTAATACAGAAAATACTAAATTTCTTTATTCCATTTTTTTTCCATCTCAAATTGAGGTTTCATGCCTCCATAGAACAGATAAGGCCATGAATAGATGAAACGAATAGTAATAAATTGCCAAATTTTATTCAGCCAAGAACTGGATGACATAATTGAACCAACTATTGATCTGCAAGTCTGATGTCTGTAGCAAGCAAATTAGTAGAAAATGTAACAGCAAAATTAGGGTGCACATGGATAAATATTATAGGTAAAGAAAGAGTTAAAGTGGCCCTTAAAAAGAGGGATGTTTGATTACAAAGCTGGTGAAGTTTTGAGCGGATCACCAAGGCTGAAAATAGGGAGGGTCTGGTTATTATAATTATTTGGATTTTGCAAAGTGTTTCAAGGAAATAAAGAGCCATGGGGTAAGAGGGAATGTCCCTCCATGAATTAAAAAAAGGGGTTAATAAAAATAGTGCATTATCAGTTACTTCCTACAGTGACCAGCAGCTATCAGGGGAGATCTGCAGAGTTCTGTTGAGGGCTCATTGCTATTCAAGGGAGACATTTGGTAATGGACACTGGGCAGTGAAGTGACAAAGTTTTCGGTATTTTGTTATTCAGGGGAAGAGAAGCTTTCTGACAAGCAAGATTTACAAGCAGGTCCTTACAAGACTTAGTGCATAGTCAATAAAATAATAGAAAACACATAATATAGAAAACTAAAGGACTTTGATTAAGATCCTGGAATTAAAATAGGTATCTCCATGAAAACATACTCAATTGTTAATTTTAATTTAGCTGTCAAATAAAACAATGTTAAGCATTATTAGGAAAGGACCGGAACACATCTGGAACTTTGTACATCATCCAGGGTTCTTTGTAAATACAAAGGTATCTGTTTCTTCCTGCTTTTATACTATTTAGCTCTTGCCCCCACTAAAACAGTAAAATGGGCATGATTCATAGAGGACTAATATGGAGATTAAATGTATTTATGGCTTCAAAGCGAGAATGGATAAATCCACAAAAGAGAAGCATTAACTTACATGTAAAAAGTAGAAGTATTTTCACTTACATACTATCAGTTTATCTGAATTTTACTTTTCTTTCGGGGGGAGCAATTGATGGAAAATTTAGCTCATAGAAGAGTTACTACAATGAAACATTTTAATTAGAAATTTGCTGAAGTGAGTCTTAATGATGACATAGTTCCAATAACTCTCTAAGATGTTTTGTCTCTTGTACTCTTTTAATTGCCTTGTTCTGTTAAAATGTTACCAGGTAAATAAAATGGTGGAGCTTTTATATTTCAAATATGGGCTCAATTATAACTGACTGTTGGGATACACATCTGAATATGCCAAGTGAAATGTTTCTCTTTTGGAAAATAAAGTAAAAATTTAAACAATATTTTTCAAATTAAATGGTACAATAATTTTCAACTTTCTGGGTCCAGAGACTCAGATGATGAGCCATAGTTGGAGATGTGTTCTCATAGGAAAATGAAGTCTGGTAAATTATATGATTCATTAAAGAACACTGGAGAAAATAATACTTTTGGATTTTCTCCGTGATGATTTCTGTGTCTTAAATCACATCTCAAATACATAATAAATGTGTTAAATATTTACTTCAGTGTTGTAAAAGTGATTACTGGATACATATTTTTCTCTGCAGGAGAGTTGCCAGTGTGCTCTCACTTGAAAACGAACATTTTTTCTGGCAATTCTGATGTGTAAAATTCTTTCACAGCATTAAAACATGTATGTTTTCCATATATTTTGTTGTAAAATGCTATTTTTCCCCTTCTGAAAAAATCTCAGTACTTGTAATCCCAAACCATAACATGGGATTGGCCCCCATAATAAAATAAAATAATTTATACATCATTAAAATTCATCTCATGAGACCTACCTTTTCTGCTAACAGCTCTCTGATCTTGCTTGCCTGGAGACGAAATTTCATTAACTGTGACTCCAAAGTTAAACATCTTTCCTTCCAGTTTACAGTACCTTCTGGCTCTGAAAGTTCAGCCATATTTATGCTGGAAAAAGAAAGGGAAAATGTCAAATTCAGTCTTTACTTAATGTCTGACTTTAATATACATACTAACCTATTTTATATAAATCTCAAGAATGCTCCCAAATTTTATCAGTTTCATAAAATTTAGTAAAAGTACACTAGTTTACAAAGGCCCTTATCATAACTATCAAATTCTGAAATCTGTGTTGATAATATTTAGGTTTATTGTATTTTAATTTCTTCAATTATCCTGTGGCTGCAATTATTTTTCCTTGATAGGCAGAGACATCTCTCATATTCTAATCTTCAGTTACTGCATATATCCTTTCTTACTCAGGAGAGTCTCGTAGGGAACTGAGCTTTTGCTTAGCAAAGGCCTTACATAGGTGTAACTGCCTGTGAGTTAGTAGCACATTTGGTTTTACACAAGTTTAATGTTTGGCAGACCACTCTTTTAAAAGTCTTTTAACATTCTTCTGCTTAATCAAAGTTCCTTTAAAACTCAATATTCTTAATGAGATGGAAGGGAGAGTTTCTGATTCCAAATGTAAAGGTGGGTGAGCAAATGGTCCCTAGTGGGCCCCCCCTCCCCCCCCAAAAAACCAATCCTTTTGCATTAGCTGTTGCAGATCTCAGGACATCCTGGTTCACGCATCTTTCAGTCTCAAATATGTGCTTTTATCCACATTTAACTGCTCATGCCTTCTGGAAACTAATCTCAGTGCCCTTCTGGACAAGCATTGCTGGAAAAATTATTCAGGATGAGAGCTTGCTCATCGTGGTTTGAGAAGCCAAAGAAAATCATCTGTGTGTAAGCAGAAGGACTGGGCTCTGTTGTATTCCAAGTATTTGTAGGCAGTTTAACAAAGAGTAACTGGATGGCTGAATGTAACCATTCAGTCCAAGAAGTTCCCTTGCTAAGTAAAGGCCTGGCCTTTACAGGATTCTGGACACTTAGGTTTGGCTTTGAAAATAAAGCCTGAATAGCTCCTAAGTATCCAATTCATCTCAGAAATAACAAACATGTAAAAAACACTATTCAGTGGAAGGCTGCTGGCAGATTACAACAAAGAAAAACTACAAGTCTGAAGATTATATTGCATGTTTGTCACCTGAACAGTGGGACACTGATGAGGAACAGCAAGCAGCTACTGTGATGAAGGAGGCTGATACAGGAAGATTATGGATAATACAGATCTCCACACTGCAAGTCCTGACACAGTTAGGATGGATGAGTAAGTGACACCACTGAGAACCCCCCTCCCATGACTATCCCAGGCCTCCAGAAGCCTAGCTTCAAGCACTTCCCTTCCTCCCTGCATTGGAACAGGCAGCCCCCCTTGAAACCCCTCAGCTGGAGGTGAAAGACCTATGAATTTATCTTCTCCACTGTTTTTGACAACGGGAAGAAAAAAGGAAAAGCACCACAAAACAGATCAAGTAATGAGCAGGATTCAAAAAAGTCCTTCACTTTGCTACAGTAATATTTGCTATTTCTCTTCTAAATTTCCCTTGTCTCACATAACTGTCAAGTTCATGATAACTAAACAGGTGAAAAACTCTTGCTCAAAACCTTCTTTCTTTTCTCATACGCTAAATTCCTTGTTTCTTTCATTCCATACCTCAACTTAGAAGGAAAACTAGGAAAGAAAAACTGAAGTTTGTAGGTTTTCACCACAATCACTTTTTTG
This sequence comes from Corvus moneduloides, assembly GCF_009650955.1. Taxonomy (NCBI): domain Eukaryota; kingdom Metazoa; phylum Chordata; class Aves; order Passeriformes; family Corvidae; genus Corvus; species Corvus moneduloides. The sequence goes on from NC_045478.1 coordinate 95,672,349, forward strand.
CTTTTTCTTCCTTTTGGTCCTGCAGGCTAGACTTCAAGCTGCTAAGCCAGAGCTTACAACTATCCTTACTCAGGAATTTCCCACTCAGGAATCCCCATGGAATCGCTAGGACTTTAGTATATTATTAAAATAGTTTCCTAAGCCAATCCTACAACACCCACATTCTAAACACAAGCATTTCAACTGCAGTCCTCCTAGGTGACCGAGACATCTCTGGTGTCTTTTGCCATTCTCCCCCATCTTTTAAGCTTAGCAGAAAATTCCCTGGACTGTCAGGGAAGCAAGCTGCTCACCGCTGTCCTGTCCCTAATCCATGCTCCTCTCTGTTTATCCAGAATCCCCCTGTTCAAGGGGGAAAGGTGGCACTTCCAAGCAGCAACTTCTCCTACTTTAGAGGGAAAAAGTAGTTTCAGCTGCAGATTTATGAGGATTCTGCTCTCTTAAGTAATGAGGAGTGGCAACATACCATTAGACTATTTAGGATATTTTAGGTTTTTCCTTTTTAACTAATTGCAGCTACATGAAACAAAAATGGACAAGGCCAACATCTGGTTAACAGTGGGATTATTTCAGTGTTTGTGGCAGTGAAAACACAAACAGGTCAAGTAATGAAAGAATTTTTGCTTTTTGGTAGGGCGCAATATTACAGGGTGGAGTTAAAAATGTTTGTCTTTCAACAGACAAAACATTTGAGTAGCTGGATTTCTGGCAGTGAACAGTGTGTCCAGCCAAGGAGTTTCTCAATGTCCAAACTCATTAATATTCCACTACATAAACATTATGGATAAAAAGATTGAAAATAACTCTTTTTATTGTGGGTTGTTTGCTAGAGATTGTAATAATTTACTTCGTATCTTCCAACAAGCCAGTGGGTTCTGGAAATATTTACAGGCACATAATACACTGTTTACAATTGCAGAGTGAATGATCTTACTTAGAATCAATGACTTCCTGTTTCTTGTCTGATTCCCCAAGGGAGGATAAAAATGAGTTCATCTTCTCTTGGCTTAATAGAGTACTCTGAATCAGCACTCAAACCTACACAGAGTCCGCCCCTTCTTCCTGCTCCAGTTCCCACCGCAAAGCCCTCCGTTTTCCCTGAGTCTTAAAAAATTAAATCTTTTGAAAAGTAAACTTAAAAAGCACACATTAAAGCCTTAAGTTCTAATTATGTCATCAAAAATTAATTGAGACAAGTTTGACAAGTCTGGAAAGATTAAATTCGTCTTTTTCATTTTTTAAGTTTATAAACCTCTTTCTAGGCTTCAATAAGTCAGAATGTCACATTCTCCCCAAAGGGATTGATATAATTTCCTTTTCTTTGCCGTCTGCTTGGAAATTATCAAAATACATTTCAGAGGGGAGGGAACAATGTTCTAACTTTTTGAAGTATGTTAAAAAATTTACATATTCCTTATCACACTGTCAGTGTTTTTCTCTGTTTTTAACAAAATGCAGTGTTTAACTAAACGTTTCATATTCTGTCCGTATGTTCTGGATGTCCTTTCTCTGCTAGAGAAAGCTTGGTAAGTTCTTCTGTTTCAATAGGCGTGGGTTTGTGCAGTACATAGTGGATTCCCTTCACCATCCTAAAATGTTTACTGGCTTAAATGCATTTGGACCATACCTCTTGAATTTCAAGTCCCTTTCTTCCATCTTTTCACCCAAACTCGGCACTTACAAATATTTTTGCTGCCATAAAGATTGGACTGGAGAAGGAAAATGATGAGACACAAAGTGGACCTGTTTAGGAATCAAGGAAGTCATTCTCAGGTTTGTTGCTGGCCAAGGCCCTTACTCACCTCCGAACACTGGTAACTTTATTATCCATTTGACTCATTTTGCATAATTCTGTGCTCTGACAAACTGCTGCCTGAGCTATTTAAAACTTCCATCAAAATCTGATTTACAAATGCATTTTCTGCTGCTTCCTAGGTATTGATGAGGTTGTTCCCATGAAGTGACACAGTCAGTCAGTGCTCACCCACTCCAGCCCTGGGTGCAGACCCCCACAATCCCCCAATTTCAGGGGCCAGGCTGCCCCCTTCCAGCTCATTAATCCTGCTCTGTTTCCCAGTGTCAGATATGTGCAGCAAACAAGATAACAGCACGCAACATCATTTTACGTCCTTTTCCTGATGACAGAATTTTTAAGTCGCAGTGTGATACCACACTACGTACCGATTTAATTTCTCGAAATTCTGAAAGCTGGCCGTGTAGGTACCTCAAAAGTATCGCAATCTTGCACGTTTGTCTGGGAGTTGTGTTCTTCTCGCTCTTCTATTTTTGGGAGGACGGCAGGGAAGCGGCAGCGGCACTGCCAACGGGACGAGAGGAGCCTTACGGGACCTTACCGGACCTCGGGCACGCCAGTCCCCAGTCACGGGGACCCCGCCTGGGGACAGCCCGGGGTCCTGCCGTGACCCGACACCCCGCGGTGACCTGACACAGCATCACCCTCCGCCACCCGCCGCCCGCCGGTGTCACCCGGGGGGCACCGCTCCGGCTGTCCCGCCGCGCCCCCGCCGCCGGGAGCGACACCCGCCGGGAAGGGCCGGGGGCGGCCCGGGCGCGGCCCCGCTCGCGAAGGGAGGGAAGGGGGCAAGGAAAGCGAGGTCAAACCTGGCCGGCCGTGGCTCGCCGCGCCGGGCGCCGTCCGGGCTGTGGGCGCTGCCCGCGCCCCTCGGCGCCCGCCCCACCATCCCCGCGGCGAGCGGCGCGGCCGCCTGAGCGACGGCCGAGGCGGCCACTGAGCAGCGGGGCCGCCCCCGGCGGGGCGCCCGGGCGGGGCTTGCGCGGCTCTGCGGCCCCGGCCGGCGGCGGGAGGAGCGGCCCGCAGCCGGGGGCCCTTCCCGGGCTGGCTGTGCCGGAGGAGTGCGCTCCCGGGGCCGGCGCCTCTCCCGCCTGCTCCGGCCCCGACGGCGTCCAGGGCAGGGGGCGCCCCGACGGGGGGCGATGGAACCCGGCTGCAGGGCTTCGAGGGCAAGGCTGGCGGAGGGGTCGCAGGAAGAGACGGCCTGCCTACACTCCTTTCCCATCGCAGTTTTTAAAGTTCCTTTGTGAATTAGGACTTTTTCCTCTTAGTTTCGGAGACGATGTTAGGAAGAAGCATCCGCTTACTCTGCAGTTGCTCGGCTCCAACATTGGAGCTTACTGTAATTTGAATTACACGTCTTGTGAAAGGTCATTTGTCAAGTACAAACCGGAGGGTTGGAACCGTGCGGTCCCCGGGGCAATGCTGGGGATATTACGGGCTAAATGGATCTCGCTGAGCTGCCCTGTCCGATAGGTAACAACGCACTTTGTATTTGAGTTCCAGCAGGGATAAAGCAGCAGGTGCATGTGCTGCTGAGTCGTGCAGGCAGGAGGCTCTTGGTCCCCTCCGGCTGAAAAGAGCTGAGAGTACATCTCAGGTAACCAGCCGCCTCTGTGTCTTCTAAAAGACTGACTGAAGTATTACAAAGTATTTGCAAGAAGTAATTAGTATGTTGTCTGGCACGTAGAGCAATCTTCCTCATACACATGTTGATTTGGACTGAGATTTAGGGATTGTATTTTGTTTAGATTATGATTTATAGAGGCAAAATGTTTCACAGACTCTTCTGGTGCATAAACGAACCACACTGCACCATTCCTCTGGTGGTTATTTATAATGTAGGTGTGCAGAGTAGACTACTTCTTCACATTCATCTGTGAGTCATTTAAAGCGCAGTTTTTTCTTTCGAAAAAAATTTTTAAAGGTTTTAGAAGCTCAAATATTCCCCATCTGGTTATACACACGATTTCATTTTTTCCTATTCAGTTCAGTACAGGCTCCAATTTTCCACCCGCTTGCAGTGACCTTAGAGTATCCAAACCACTGAAACTGTTTCATTTGATGGTACTTTCCTAAGTGTTTTATGTATGTTTTTAACACTGGTCGCTGAAAAGAGTGTTAAAAACATGATCGGTTTTATAGCAATTGTTTTCCACCCGATACCTCCTGTTTGGAGTGTTCAAGCTACATTAAAAACCCGTAAGTTGAAAAAAAGCCTTTGTTTTGATTACCAGATTTAGCCAAAAGAATCAAAATCATCGCTTGATTCCTAACGAGAGCAAAGCCTGCTCGGTCATTGAGTGTTTCTTTCAGTTTGTTTAGTGGATTGACATTTTCACTGCCCTCTAAGTAATAAAAATGCTCTACAGTCATGGAGCTCTCGATACTGATACATAAAGAAGCTTGGAAAAATATTCTGGAAGAAGGAATGGGGATATTCAGGATTTTCTCTCAACTGCCCTTAGCTGTGAAGTATGTAGAGGTGGCTAGAATGTGTGTTCCATTACTGAAGGAAATAGAATTACAAGTAGAACAGCTGGGGATGCATAGAAAAAAATACAAAAATACAAAATACAACTTTGTTTTGTAAATAGAAAGCAAGGGGGAAAGCCATAAATCTTCAGGCAAAGACACAGAAAACTATTGTACATGTCAGCACAGACTCAGGAAGAGAGTTCTTCCTCCTTGCTGTTGTTGCTGATGGAAGTTACATGCAAGCACTAATAAATCTGCAAATATTCCTGACAGGATGTGCAGAAAATGCAAAACTGATACACTGTACATTGTAGAAGCAAACTGCAAGAGTGGGTATTTGCACTTTGGAGTGATCATTTGCTAGCTAGCTCCCTGCAGAAGTGAACCAAAGTCAGAACATTATGAACTATTTCTCTCTATAATGTGAATTCTAAATATTAGCCTCCATGTGGGCTGAAGATGTTCCTGATTTTTTACTGTCTGTAATTGACTTAATACAAGAAAGTAAGTTCTAAGTTCCTGGTTGTCTTGTTAAACAATAACCTCATTTGTTAAAAAGTATCATGAACATTGTATTGCAAAATGTCTACTCTGGAGTGTGGAAGCTAATATAAAAAATGCCACCAGCTTCATTCCAGAGATGATTGAGTTGTCATCAAATCTGCAACTAGAATGTAAAATTTTGGGTTGATGAGACTTTCCTGCGTATGTAGAACATCATTCTGATGTGCTGGATCAGGACCTTACCCCATCATGACAAAAGGAGCTTTTTCTGGTCCTTTCTCACATAGATAAATATTGCAACCATTTAAGTTTAGGTATTTCAGATTGGTATGTGTGTCTACAGTTGGAGATATATGCCAGGAAACATCTCTGATTCTAAAATCATAGATCCTACGGTGTCTTCTGTAAGTTTGTTTTTGTGTGGATTCTTTGAAAGGATGACATATATATTTATTTGAGACTTTCAATAGAGAAAAAAGTTCCCATTTTTTAGTTGCAATTACAAAACTGTGATAGAAATAAATACATCAGGTGATGTTCAAATTAAAATATATCTTGATCTTTCTTGACAGAAAACTTTTATGGTATTATTTAAGTGGAGGAGAAGAAGGGAAAAAGATCATTACTGTTCAATTATTATTATAATGAGATGACTTAAAGTGTTGCTGTTTCAAGGCTATGACTTGTCTTTCCATTACAGAAAAATGGCGTTTATCTAAATAACATCTAGTATTTGTGCTTTGGTTCCTTTGAAAGGAAGAATCTGGAGTTACTTCAATTACTAATAAAGGCTTTTTCTACTTAGGAAAACTCCAGTTTATGAGAAGGTCCATGGCTTCCCTTTTAACAGCTCAACCTCTTTTTAATTATCTGGCGCCACAGAGTGGCAAAATTCTATATTGCTCTAAATAATCAATTCCTGAGAGTTTTCAAATGATGATATAATCATCTCCATCTGAAAGACACATAAAATATAAAACATTCTACTTACTGGCACAGACATAGCTCAAGAGGACTAAAATGTACAGCTTAAACATTAAAGTTTCCAACAGTGTGGGTTAAAAATTATTTCCTTTGAGGACAATTTTCACTGGTGGATGTTGATTTGTCAAAACTATAAAGTCTATGAGCATAAACCCAGTGCTTAGGAAAAAAAACTTCTGATGAATTGCAGAAATATGTTGAGACATCCCAGTAAAAATGGCTGTACCTGGTCAGCCAGTCTGGTATCCAGTCACTTGACTGTTGTCCTCAGACAGTGCTCAGGGAAGCGTCATTACCCCAGAATACTGTCCCAGTCACTAGAGGTTCATGAATGTTTTGAGCCAGAAATTTTATGGTTTGAAAATTTTCTTACTGTTTTTTTTTCCTCTCATGATTTAGTCCAGTTACTTTTGAAGAAACATAATTTTCAAGATCCAAAATGTCCTAAGATGATGACCTCTGTAGTTCAAATAATTCATTTAGTTTTGGACATGCCACCTGCTTGTTTCACTTGATGCCCCTAAAGTTTTGCAGAGACAATGAAAAATGTTAGAAATTTCTGTCATATTCCATTTTCTCTTTCAGAGTGAAGTTACCAATTCACTTTAATGGTTTCACAGATGCCCCTCTCTACCTTTGGCCATTCTTCATAACCTATCTCACACCTCTGGCAGTCCTACCACATTCTGCACACTGTTTGAGGTGTAGGTCTATTTATGCAGCAACATAGCAATGCTTGGTTTTTATTCTCTCCCTAGCAATTTCTAATGCTATGTGGCTTTTTTGGTCTCTGGCAGGATCTGTGGCACACAGCAGAGCACAGCACAGCCACAGCATCAGTAATTCAAGGGTCTGTTTCTCCTCACCAGCAGATGAGGAATTATGAAAACAGAGTGACTTTACCTTTTTAAGGTAGTTAAGCCTCATAACCCCTGCCTGGTGAGTGGTGGTGTGTGAGCTACTTCTGAGTAAGGTATTTTGAGTACTTGGTGCTCTTAGAGAACAGAGCAACTGACATGTGTGGGTGTTGCATCTTATAATTTAATTTCTTTAGATGCCTCTTTGCTTTCATTGCACTACAAAATGTGGATTCTTCAGGTGTTACCTGACAGCTCCCTGGCACTGATGTTTCCCCTAACTGGAAAAACCTGGGGAGAGTAAAGCTCTTTTGGAAATGAAAAAGTTACTGGAAATGGTGTTACAGAAAATGAGCTGGAATACATAGAGCTGGAACTGTGGAAATGTTTCTTGAAACTGGCCAGTCTGTAGAAAGAGGATCACACTGAATTTAAAATATGTAGGTATTGAACTGGTTTGAGGGAGCTGGAGACTTTGCTTGCACTAAGTGAGGATGAGGATAATTGTCTTATTTGTCTGGAAGGTTAAATCACTTAAGAGCATTCAGTGTCCCTTTAAGCTGAAGCTAATCCAGCATTTAGAATAGGTCACTGGGACAGGTAGTGCCAAATAACTGTGTCAGTTTCCTAGAAATGGCTGAACGCAAACCAGGGAAAATTCAGTGAACCAACAGCAAAAAACTCAAATTACTTTCTTTATATGTTTGTATGTGATTAAACCTTTTCTAAATTCCTTTGGCCATTACCATGTCAGAAGTCAGAAGGTGCTGTGAACCATCAGTGCTAAAGAGGGATCCAGAAGTTTGTTGTAAGTCCTGAGCAGACCCTAATGGCTTCTGGCTGCTTTAGATTGTTAAGAAAATCACTGTTGGGTGAAAGTCAATTGGCAAGGAATGTGTTTTGTTACATTTTCCACTTTTTCCTTTCCACTGTTGCTCTTAAATACTTATGGAAGCATGACTGCTATGTTGAGCTATATTGAGCTGCCCTTTTACAATAGTCACTTTTGCAATAAGCATTTTCACAATGAGTGCAAGATTCCTCCTCTGCTAGATACAACTCACAGACTTGGGAAAGGCTGTCCCCATTTGATAATCTATCACTTGCAAATTATGTACTTATTACATACATTATATTCACGTGGGACCTGGGAGGATTGTGAAAGGTACAGAACATATATGTTGAAACCTTAAAAACAATCTGCTCTGGCTAAAAATCATAGAATTATAGAATGGTTTGGGTTGGAAGGGACCTTAAAGATTATCTCCTTCCACCCCCTCTGCTGTGGGCAAGGACACTTTCCACTAGACCAGGCTGCTCAGAGCCCCATCCAACCTCTCCTTGAACACTTCCAGGGATGAGGCATCCACAGCTTCTCTGAGCAACCTGTTACAGTGCTTTTCCACCCTCACAGGGAAGAATTTCTTCCTAACATCTAATCTAAACCTATTCTCTTTTAGTTTGAATCCATTCCCCCTTGTCCTGTCACTACAAACTCTTGTAAATACTCTCCCTCCATCTTTCTTGTAGGCTCCCTTCAGATACTTGAAAATTTACTAATGTATAAATGCTTACATTAAAAAAAAAAAAAAAGCTGGGTTTGGTTCACAATTTTACAATTTTAGAAAATGTGAAAGTGGTGGCAAATTAGGGACTGCTGGAAAGGATCAAGAGATATGGTTATGAGGAAAAAAATGGAGCACACTTTTCAAATTAATTTTATTGGATTTTTGTGAGGTGTTTAGTCAAGCCTCTTTCTGCTCCTTAGAAAAAGGGTTTGTGACTAGAGCAACTTGATTTGCATTGGATGCGAATTAGCATTTGTTTCCTCTGGCTCTGAAATGTAGTTGGCCCTGGAGGGAGGCTGACCAGTCACTGTGTGCAGCAAGGGCGCCTGACAGATTAGGCTCCGAAAGACACAGCATCCATTTGAATCTGCTGAGGACATTCAGGAACTGAGGAGACAGAGTAACTACTCGGTGAGAAACACAAACTAAGGCCATCATGGGATGCATCAAAGTTACCCCCAATTTTTTCCGAAGTTGAGAGTACATTTAAAATAAAGAAAGATAGTTGTGCTTTACAAAGGCCAGTGACTCTGGAGTGAGTCCAGAGAAGGGCAATGGTACTAGTAAAGGGTCTGGAGCACACGTCCTATGAGGAGCAGCTGAGGGAGACAAGGTTGTTTACCCAGGAGGAAAGGGAGACTCGGGTGACATTTTCACTCTCTACAACTGCCTGAAAGGAGGCTGTAGCCAGGTGGGGGCTGGCCCCTTCTCCCAGGCAAATAAAGACAGGACAAGAGGACGCACAGCCTTAAGCTTTACCGGGGAGGTTTAGATTGGACATTAGGAAAAATTTCTTCACAGAAAAGGAGATTAGACACATTGGGATGGGCTGCCCGGGGAGGTGGTGGACTCGCCATCCCTGGAGGTGTTTTAAGGAAAGACCGGACGTGGCACTCGGTGTTCTGGTCTATTTACATGGTGGCGTTCGGTCACAGGTTGGAGGCGATGATCTCAGAGGGCTTTTCCAGCCTAATTGATTCCGTGCTTCAGTGACTGGCGTTGGTTCATCTTTTAGTTAAGACAAGTGTTTGCCAAGGAAACGCGGCAGTCGCTGCGGCCCCGGCGCTCAGCAGGACGGGGACCAGCAGCTCGCCGAGCGCTCCGAGCGCCGGCGCGGTTCCGGCGTCAGGCGCCTCTGCAGGGCCGGGCCGGGCCGGGCCGGGGGCGGGGAGCGCCGCGGTTGGCGGCGGCCGGCACGTGGTGGGGCGGGGCGCGGGCACCGGGAAAGGACGCGGCGCCGCGGGTGAGGGTCCGCTCGGGTAGGGAGCGAGCGATGGATGTTGCTTCGGTGCTTTCTTTGCTCGTTGCTGTGGTGCTCTGGTTGCAGTCGCTTCACCAGGCGGGTGCTCTGGGCCCGCGCTGCCGCCGGGGCGGGGGAGGCCCCGGGTGGGTGCCGAAGGCGGCGTGGCCCGGCCCGGGGTCCGGCCGAGCGCTCGGTGCCGCTGTGGGCGCGGGGTTGTTGGGGCAGGGAGGGCGCGGAGCACTCGCGGGGCCCGGCGGCCGCCGCCCCTGAGGCACGGGCGGGCCGGCGCTCGTCTGCTCGTGACCGCCCGGAGGCGCTGAGGGCGGCCGCGTTGGGTGCTGCAGCTGGGACGGGATAAGGGATCTGGAGAGCTTACCAGAGTGTGTGAATACGGGGAGAGGAGGCGCAGACAAGGTGCGTCCAGGCTCTCTTCCGTGGTGCCCGGTGTTAGGATAGGGGGCCATGGGTGCAGACTGAAACACGGGACGGTCTCTTGAGACCATCAGAAGCACCAGATGGGGAGTGAAAGTGCCCGAGCACTGGCGCAGGTGCTCCAGAGAGGCTGTGGAGTCTCCATGCTTGGAAACATTCAGAAGATATCTGGATATGGGTAGCTGGTTCCAGGTGGCCTGGCTTTAGGAGGAGATTGGTCCAGATGACCTCCGAAGGCCCCTTCCGACCTCGGCCGTTCCATGATAATGAGCTTGAAGTCAGTGAAACTGTAGTGCGTATTAAATCACCACTGCCGTTCGAAAAAGAACTTGCTATTTGTATAATAGCAAAGCCGTTTGATTTGCTGCACAGTTCTTACCTGACCTTAATACAAGTTGAATGAGTTTAGAACAGTAAAACTGAGCAAGGGAAGTTTTGTGGCATTAATTCCATGCTTTTGTATGATGTTTCCAAACGGTGATGAGACAGGTTCATACAGCAATTCCCCTCTTCTATTACTTCCATTTTGTATCACGAATTTTGGGTGAATTTTGGATGAACTACTGGAAATAGTTGAAGTTCATAAGGTTAAAGAGAGCTATTTACTTGAAAAAAATTGCACAGATAATGCAACAAACATTTCAAGACAGTAGGACAGTGAAAAGACCATTATTGTAGGAAGTGTTTGTAATTATGTTTTTAAAACCATGTGACCTGTTTGTTTTGGTTTTTTTGTTTTGTTTGTTTTTTTTAGCAGGCGTTTCTTAATCAGCTAAAATGGTTTTGAAGAAGAAGGAAATTCAGGTGGATGCATTCTTTCTTGATCATCATCAGCTTGAAAAACTTCAGAGTATGTTGGGGTTTTTTTTCTGAACTAATGTGTGATTTCTCTTGCCTTTGACTAGCTGCTGAAATTGATCTGGTTTTTTGCTTGTTATGTTTTATTTCTAGTGGTTTTGCTTTGTGAGTTTTATGTGTGTTTGCTCTGCTGTGATTTGTTTTTATTTTATAGTGACAATGACTTCTTACCTCGGCAGAGTTAAAAAAAACCTTTAGAGCATTGTGGCTTTGGTTTGAAAACTCTTTACTTTGTTTATCTTTGGTCTGAAGGTAGTAGAAGGTCCTACTTGTGATTCTACTGGCAGGCCTGTAATTCAGTGATATCTGATGTTTTAGCCTTAATATGTGGGATAACACTGAATTGCCAAGAATCACAGAATGATTGAGGTTGGAAGGGTTCTCTGGAGGTCATTTTCTCAGGCTTTGTGTTTTCTGTAGTTAGCTTGTTTTAAAGCTACTGTTCAAATGGTGTTTTCTTTTGCGAGGAATTTTTTTTGATTGTTTGATGAGAGAAACTTCCAGTGATATTTATTGTAAAAAAACCCAAACTAAATAATACAAGATTTGTATGCTAAAGTTACTTTGAGGTAGCACTGGTGAGGTCCCACCTGGAGTGCTGCATCCAGTTCTTGGCTCCCCTGTACAAGAGTAATATGGACATGTTGGACAGACTCCACCTAAGGGCTAAGATGGTGAAGGGCCTGGAGCATCCCTCCTGTGAGGAAAGGCTAAGAGAGCTGGGTCTCCTTGGCCTGGTGAAGAGAAGGCTCAGGGGCTCTTAGCAATGTGTAAAAAATACCTGAAGGGAGGACATAAGGGAGGCAGAGCCAGTATTTTTTCTTTGCTGAGCAGTGATAGGATAGGAAGGCATGGGCACAAACTGAAACACAAAAGATTCCCTCTAAACATCTTTTTTAATGTGAAGGGAAACACTTTTTTAATGTGAGGGTGACTGAGGACTGGCACAGCTTTCATAGGGAAGTCAGGGAGTCTCCAGCCTTGGACGTACTCAGAAGCCACCTGGCCATGATCCTGGGCAGCCAGCTCCAGGTGACCCTACTTGAACAGTGGAGTTGGACCAGATGGTCCCTTCCAACTCAGCCATGCTGTGATTTTTTGCAAGTGGTCTTCCTACTGCAGATGAGGCCTGCTATTGTGTTCCAGTGAAGCTGATTTTTTTCATTTGTTAGGAAAAAAAAGTTGTGTTAAGGTGTTGTAAGGTGATTTAAGGGTTTGTGGCACTAATGGGTTTACTCTAACTGGAAAAACCCCTAAGGATTTAGCAGTCGTTTCTTCTTATTGTATATCAGGTATTATTTATACTGCTTATTGTAATTACTTCATAAAAAGATCCTCTTCTTCCAAATGTAGGGTTTTCAACGACTGAAGAGCAAAATCTGGCATCTCTGCTTCTGCACTGTGCCCAGCTGAGAAATGGCATCCAGCAGATCCAGTGTATTAAACAGGTAAGGTTTCACTGTTGTTAGTGTGGTTTTTGGTAACTGACAGTGTGTCCTGCGCACTGTTAATGGCAAATACAGCTCTAAAATAAACTTTCAATGCTTTGTACATTCCTGGAAACACAGGAAAAGCAGTTGTTACTGCTGCACGTGCATCAGGTAGAAATGTAGTCATAGTACTTAAATTAGCAAGGGCCACAGTTACTGAAAATGGTGGAAGGCAAGTGATACCAAGTTTTCTATTTTGTATGTATGTTTTTTGATTTTAGAGGTGTTCCTGAAACATTTAAAACTTGAAACTCAAGGAGAAATGGTGGAGAACAGTTTTTCAGCATATGCTTGGATTAGACGGAAATGTGCCACCGTTGAAGATGGTATATCCAGAGGTTTTTGTTCATCATGTGTTCTTTTGATTATAGATTATGCCATTGGTGAAGCAGATGGATCAGAACTCTGCAGGTGATCCCATGGTTAAAGCTTGTTTGGACGTTTTGGGAGAGACGTATTTTTCATTAAGTGTGAAGAATCCTTTGAAGAAAGTATTAGCAAGGTAAAAAATTGAGTAGTAAGCCTTTATTTTTTTCTAAATGCTTTCCTTACCTACAAGTCAGTAATTTGTCATTCACTACAAACTGCTGTAACTTAATTCTAAAAATTTGCAGTATTAATATGTGTCTTAACCGTAAATAATACATCATCAGATCAGTATCTTCCATGTGAAGCATTATTTTGATCTCTTTCATTATTGGAAAGACAACATAGTGTGTAATTAGCAGTTTGAACTTTAAAATCCAATGTCAGAATAGAAATTTAAAATACAAAATTTCAGCTTTGTCAGGAGAAGATAGTTCAGAGGAACCCTATCTAAACTGCGGTTTCTTGTGCCTGTTTTTATTGCAATAAATTTTTTCTATTGCACAATTACTGCTGTATTTCTTTAGTGAATTTATTATAGCCTTAGCATTTTTTAAGATCTGGTGCTTAGCTGCCTTCCTTTCTTTGTCTGAAAGCAGTCAATGTTGTCCGGAGATGCAGGGCTTCCATCCTGTATTTGGTTGTGGCCACCCCAAAGCTGTGCTCCCCTTTGACAGGTTTTCTAGCTGCAAACTGAGAACCTGCATGTTAATTTTAAAACAGATGATGTTTTCATGTGGGAAGAAACATCCATCTGTGTATTGGAGTTTTAGCTGACATGGATTTTGTGCAGTGGATGTTCAACACCTCAGTAAAAGCAAACTAAATGTGCTGTTTCTTCCTGTTGCAGTTCACTGAATGGTCTTCCTGGACATTTGATGGTGTCAGCTGTGCAAAGCTTTGTGTGCTGCCTTCGGGAAGAACTGAAAACCACAGATGTGTATTTGTACAGAAAAGTACTGGACAACCTTGCTTCCTGTATGGAGGACTTCAGCTTAGGTACAGTGGCACTGAGTGTCTTCTGGTTAAACTTGCTCAGCACTGGTTTGCACCTCGGTGCCACACCTGATAGTAATGTTTGCAGTTGCAGGAAATAGATAGTGCTGGCAAGTATTCAGTACTTAAAATGTATTTTCTTTCCTCTAGGTAGAGCCTGTATTAAGAACCTGTTTGAAGAAGGTAAAGTCATATTTCTAGTAAATAAACTCCACTGCACGTTTTTGGGGGAGAGGGGTGTGTGAAGAAGTGATTTGAAGTAGGCATGAATATCTGTCAGGTCTGATTTCTTCCTGGTTAATTTTCAGTACACTAGTATCCTCATGTGGTACTTTTTTGTGAAAGACAAGACTGTGATTTATACCTTTAATTTCCAGGGGTCAGTTTTGCTTTATTGGGCAACCCCCGATATAAATCTTGAGTACCAGTGAGTGATTCTGAGTACCAGGGAGAATGAATCTATCACAGGATTGGGCCAAGTGGGTTGGAAACTTGTTGTGTACTGGGTTTTTGCAAAACAACTTGCGATTTTGTTCTAGCGTTGCTTGTTTTTGTCTGTACTGAAATACCAGTTTAATTTGTTGGTGGAATGGAAGTCACCACTGTATGGGTACTATTCATTGCAGCTGGGTGTGATATGTATGTGTGATTGCTTTGCTGGAAATTTTCTGTTCCATTTCTCTTGTAAGTAAATTCATACCATGATTATTTTCACTAGTTCTTCAGTTTCTGCAGAAGTTGCTGCTTGACATACAGGAAGAAAACAGGCAAGTAAATTCAATAGAAGCTCTATTTTATCTGGTTTTATTTCACTCTTGCAAGATAATTTGGTTTGGTTTAAAATATCACTTTGATAGCTATGCATTGATGAAAGATGGGAATATCATTTTACAGTGATGCAGATTTTAAATAAAAACTGATCAGTTTCTTTTGTGGCAATATGGTAATATAAGAGAGGTAAGACACTGATACTGTTAGAGCTACTACTTCTAAGGGAGGCCTTTGAGTTGGAATTTTGCTATCTGAATTGTGACTAAACAGTGTAATTAATAGATGTAAAATTCAGGTGGAGTAAAACTCCTTCATGTTCCATGACTGTTTAGTTCAGATTGATATACCTGACATTTTCCAGCATCTCATAAAGTGAGGCTTCTTCACTGTGGTCTCTTATTGTGTACCCAGAGGAGAGGGGTACTTAATGAAGTGTTTTGTACACTGAAAGTTTAGATATTTTCTGTCTTCTTGTTAAAGTCAGATCATAGAAATATGCTTTGTACGTGGAGGAACTACTTAAAAAAAATTTAAAAGGAGGAAAAAAAAAAAGAAAGAAAAGAGCAGCACTGTGTTCTGTTGGCCTTTTTGGAAAGCTTTTGGAAAAGTTCAGCTCTGCTCAGGCAGAATCATATGATTGAAAGTTTGTCACAGGACCCTGCAGAATTTGTCACTTTTGTTTGTTTACTTCATTTGAACAGACTACCCTTGAGTCTGCTCCTTGTTTTCTTGTGTTTACATATCTGATCAACTCAAGCAGTAAGTTAGTTTTTACCATTAATTCTATCTAAAGTTGACAGAATATGGTTTTCTGGGGATGGTGAAGAATGGTTTTAATTTCTTTTTTGTGTGCTTGCTTGTCTTCCCTCCCCCTTCCCCCCCACCCCCAGAAAGAATCATGGAAATCGTATTGTTCAGACTCAGCTGATGCATGATTTACTGATAGCCATTAAAGTTTCAATGATGCTTATACAGAAATTGCAAGAAAATATCCAGGGGAGCCTTTGGAAACACAATGAATCTTTTGTTTGGCAAAGTATGTGTAGTTTACTGAAAAGTTCCACAAACTTCCTAATGGATGGTAAGTTTAGTAACATTCAAGCCCTAATATTTTTATTAACTTTTTGTCTTTGTAGTAAACAACCTCTATGTATAAAAACTTAGTTTAGCTTGCATGGAAATTGAGCTATTGAGATTAGTGGGAGTGGGAGCAGTAGTTGTTTTTTTGGCGAGCCGTGATTTGTGGATTGCAGTTTTAGAGTGTGCAGTTTTAGAGTGTACAGTTTAACTTGTCACACTACAAAAACTGAGGTTAATGCTGTTATTAATAATTCAGAAACTAACAGAAATGCTTTTGAGAGTCACCAAATGTCTGTGCCTACCAGAAATATCTACACCTCTATGAAATATGCTGTCAGAACTATTTATGGGCACACCATAACTAATAGTGGTTTCTTCTCATACAGACATTTTTGTACAGAAGAATTTAACACACGTCAGTAGGCTCTGCCACAGCCCTCCTTGCCTTGGTGGGCAGTCCTGTGTTTTCTTCTGTTAAAGGTTTTAGCAGTTTCTTATTACACTGGAGGATAAAGTTGTTAATATTTGCTATGTAGGTGGACACTACAGATTTGTGATTATACACAAAAATGCTAAAAGTATGCTAAAAGTAGTTTAGCAAAATCCAATACCATCTTTTATAATTTTGATACATAGTTCTAGCACACAGTGTTTCCTGCATTCTAATGTAAAATATTTTTGCTGTGTAGCAACACTCCTGCAGACTGTTCAGACTACCTCAGGACTGGCTGTTATTCTGTTTATCAGAGCTATGTATGAACCAGTTGAGGAATTACCTTCACTGGTAAGTGCATTTCTTGGCTGAAGACTGCAATGTCTTGGTGCTATCACTGTTGTCTGGAGGTTTTGCTGATACCGATGCCAAGGCTTGCCAGCCTCTCTATCAGTCCTTAGCTGGAGTATGATCCTTTCTTCTCTCTTTGCTGTATGATGTCATAAGGCTTGGATTTTGAATTTTAGAAACTACTATTCACAAGAAATCTCTTCAAATCTTCTAAGATATGCACAAAATAGCTTTTCTGCTGTGCTGAAATGCTGTAATGGGTGTGCTTTTGGTGTTCCAGATCAGTGACTTGCTCCTTGGGACAATGGAGCACTCACCTGTGCCAGCGTGGTTTGTGAGGAACTGTGGGGCTCTGTGCACAGCAGAGCTCCCGGACTCGGTCCTGCTCTTCCTTTGCCATGGAGCACTGGCTATGCTGGATTGGAAGAATGGCAGCATGGGTGAAAATGGAGAGAAACTGTTATTAGATATTGCATCAGTCTTGTTGTCTTTGAGTTCAGAGTAAGTTTGTGTTTTGTGTTGTTTTGTGTTTGGGAGGAGAGGTTTATCTTTTTAATTCTATTTTTGCATGACCCCTGTGGTCTTGGTGGAGTATCTCTGATGTTGTCACTGTAATGATACTAGGTTTTGCCACAGATCATGCAATCTTTTTAATATGTTCATAAAAACTCTGTAAATTCGAAAAATATAATGATGTTGCATAAGTTTCAATTTTTTCTTGCATGCTAAAATTTTGTTTTCTAACATGAATGGGATAAATTTATCAATTCCTTTATGGTAAGGTATGTCAGTATCAGTTCCTACGTAGAGAGATAAGCTTCAGTTTCAGGACTTTCTTCTCCTTCTGAAAGTTCAGAAGAAAGCAAAGTGGGCCAGTGACTGGAATACTTGAAGTAAGATGAGTTTCAGGTTTTTTTTCTGGTGGCAAGCATTGGCTGCTTGCATCTAACAGCCCACCAGCACAATTGGATTGGAGATTAAAACATGTGTTCAGTTCAACCTTTGATTGTGCCTTGGAGATCAGTTTTGTGGTTTTGTTTTTGTACATAGGATACTCAGTTCTGATGGTTTTATATGTCAAGGAAAAGTTTTCCTTACGTTTTCAAGACGCATGCAACAACATAAAGCTGCTTAAATGTTAGCAGGTGCATAGTAATTTTTATTCTTTTGTTGTATTTTTGTGGGGCTTGTATGATTTCTTTTCCCCTTTGTTAGGGGGTTTAGCTGCAACCACTTAATAGCACATCTGGTAACTAAGCAGTTCTGTGTTCATTCCTTTTCCTCCATGAATGGCTTGTGTCTCCTAACCTGTTTTCATGTAAGGTAAATGAATGTGATGAATAGTTATTCTGAAATACAAAATTTGTTTTTGTAAAAATTGATTAATGAAAAGAATGAACTTTTTTGTGTTTGTTCTTTTTAAAAGGTTAAAAGAATCCAGTGTGGCAACATCTTTGTCTAGAATCCTTGCTATTTGGACTAATTCAGCACTGGCTGCCCTTGTTTCAGGCTCTCCAGATCTAAAAATCAAACTTAATGGGAACTCTGATATAACTGGGAAGCTGCTGGAATACATTTATACACACTGGGATCACCCTCTGGATGCTATTAGACACCAAACCAAATTGATTTTTAAGAATCTTCTTCGGATACACCAAACCACCATTGCTGGATCCAATGGAAAATCAGACCCATTCTTTGCAAGGCTGATAAAGCATTTACTAAGCTTGGATTGGCATGTAAAAGGGAAATATGCTTCTCTTGGTTGTCTGGTGGAGTGTGTGGGCACTGAAAATATATTGCAGTTGGACAGGACAATTCCAGTACAAATCCTGGATGTGATGAATGATCAGTCTCTAGCACCTTATGCTAGTGATCTTCTGGAAGCCATGTTTACAAATCACAAGGCCCATTTTACTTTAAGTTTTCAGGAAGGCACCTGGATTGACCAGTGGCACGACCTCTGGGTTTCTCCTCTTCTGGTAATACTGTGTGAAGGGAACCATGACCAAACTACTTATATAATAGATTATTATTTACCAAAATTGCTCAAGTGTAACCCTGACAGTCTGAGCTACATGATTAGAATTCTTCAGGCCTCTGCAGATGCTAATCTGGGTAAGAAAATAAACTTTCTATTTGTAATTATGATTGGATTTAAAAAAAAAATCTTAGCCATGTGATTTCTGGTCTGTTACTATTGTTAGAATTAATTTGGGAGAAAAATTCCAGATGGTTGTTATTGCTATTAGTATTTTAAGGTGAAAGTAATAATAATCATAAGTGTGTCATCATGCCATGAGCAAAATAATTAGTATTCCTTCTGTGAGTGCCTTATGGTTCTCTTTACATGCCAGGGTTTGTTACATTTCTGTATTTTTTACTACTATTTTTTATTTCTTACACAGGTGTGGCCAGTAACAGATTGTTTTTCTTGTAAATACGTGGATACGAGAGTTATGATTCACCTGTAGTTTTGAAGTAGTTTAGTGTGACTCTAATGGCTTGTGAGACCTCATAAGGTCTTTTTTTCATATGACATGTTTGAGATGAAGCTTTTTGAGAACCAGGTGACTTAGAACTAGTTTAATCTATAGCAGCACTGTCTCTTAGGATTTATGGAGTAGAAATAAAAGGGGGGTGAGGGTGGGTCATGTGGTAAAAGTATTGGGAGTTTCTGGCAAGCTTTGCAAATAGTACATTACTTGTGTTAATCAAACAGTAATTATTACTGGTTTTCATTTTCTTCAGGCTCTTGCAGTACTAGAGGAGCTCTTGGAGCATTAATGGCATGCTTGAGAACTGCCAGGGCTCATGGACACCTGGAACTTTCAAATATCTTGAGCAGTGGTCTTGTATCCACTGAGTGTATAAAACAGGGTCTAGTTCATCAGCACAACCAGGTAAAGGGACAGCCTTTTATGTGTCCTTTGAATTAGAACAATTTGATCCTGATTACTGTGTTAGCATTGTATTAAAACAAAGGTGTCATCATAGGTGTCAGTAAATCCTTTGTGGTTAACTTTTAAATATCTTTCAGGTTTGCATTGATGCTTTAGGTTTACTGTGTGAAACCCATCGTACTACAGAAATTGTGTCTCTGGAAGAAATGCAACTAACTCAGTTTTTTATGATGTACAACCTGAACAGCCAATCTCCTTCCGTAAGGCAACAGATCGTTTCTCTGCTGAGAAAGGTAACTTCAAGCTATGAGCAATGTCTAATGTGCCTCTTAAGTTAGTTACAACACCCTTTAAGAAAAAAAAAAGAGTATGTTATGAAGTTGCTCATTGGAAAGAGAAGAAGCTCTGAGACCAGGACTATGCTGTGTGTATTACCCAGCTAAATGGTGTTAAATCATCACAGGCAAGGATGGCTTAAACAAAGAATTCAGTGGCAGAGGCACAGTAACGTGGCCATGGGTGGTGGTGGTGGGTGTTGCTTGACCTGTCAGCACCTGCACACTTTGCCAGTAGCAAAGCAATGCACCCTGGAGTCAGCAATGAACCTGGTGCTGCCTTTGCTGGGGCCTAAGGTTGTGCTTACACAGATTTGTCACACCTCAAGCAAATTCAGTCACTTGGTCATCCTCAGAAACCCAACCTGGAAAACAAAGTAGAGGAATATTAAGTGAACAGCTTGACATGTGGCTGTGCCATTACAGCCTGGGGGGAATGAGTGTCCGTGTGGTGGAAGTTGTCAAGGTCACATGTAGCTCATGGTAGAAGCACGGGGATAAAATGAGGAAACCATGTTTGTATAAAGAATATCTTGGAAGATGTTTATGGCAAAAGAAGGTAGTGTGGAAGGAGAAAATTATTAATTTGAGATGGGGGAAAAATGAGGGAGTCAGTTTGACAAAAACAAAAGAGAAATCCCAGCTCTTCCCTTTCTTACTTGGTGCAGACTGAGGAACATGAGATGGAAAAATCATGCTGGTGGGAGCGTGATAAGAAAGGAAATATTACTTGTGGGTGGTCAAAGGGGTGGAGGAAGCACTTTTGAAGTGAGTCAAACTCTTTAAGAGACACTGAGGCTGTAGAAATGATCTGCACTTTTTAACATTTTTTATTTTTAAATTTTTTATCTGAGTTTTATTTACAGATGAACACAGTTCCACAGAAAATGAGTTGGGAGGAGAAGGCTAGGCATGAATTTAAGGAGGGAGATGGAAGAAGGTGTTGGAGGTGTAGAGAGAGGAGAGAAAAAATTGGTCACAAGAGAGATGGGAAGGAAAACCTTGGGTTTGGAGTGGAGAGGGAAGGATCTGTTCTGTGTTAGGCTGTATGCAAACTTCCTAAAAATTATAAGCAATGTGATTTGGAAAATAAGCTGAAAATCTGCCTTTCCCTTAATTTGCTGTCAATGATTCTTGTCTCATGTATGTTTTGCTTTGTTTTAAAAGTTATTTTGCAGGATACATGAAAGTTCTCAAGTGCTTTATAAAATGGAGCAAAATAAAACCAAGCAAGTGTTAGTTGAGAACTCAACTCACATGCCTCCTTTGAGGATTTTGCAGCAATATAAAGTAAGTAGACTGCTAGAGATGCAGGTGATAGAGGTGGGAGAGCGTTTCTGAGAGTTCATTGTTCCTGAACACCACTGGGCAAGTTAGGCTGTGTGTGTGTATTAGGCAAAAGTGCAGTGCAGAAGAAAAAAACCTGTGAAGCCAAACTTTGCTGAGGAGCTTGTCCACTGTGATGCACTTGGTGCAGTGAATTTTGACTAACTACACTGTTGTTGATGAACTGAATGCCCACTGGTATTTGGAGGGTGTCTTTAAGGTCAATGTTGTTGAAAACCAATAAAGGTTATTTTCTGAGGGATTGCTCTATGATATGCATTGAAACAGCAGTAAGTGAGGAATGGCTGGAGATGTTTTGATGACTCTCAATCAAAAAAAAAAAAAAAATTGGGTAAATGTCCTGTCATCTCTTGGCCATTTAGCAGCAAACTTTAAATGGTGCATGTTACTTGGACTTGAAATAGAGATGAGTTGAGCTTCAGTCTTTTTCTAGGTCTCTAGAATAATCAGTGAGTGAGAGAATGAATGACATGATCTTTAGCATGAAGACATCTTTTGTATCTGTCCTTTTTTAAGCCAATCTGAGCCTTTTTTAAGGCTCACATTGTCAGTTTCTTTGCGCCGATTCCTTGAGTTCTGCTTTTCTCGGTCAGCTGGTTTTCAAGATTTGAAACAATGGCCATCTTTTTGTGGGGATGGGGAAGGGAAATTGTTATGTTTAGAAGCCCAAATGATTGTCCACCCTTCACTGTACTCTAAGAAGCAAGAAACTGTCTGTACTATGAATGTCGGCCTCCTGTTTTTCCAAAATTAATTGTAAGGTCCTAATTTTTGGGGTAAAGCAGAGTGTCCTGAATTCAGTTACTTAGGCTTTTGTTTGTAGGGCAGCAAGTAAACTGTCTTAATTTTTTTTGTGTGTTCTTCCCCCCCCCCCCCCCCCCCCCCCCAGGATTTCATGTCATCTCTGTGTACCAGACTTTTTGGGGTATTGTTTCCTGGTTCATCACACCCAACCAGGTTTTCTGCACTAAGTATTTTGGAATCAATAGCAGAAATATTTTCTGCTCCAAAAGGTGAGAAGCCTGATTTATAGACTTTTATGGACTGTAGGCATGGGAGGTGTTGAATTGAAGAAGTATCTTTTATGCCAACTACTCAGTTTCTGTCAAAGGGTATTCTTAGTCCTTAATTTCTATGGCATTTCCTGGGTTGCTTTTGTTTTACCTCAAGGGAGGATAGGAAGTTTTATTGGAAAAAGGAATATTGCAGTAAATGCAAATAATTATGGCCTGTTGCATTTCTTCTATAAATTTGGATTTTATTGAATAGTCTGTTTTTTAGCAAGGTTTATTTTTGTTATTATGAGAAACTTCTGGACAAATTTCAATGTATTTGATAACTTTGCTCCTTTGTCCTGTACAAATATCTTCATAGTTTGAAATGCTGAATTCACAAAAACTCTTGATTAAAAAATATTGCATATCCTTATCATATTATGCTAAATAAAAAACCAGTTTTATTGCCAGTTAATGATGATGTGCTGCTGTTATTTTGAATTTTCTTCATTATTTTATAACAACCTTAATTCAAGAAGTATTTGTTAGTGCCTTGGAGTATTGATGATCCTGCTAAATCTTGTCTCTGGATCATATGGCCAACATAAAAATATGTTTTCAGTCCTAGATTGTAGCATTTTTCTTTAAAGAAATGAATTGTCTAAGATTAAAGTTGATTTTGAGAGGGAATAAAAAAATGCCACCTTGCTAAATCATTTCTCAAAACCACGTGATAAATGATGAACACATTAATGTTATTATTATGAGTATGTAGCATATTGTTTCTGCTTTAGCATATTGTTTCTGCTTTTTTTAAAAATAGAAAGTTACTCTGAGTTGTTATAATAGCAGTTAAGGATTTTACAAATTAAACATAACTTCTATAAAGGCAATTCAGCTTTTGTGTTCTGTGCTGTAGTGTGGTGCAGTTGTTTATATCCTAAAATTTTTCTCTTCTTTACAGCATTAGGTCCAGTCACCAGAATTCACAACTCATTTACATCTAAATTAAAACCAAAAGAAATTGTAATGGCTTACGTTTTCAGGGATTATTCCTATGTAAAATAACTCAAAACACCAAGCACCAAAATGCACTGAAGCTTTTAACCTCTTTTTTGAAAGGAATTATTTTCTAATATTACATACTTACAGGAAAAGAATTTTTAAGCAAAACGAAATAAAAATTATTTTCAATGCTGAATTTAATGGGAGTAAATGGGATTCTGTTTTTGGCAATAAGTTATTTTCTGTATTACTAAGTAATTTTTTGGATAAGGAGTCATAACAGTATTTTAATTCATAACAGTAAACATGGTATTTTAAGTCCTATTAAGAGAAATAATATTAAATAATAATTTAGCTGAAATTTTAATGCTTCTTTTAGTATAGCAAAGCAGAATGTGAAGACAGTGATTATTCTGGAAAGAGTTACAGCAAAACTTATCTAAGGCATTAATTTCTTTGAGCAGGCCAGGCACAAGTTTTTCAGTTGGATCAGGAGATGGATTCTGCTCGTGTCCATACTTTGATCCAGTGTTTCGCCAGTACTTTTGAGGAAGTAAAAATTCTGGCATTTAGGCTTTTGATGAAGCTGCGTGATGTTGCATTGAATTTACAGGTACGAACTTGAAGAGTTTAAAGGGAGTAACTTTGTGGAAGATGAATGTTCTGTAGTATACCAGGTGCTTGGGTTAGGTACACAGCACGATTCCTAAACCTTAGAAGCCGGTCCAAGTTGCCTGCAGTAGAGTTAATCACTAGCACCTTCTTTGTATTTTTATACAGCTTCTGCCCTTACCTAAGGAGGCTTGTTGCACTAGTGGGTGAAGGGGTTTGGGAAGTTTGTTGGGTATGATGATGAACTATCAGAGAAATAGTTAATGCAAGCTCTTTGCTTAGCTGTGACTTCCCTGTGGAAATGATTGAGGCATTTTGACTTGGTTATTCTTGGACTTTTAAAAATGTCAGCTCCCTGTTTCCTTTCATTTCTGATTGATCTCAGATTTCATTATCTGATTGGTTTTTTTTATTTCTCACAAATTTTGCCCTTTGACTTGATGCTGATTTGTCTGTAGTAACTTCAGGAGAAACTATTTTTAATTTAATTAGTACACGTGAACAAATACTGCTTCCAAGTAAACTTTGCTTCTCTTTAATGTCCATTGGAAGATAAAACACAGTATTTTGAAAAAGAAAAATTTTCCTGTGAAGTGCAGTGTGATTGAATACTGCTTTATAAATGGCTGTCTCCATCCTCAATGTCTATGTAATTGTATCCTTGCTAAATACATGCACATGCATGTTTTGAGTGTAAGGCTGTCAGTGCACAAAATAAGTGTTCCATAAGAAATATGTACCAGCAGACTTAATGAAAAGCAGGCTCTCAGGTTCCTGGGTTAAATCAATCTGGAAGCTCAATAAAATGAGCAATATTACTGCTTTGGTTTTTTTTTTCAGGATTCTGAAAATCTAGATCTCCTATTCCAAGCAGCAATGGATCTCAGCACAAGTACCAAGCCATATGATTGTGTCACCGCTTCGTATTTGTTGAACTTTTTAGTGTATCATGAAGGACTGCAGAACAGTTGTTTGGGAAAATGGCTTGAACATAACCCCCAGATGGATGAAAACACATCAGTGAGTACAGTGGAGAAGAACACTTTGGCAGGTAAGATTTGGGGGGAAAAGTTTTTTTATATTTGTTGAAAGTTTGCTGCTTTTCCATAAGGCTCTTGGTAGGAGGTTTAGTAAGAGATGTTTATTTCTAACAGGATTTTAAGTATATTTGTTCTGGTGTTAAGAAGCCAGGTTCTTTAGTAAGATCTTAATCTAGTCCTGTTTGTGTTGAGGGTGTTGAATATTCTAAAAGATGGCTTTTGTTATTATTTTGACCAGTGACATTTGAAAGTGCTATGGAGGCCCAAGTAGTGAGCCTGGTGAAGCTGAGTGCACCAAGTGCAGGGGAGGACCCTCTGCTTCCCCTAAGAGCTCACTCACGCAGGGGGAAGGCAGCTGTAGGCGGTCTGCGTGTGTTTCAGTACTTGATGTTTGCAGTGCTGCCCCTTGGAGCTTTGTTCTCTTGGACCCATTTTTCTGGGTGATTTGCAGTCTTGTGAATACACATTCACAGGAATGAGGCTTTGCTCACATGTGGAATATTTTTGTTTGGTTTAGTGCCCCGGATGAAAGATGACAGGGCTCTAGATCTGGTGGGTGTGGCAAATTCATTACTCAAGCTTCTTCTAACTTTCGTAGTTTTCAGTAAAACTAAAATACTTAAATTCGTTATTTGTAAAAAACCACTTTATATAATTTGTAGTAAACGCGCTATTTTTGGTATAGTTTTTTGTGCCGTTTTTGGTTTCTCTGCAGATTCCTGTTAATACTTTCTTTATATGCAGTGAAATAATGATTTTGAGACATGGCTGTGGTTGCCATAAGTGAAGGAAACGTGGATAACCTCATGGCTCATTGCTCTGGGGTATCTGCTGCTGTTGGTGATCCATGGTTCCTTGTTAGGGTCTTTAATTTGTTCTGATTCTGGCACTGAGATGTCACAAGGTATAAATAGGATTAAAATAGGCACGTGTATCCTTGAAAATTGGTCAGGTTTTTTAGTGGAAAACATAAGGTTCAAATATTTAATCATGAACTTTTGATCTTTAATATTCTGCTGTACTCATCATTGTATTGATGTGGCTGGAAGGGTGAAGTCTGACTTGCAGTAGGTGGTAGGTAACTCCTTGTGTCTTCATCATGAGCTGTGGGATTGTCTCTGAGCAAACCCGGATCTGGGTTGTGCTTTTCACAGCTGCCATTTGATTCAGAGAGACAGATTAAATTGACTATAACAAATATTGCTGGAGTTTAGGTAACTGAAAATCAGGGGTAACATACATTTCAATGACAAAAGAGGGAAAAGTATAATAAAGGAAATTGCTGTGCATATTCCACTGAATTGTTGTGTAAACAGGTTTTATTCCTGTTTCTTAAAGCAGATTTTTTTCTTAGAAAATACAATATATGAATGTACAATGCAAATCTGTGCTTTAAAATGTTTTAGTTATGAAGCTCTTGTTGGTGAATGTTGAAGAAGAAATACTCCAAGCCAAGAAGTGTCTGCTTCAGGCAGCAGCATCATTCCCCATGTATGGGAGAGTGCACTGTATAACTGGGGCTTTGAAGCAATTACCCTTCAAGTAAGTAAAAATACTAAATAGGAAGTTGTAACTCCATATTTAAGTGCAGTGGGAGAGCTATTCAGGAGAACAGAAAAGCATGCAGTATTATTTATAAGGAAATCCAGTACCTGTGGCCTTTAGAACTCTTCCTGGCTGCTGCAGTGTTTGGT